>NC_055668.1:25909207-26226707 GCF_017976325.1 Chelmon rostratus
TTTGAAATATCGTGCAAGGTATGTGATTTTCTCTGAGCGATAGTTAGTTTGCTCGCTTTCATCATGCACACTCTTTTTACTTTCAGTGAAACTCTGAGCAAACTAGTTTGTTTTTGTAAAATTCACATGCAACACTTTGTTGATGTAACAAAGAGTTTGAAAGCTTTCTTGTGTTCCCAGAAGCTTATTCAACCACTTCAGCTCACTTCCCTGTCTTACACACACACACACACACACACACATTTACAGGTTCAGCCACTCTCACACACACACACACACATTCTGCGTCACACTCATGCATGCCAGTGTATACATCACAGCCGTACATACTGTACTCACATCGTGTACTTTCTTGTTCTCAGAGTGTGTGAACAATTTCTGGTTTTCGTGCACATAATGGCCCCCCTGGGGTGTTGTTATTTTCTTATGGAAGCAGTTCGGGGACCTTTGCACAACAAAAAAGCTCATTATGAGTAACTGACAGGACCAGGCTGCAGTATGCAAAGAGAACTGACACTGTGACCTAGATGCAGCTGCTAACAAAGACAAAGAGGTGCGTTTGAGGAAGGCATTGAGTTCCACACACCTGCTGCAGGTGTTGACAGTTTTCGTCTGCAGCTTAGCGAGAGTGGCGTGCTCGCTTTTTGTCCTCGCTTTGCGACAGACTGACGGAACAGTTCACCTGTATTGTGCAGCAGATCGTGAAATGTCACTCGAAGTTACCTGATACAGGAGCTGTTTCACATCCAAAACCTTCCTCAGTGTGAAGGTCAAAGACTCCGGGTCTCACCTGGACACACACACACACACACACACACTTAGTTGGGTCACTTTGGGGGAAATTGCATAGACTTACATTCATTTCCTGGACACTTAGCCCAACCCTAACCGCTACTTGCCTAACTCTAACCTTCACCGCTGACCCAAACATCAGCTGTTTTTCAACTGGGTCAAAGCTTTTGTCCCCGGTTGTACCAGCTGTAGACTCAGTCATGCCCACAAACACACACACACACACTCCGGGACACTCAAACGGGCCCCCTGTGGTTGTGTAACAGCAGGACATCAGATATGAGGCCTGCAGTTGGCATCAGCGTCTTAACTCTGGTGACCCCAACAAGCAAAATAATGAAACTTCATTCAGTGAATGCCTGAATCAGTTCAGCGAGGTGGATCATCGGTGTCCTGCTCGACTGTTTTCTGAAACTGTCACATAACTGGGAGTTAGCTTGTAGCCCGGAGCTCAGGCGATGCTGCAGCTGGACACAGCTTCTGAAGACGAAAGGTCATTTCATACCATGTAACATGAAGTCGTGGATGTTTTTGAGTTTTCCCTGCAGTGGCACCTTAAAGAGGAATCACTCGTCTCATTTGACTTCTCTCAGCCGCTTCGGGATTGAACCAATGACCTGCTGTGTCTGTCTGCAGGAGCTGGCTCATGGTTTGGGAGAGCTGCTGAGCTACGAGGGAAATGTAGAGGAAGACTTCTACCTCACCTTTCAGGTATGAAAGACACTGAAAGCTCGGCTGGGAGCTTCATGATGCACGGCTTATTTGAATGTGGCAACTGCAAAGAAAGTTTCTTTTTATTCATTTTCAGTGCATAAAAGTCCATCACTTACTGGTGACGTATCAAAGATTCAGCTCAGCATTAGCAGTGTGTGCGTGACAAGCTGTGTAAGTTGCTTTTTAGTCAGGGTTTTGTTTAAAGTTAATCACCACTGCTGTTAATGATGTGAGAAAGATCTGAGCGCATATAAAACTCTGCGATGAAGGTGTCAGAGGGGGTCTGACGTGCTGACAGACAGCTGTGACTGCTGTCACTGGTGTGTGATTTTAATAAAGGCCAGGGGGTGAACAGGATCAGCCCCACTGATGTCATACAGCACTTCAGTCATTTATTTAACCATCAAAGTGTCGGGTCGCAATAAGCAGGAACAGTATGCATATTATTATAAATAAAATCCAGTCAGATGAACAATATTTAAATCACAAAGGTTTAGACCAAAAGATTGTTAACTTGATGGAAACCCTGTATTTTTTATGTTTCTTTTATATTGCTGATGATAATTTAGTGGAGTTAAATCTTTAAATCAAGCCGTTTTGGTTTGGTTTGATGGGAACACGACAGTTCCTGCAGGGAGGCGCTGCAGACTGAGCTCACGGCAAACAGCGCCCCAAAGATGATCAGCTTCCTGATTAGATATCTGTCCTGATCATCGTCTGCAGGACGGTGCAGGAATGTCCACCAACTGCTCACCTAAAGCTGTGAAAAATGACACTTTCTTCCTGCAAGTAAATACTGATGATGATTATCTGTGTGGTTTGGTAACAGTGAAGTACTTCCCACAAAGTGAAGTAGAAATATATTAATACATTTACTGTCAGCAACACCAGAAAGTTTCAGATTGCATTAGAAGTGATAAAAGCGGCTTCATTTTGGTCCACAGTCGTCATTTCAGACATGAGCAGGTCGGCTTTACATGACGTGACGTCAGCACGTTTCACGCTCTCTGCCACCGAGCGCAGTAACCAGATGTAATGGAATACTTTACAGCAGCTGGGGTTCAGTGTGAAGGTGTAACATATGCGAGAGGAAACGTTATGTAAAAGCCTGAGCGGAGGTGTTATTTTAACCCACAGTGGGAGCGGGCTGCGAGCTATAGGCCGGCCGCGGTCACACCACCGCGGGGCAGTTGAACTCGCTGACCTGCAGCACACTGGAGCTCTCTCTGTAGTTTCTATAGCTCTGACTCAGCGTCACTCCCCGTCTTTTTCTCTCTGTTTGTACATCAGTGTGTGCCTCTGTTGCTGTATTTGTACCCATCTATTTTCCACACAGATATACGTTTGTGCTGCTGTCCTTGCATGAGCCCTCATGACATAATTTATTCCCTATAGCCGCTCCCCCTCACCTCAATTTAATTCTAACCGTAAACTCAAAGTGTATTTGTGGAGCACATGTGAAATGAGTCTCCTCATTGAAAGCTGTTCAACATTTTGTGCTTATTCTCCTTCTCAGCAAGAGTTAGGTGAGAGGATTGATACCACTGATACCTGTAGGCCAAATACTCGAGCTCATTATAGCTCCTTTCTTTAATCCTCCATTCATACAACACTACACCCAGGTCACAAATATTATACTTCAATTATACTTTTTGACACTTTGTGCTATTTTTGTCACCTTTGAGTATACTTTAGTGTACTCATCTAATCCTTGAGTACCACATGAGTATTACTTGAGTATACTTGAAGTGCAAATAGTTGCTAAACAAGCATTCAAACACACTCACAGTACAATTTGTATTATATCACCAGTGTGTTGGAAAGTACACTTTATTACTATTAAAAGTATTTTTTATGCTTTTTAAAAGTACATTTAAGTCCAAATTATAATACACTTACATTAAAGTACACTTTTTACTTTGAAATACCACTTTAAGTACTGCAGAAGGAGGTAGAAGGAGGAGTCATTTTCAATAGATTTAAGTAGAATTTGATGAATATTTGTTAAGAAGTACACGTTTTAAAAGTGTCTGTCAAACATACTTTAAATTAAAATAAAAAAGTAAAGTGTACTTGTCCTGACTGTCCTATCCTTTACTCATATTTGTAATACTTCCAGTGTTTCTCATTTGTGTAACAACAGCAGGTTGTTTCTGGGGCTTTTTCTTGCACTGTTCTCATTCTTTTAATTCAACTCTCACCAGGAATGAACTCAGTATTTCTGTCTAAGAGAAGCAGATTATCTACTCTATTATCACCTCATAAGCTGACGTGGAGAACAGATGTCCATTATCACATCCAGGAGGCACTTCTTTCCTCTGTCTGTCCTCCAGATGACAGGAAATACAATATTCATTCTTCTTTTCTCCACCAATTGAACCTCGTTTGGTAATTTGCTGCTATCGCTGTTTGCATGAATGAGAGGCAGAACAATGCGCCAGATATTAGCCAGATTTTAGTTGTGGCAAAGCATCGCCTGTGTGACATTATGCCTTTTGTGTGTTGCAGGTTTTCCAGGAGGAAATGGGCATGGTCAAATCCTACAACCTGAAGCCTGGAGGAGACAAAATCCCCGTCACCAAGCAGAACAGGAAGGGTGAGTCCACTCAGAGTGAGCATGTTTGTGTATTTCAGCCGTCGCAGGTCGTTTCAGTCGGGTTAACAGCAGGATGCAGGTTCACGCAGGTATACAGGAGGTCGGTGTGCCACGTTTCTTCTCCTAATTCTAAAAAATAAGGCCTTTTATTTTCTGCAAAAGTTCAGTTCAACTGTGGAAAACACGTCGTGACGAGAGGTCGGAGCCTGTAGCAGACGTGGCGACCGAGGCCACAAGAGGAGAAAGAGGAGCACCTCAGTTATTTGGAGCTGGTTCAGAGCAAAAGTCAGCTCTGTTTGCTGTTGTGTCCTGATGCCAAACGATGGAAGCACAAACAATCTGTTCCATCATTCAAGAAATGTGCATGTCCATAAAGAGACTGTAGGTGTGGTTTACTGCAGCTACGCCTACAACAAGAGAAGCAGGAGAGGCAGAGAGGCTGTGTGGGTCAGACTCTGGACTCGAGGTTTGCAAAGAGCTCAGCAGCAAAGACAAACGGGCACTCAGAAACCAGTGAAATGAGCAAAACCAGCAGCAAACAGTCATGCATGTTCGCAGGTGTGGAGGTTTGGTTGCAGTCGTGGGGTGGTGGTGCAGACAGATGTTTTAGCATGAGAACGTACAAACACAAATGTGATTCTGAAAAGTTGGACCATCTCTCCCCATGCTTCCTCCCTCCCGGGTGCAAATAGTGTCGTATTAACATTGGGAGTGATACTGTAACACCCGGTGTGCAGCGTGCAGCGTGCAGTGGTTACAGACAGTGAAACATTGGATGCTGCTCATGTTGGTGTTCAGTGCTGCGCTCTTCAGAGAACAGCTGAACTGTTGAAACCCTCCTGTGCTGTTTACCGAACAGAAACCTGGCTCCACAGAGTTTCTTTGTTCTGTTTAAGAGGACGAAGGCGAGCTGAGAACTCGCTTATTAAACCTGATTTTCCATCCAGCAGCTCTCATTGGCGTCCGGCTCCAGCTCTCTGCCAGTGTCCCTCTGTGTGTTAAACGGAGGCACCGAGCCTGGAGGGTAAACTGCAAAGAGTTTGTATAATGAGCATATTTAAAATCACGCCGTTGTGTCTCTCTCCACAGAATATGTCCAACTCTACGTCGACTTCCTGCTGAATAAATCCATTTATAAACAGTTTGCGGCCTTCTACCACGGCTTCCACAGTGTGTGTGCCTCTGATGCACTCATGGTGAGTCCACAGTGTGTGTGTGTGTGTGTGTGTGTGCGTGTGCACGTGTGTGTGGGCGTGCACGTGGAGGGTTAAGGAAGCAGTTGAGACTGGCTTGTTGGTTGCACAAACATCACATGCAAACGTTCCATTAGTCATTCGCTCCAGTTTAATAATAATAATAATAATAATAATAATAATAATAATAATAATAAATTTAATTTCTAGCGCACTTTTCATCGGGAGGATCTCAAAGTGAGTACAAAGTACAAAAAAAAAAGTTAAAGCAATGCTCAATGAAAACAATAAACAGGTTAAAATCAGTTCATAATCAACATTCATTGGCCTTTCTGAATAAAGAAGTTTTCAGGCCTGATTTAAAAGAGTCGAGGCTCTGAATAGCCCTCAGCTGTTCGAGAGGCGTGGTGCGGCCGAGCAAAAGGCTCGGTCTCCCATGGTGGAGAGCCTGGTGCTGGGGGTGTTTGTGGATCTGAGAGTGCGGGTGGTGGACTGTAGGGTCAGGAGTTCTTGGAGGTATGTGGGTGCCAGTCCATAGATGCATTTATAGGTGAGTAGCAAGATTTTATAATTGATCCGGGATGAAACAGGGAGCCAGTGCAGGGATTTAAGGGTGGGGGTGATGTGCTCGTATTGACGGGCTCTCATCAGGACCCTGGCAGCGCTGTTTTGGATGTACTGCAGCTTCTGGATGGTTTTGCCAGGTGTCCCGATGAAGAGCCCGTTACAGTAGTCCAGCCTGATGGAGATGAATGCACGGACCAGTTGTTCTGCTGCGGGAGGGAGAGAGTGGGACGGAGTTTTGAAATATTGCAGAGATGGTGGAATGAGGTTTTGCACATATGTTTTATGTGGTCATTGAAGGTCAGATGGGGGTCAAACCGAACTCCCAGGTTTGTTGCTGAGGAGGAGAGAGGAATGATCTGTCCGTCAAAGGTAAGTTGGGATACGGGTGAGGAGCGAACCTGATGTGGGGTACCAACGAGGAGTGCTTCCGTTTTATTGCTGTTTAGCTGAAGACAGTTGTTATTCATCCATGCCTTGATTTCCTCAAGGCAGGAAGTGAGGGACGATAGAGCTGTGGAGGAGTTAGGGGGGGTTTTGATGTACAGTTGTGTATCATCAGCGTAACAGTGGAAGGAGAGTTTCTGATTAAAGGTTCTGAGAGGCTTCTCAAACAAAAGGTGCTGAAGGTTTAGTTTAATAGGTTGTCTTAATATTTAAAAATTAGAAGTCCGTTTTAGTCTCGAGTCTCGTTGGTCTCGCTTCTTCTTGTGTATTTCTGCCTCAAGCCTGAGCTCTTAGTGAGACAGGAAGCTGAACGTACTCATGCAATTCCAGCGTTTACTTTTATACTCGTATTAAACACATTAGAAAGGTTCTCACGAACTGATGGTTTTTAAAATATAAGCAACATTGAGACAACTCACTGATGACGTCTCTCAGTGATCCACAGATCAATAACACTCTGCTGCAATAAAAACATTGAGTCCAAAACAAAATGATAATCCACAGAAAGATGTTTCCTCCTTTCAGATTAGCAGACGATGTGCTCGTCGTCTGTGTTTTCTGCTGTTACTCTTCTGCAAGCGTATACAGATTGGCGCCATCTTGCTTCCAGTTACTGTGGAGTCTTGAGTTCAAATGAAACCTCGCTCGACCAATCGTGATCTGCCGTTTGAAGGAATGAACCATGCATGTCCTCCAGATGGTTCAAGAACAGCTTTCGGTTTGCTTTGCAGTGCTGGTCAGCTGCTCGCAGTGCTGACACTAAATAAGCTAATTCAGCATCCATTCAGCAGTAAGCTCCATTCAGGACAGCATCAGAAACACATCCTTGTAGAGAGCAGCATGGCCAACAGCACTGCTGAGTGTCGCTTCTGGAGGATTTATAGTGGCTGTTTAGTTCTTTAAATCTGACCTCTGACACACAGTGTTAGTGTGATTCTCATTAAAATAACATTTTCTTTTATTTCTAATGCTCAGTGAAGTTCACAGACTGGCTGAAGCTGTGAGAACTAGTCAGGGTTTGACATTCATGCAGTGTAAAGTGTCCAGCAGCAGTGTTTCCTGTGAGTGACGTGGGGGTGTCCTCGTGTTGATTTCAGCTCAGATCAGATGTGACTCAGCTGTCAAAATGGTGTGAAAAGAAATTCTTTGGAGCAACATTTCAAACATGCGAGTAATGTGGAGTTCACCACTTCCTGTTTCGCAACAGTGGCAGACAAAGCGGGGGGGAAGGTCAATGGGAGGTTGTAACTTTTGAATCTTTCTTCTTCTTCTCCATCGCGTTTGGCCAAAAATGAGAATGAAGCAGGATCTTCTGTTTGTGTCCCTCAGTCGAATGTTTGTCCTCCCCGATAAAGAAGCGCTGACTCACATCTGATCGTGTTGTTGTTTGTACAACTCTGGAGACCCTGAACAGGGTCAGAGGCCCCTGAAGGACCCAAATAACACAGGAGAGGAATCCACAACAAACCACTGTGCTGCCTTCGCTGCTCTCGCTCAGTTTTCATGTTTGTGCTGTTATTAGTATTGTTTTCTTATCGTTTTATATTCGTTTTATTCAAGTGAAATGTTAATAATCTCTGTGGATTCACATTTTATTTGATTTGAACACAAAAAGAAACTAAAACTCTTCTGAGCTGCAGCTGCAAAAGACAACCAGTGGACAAAGAGCGAAACTTCCAGACGGTTCTTTGATGCTGTGGTAATATTACATCAGCCGCACATGAAGCGCTGTTTGTGAGACAGCTTTGACCTCTGACCTTTTGGTTCTGACCCACACGGGTCACGGTGAAGTTCTGGGGTCGCGGTGAAGTTCACAGCGAACCTTGTGGGGGAGCTTCAGGAGTCGCGGCGGCAGCAGAGCGAACACACTGAAATAACTCCGTGTGACAGACCACAGATAAGACCGAGCGACGGACAGGTCGATCTGCGTTTATCAGCTGAGAGGCTGAATCTGGGTCAGAGACGGGACGAGCTGATCCAAACAGTGGAGGCTGAAACAGCGACGACAAGTCTGAGCCGTGCAGATAATAACTCCTCCCGACCTTGTCGCCGGGCAGATATTTATATCATGTTGTCATTTTCACGTTGATCTCTGTGGCGTGACGTGATATTCAGTTCTCGACTTTTTGGTCTGATACAAAAATGTCAACGTTCAAGCGTTATCTGTATTTATAATTTAATTTTCACAACATCTTCACTTATTTTATCTTCTTCTCCTGATTTTCCAGCCAGACCAAACATTTAAATCCGTTCTACTGCCCCCTACAGGTTGGGATTGTTATTGCACCTCAACTTAAAATCACACTGAAGCTTTTTTCTCGCTGTGGTTGTTCCTCCTGTTCATACTGGATATTCACAGATCCTTTCCTCATGTGGTCTCAGTGTGAGTGATCGGTTAAGATCCACAGTCCTTTTTTTGTGCAAAAATGTATCGCGAAGGTCACCTGAAGCAAATATGAGGACTAAATTACAGACTTCTTCAAATTTCCAAATGAACTATTCCGCTGCAGCTCAAAGGGAAACACGGCGAACACACACTCTGGAAGATCACATGATTTCACTCAGACTGCTGAAGCCTGACATGTTTGACTGTGGACTTTTCCCATCATCACTTACATTGAAGTTAGAATTAGCGTGAAGCATGAGCCTGAACGCATCATTTCATCATGAGCTGGAGATTTTTTGGATGTTTGGAGGAAGTGGAAAGTTTGTCTTCCGTGATGGACGTACAGATGGACATCATCAGCGTCTTTTCTAACCTCCCCTCCACACTCCTACACTGACAGACAGATACGTCGTGTTTAGACAAAACTGGAAAAAGTCTGATTTTCACCTTTGCCTTTGCTTTCAGAGGGCAGAGGACACTCTCCTCACAAAAAGGTTAACTGATTTGATAAAAAATAACTAACAGCTACGTGACGAGTACAACTAAAAACACACCTGTCTCACTCTCAGCTCTGTTTGCATTCGATCCGTCAGTCACGTCCACATCGTCTGACGTGTCAGGATGTGATGAGGCAGGCCTGTGGTTAACAGTGTGTGTTTGCGTGCGTGCGTGCGTGTGTGTGTGTGTGTGTGTGTGTAAAGTAAAACCTGGAGTTTTTGACCTTCACGTTCAGGTTCGGGCTGTTTGGATGTGACACAAACAAACAGCCTGATTAGGTCAAACTGAGCGTGCCGCGGTGTCGCTGCTGGTTACAAGAACTTTTATTACATTTTTGAACTGTTGTCAAAGCAAATACTGCGCACACACATACATGATTTGTGTATTTCAGGTGCATTATTGATTGTTTTAAAGCTAAAACAGTTTCAGCGTGACCTTCATGACTGACCTGCAGAGTCAGACTCTTGGCCAGCGAGTCAGACGTTAAGTTGTGCTCACAAACTTTTGACTTTTCCACGGATGTACGTAAGAAGCTTTCACTCCTGGAAGTTGCCAGTTTGACACGAATACCAGCTACTGTGATGATGCAGAACTTCCTGTTCCTCCTCCTGATTTACCGGCCGTGTTGCTCGCCCACGACGTTCTTACGCCACCCGAGCGGCGGAAGCGATCGTTGCGTTGGGCGCTGTTGTGTTTTAATGGAAATTCTGCTGAAAGGCTGATGTTGCGTCCATCCAGCTGTTTTCATGAAGTGCTTTCTCATGGCCGCTGTAGTTTCATGCAATCAAACGCCTGTTGATGCCGTTTATGGTCGGCATGTTGCTCAGCTGTAGCTATTGAATGTAATTAAGTCTCTGTTGAGCCATGCATGAGAGACTTACAGGAAACTATGCATATACTGTTAGTCATCCTGTCTGAATATTGATATCATATTTGATCGGTTATCAGTTAATGTTACATTACTTTATGCATCCTGTTTTGTTATGTTACTGCGTGTCAGTACGTTCTGTCGTTGTTGTTTTGTGAGATTATGATGATAGCTATTTGTTGTTTTTGAAGTCCATAAATGTGTGAACGCTGCGATCGTTGGGTTTCTTTTCTTTATGAAGCCTTTTTGCTTTTTTTTATATATCTGCTATATATTCTATATATATATATCTTCTAATATATCTGTGTCATTCAGTCCAGCAAAAAGAATGGATGCGAGCAAGCTGGGTTCTTAATCAAACAAAATACTTTATCTAAGAAAAAAGGTCTTCAAATACGATTTCCATGTTTCAGAGTTACACAGCAAGCACGGTCAAAAAACTGTATACATCCGTGCTGGTCTAAAATCCTTCTGGCTCTTTCCACCGTGGTTTCACTTCTGAAGTGCGTCAGCCTTTATGCACACTATCAAATTAAAAGTCCTGAATCTAAATGACTGTTAAATGACGCCTTACTTACAGTAAACATCTCTTTCCTGAAATAAACAAACTAGAAATTAAAAATACTAAATCTATGAATTCTTATGTTGCTTTCTGATTATATTATTACTCATGGCTCTAACAGTTTCAGTTCTCGAGGTGCGTACTGATTATTTCTCTCTCTCGGTGCAGCTGCTGCGGCCGGAGGAGGTGGAGATGTTGGTGTGCGGGAGCCCGGAGCTCGACATGGGCGCTCTGCAGAAAGCCGCTCAGTATGAAGGATACAGCAAGACAGAAACCACCGTACGGTGAGACGCCTGCATTTCCTGTTCCCAGAAACCAGCTCAGCCGTGCTGACTCACTGCTCGCACAGCGACTCGCGTTCCCTTCTGACAGACTCTGCCTTCATCTGATGTTCCTGTTGGACAGACGGTGTCAGCTGAGGACAGTCAGTGTCAGTGCTGCTGCGTTTGTTTCACCTCATCCCAACCAGAGTTTGTGTTCAATTCAAGAGAAATTCAGTGATGATTGACTGATGGTTTGCATTGTGATTAAGCTGCAGGTATGAAAGGCGTTAATTCAGTAACAGGAAGTAGCTCTCAAACAGATGTCCTCCAGTCCTTTTGTTTCCAGCAGTCGGGGAGGAGAACAAGCCAACGCCTGTCAGCCACAGAGAATGCGCTCGCACGGCGCTGACAGCCGACGACGAGCAGCTGCAGGCCTGTTACACAACCTCAGCGCTGTCTGCCCGGCTAGCTGTCACCTGTTTATTCCTCAGCCGGTCATTTAGAATCTGTGCATGTGAACACCCCACCTGTGGAGGGTTCACTGTCACAGTACGATCTTCACATTATTCATCCAACGTTTTCAAAAGTCACCTCTGAGCTCAGGATCGCTCAGGAAGTCAGAGGACGATGTGCACTGCGGTCCGTCCCGCGGACGCAGCAGCACAGCTGCAGTCATAACGGGTGGTGACCAATAAATAAATGAAATTGACCCGATTTTCCAAGTACCCCTCTAATGTTCTTCCAAGTGCCTGTGAGATCAAACGGCTCCGGCTGCCCAGTCATAAGAATAACTTGGCTCTCCTCCATTAGATGGTTGATGGTTCAGTTGGCAGGCCGGTCTCTGTGCAGTGACCACTGGACAGCAGAGGACACAGCGGCAGGTTATGGGAAAAAAACCCTCCAAAATCACCTGCAGCAGGTGGACAAAGTGCGATCAAAGCACATGAACAGTCCAGAGAACACGTGAACGCAGCTGGAATCAGAAAGGAGAAGGTGACCTCTTTAACACTATCACACGTCTTCACGTCTTCTGCTCTGTGTCGCGCCAGGTGTTTCTGGGACGTGGTGCTGGCCTTCCCCCTGGAGCTGCAGAAGAAGCTCCTCCACTTCGCCACGGGAAGCGACCGCGTCCCCGTCGGAGGAATGGCCGACCTCAACTTCAAAATCTCCAAGATCGACGTTCCAACTGACTGGTAGGTTCCAAAAACCGACCGAGCTGAGACCAGAACTCTGCTCGGACAACTTTAAAGACGAGCAACAGAAGCTCAGCGATCCGGGGACAGACTGGACTGTACACTTTCATACTGCTGCCAGACTCAAATACAGACTGAAGCAACACAATGAGACAGAGAAGCTTGGTCTGACTTAAATATCTAACACAGACACAGAAAATCCACAGACACAGCAGCCGCCACTGACTCATCTAACTTTCTGATTGGCTGATCTGAAGCGTTCGAGTTGCCCGACAGAACCTGCAGGTGAAGCATTAACAGGTGAGCCGCTCTGTGAACCGTCTGTATCTCAGACCAGGTGTGAACTGAGCTGCAGGAGAGAGGACACACTGTTGAACTTTAACACAAAACACCCAGAATCTGGGTCAGAGAGCGGACAAGCTGCCCCACACACACACACACACACACACACACACACACACACACACACGCACACACGCTCTCTGTTTTTGAATGCTCATGAATCCTGCGTGTACTTCATACATTCTTTAAAAAGTTTAAATTAAGTATAATATTTTTGTCTGTCTCTCTCTGTCCGTCTCTCTCTCTCTCTGTCTATCTGTCTGTCTGTCTGTCCTTTCCTCTGTCTCTCTCTCTGTCTCTCTCTGCCTCTGTCTCTGTCTGTCTCTGTCTGTCTGTCCTTTTCTCTATCTCTCTCTGTCTGTCTCTCTCTCTGTCTGCCTTTCTGTGTCTCTCTGTGTCTCTGTGTCTCTCTCTGTCTGTCTCTCTCTGTCTGTCCCTCTCTCTGTCTGTCTCTCTGTCTGCCTCTCTGTCTCTCTGTCTCTCTCTGTCTGTCTCTGTCTGTCCCTCTCTCTGTCTGCCTTTCTGTGTCTCTCTGTGTCTCTCTGTCTCTCTCTGTCTGTCCCCCTCTCTGTCTCTCTCTCTGTCTGTCTGTCTCTCTGTCCCTCTCTGTCTGTCCCTCTCTCTGTCTGTCTCTCTGTCTCTCTCTGTCTGTCTCTCTGTCTGTCCCTCTCTCTGTCTGTCCCTCTCTGTCTGTCTCTCTGTCTCTCTCTGTCTGTCTCTCTGTCTCTCTCTGTCTGTCTGTCTCTCTGTCTCTCTCTGTCTCTCTCTCTCTGTCTGTCTCTCTGTCTCTCACTGTCTGTCTCTCTGCAGGTTGCCGATCTCTCACACCTGTTTTAATCAGATCTGTCTGCCTCCGTATCGAACCAGGAAGGAGCTCAAACACAAACTCACCATCGCCATCTCCAACGCTGAGGGCTTCGGCCTGGAGTGACACGCACACACACACGCACACACACACACACACACACACACACACACTCTCAGCACAAACACACACACACACACACACACTCAGCACAAACACACACACACACTCTCAAACACACACACACAGTGCACCTTATGCGTCTCTGTGGTCGTGGATCGGGCTGCAGAGGGAACGGGTTCAGATGTCAAACAATAATATTATGGGCTGTCATGCAGTTGGTGTTGTTACATGAGGGTTGGACAGATCAGATGGGAACTTTCCCTGAACAGAAACACTAGAAATCCTTTTATTTGCACACGTCACACAGACTTTTTGATGTCACATAAAGGAAGATATCTTTGAAAATATCTGTCAGCCGTCCACAAACTTCACTGATCAAATCACTTCAGCAGTGAAAACATATCAGTCACATGTGTTTGTATCACCAAAACTCCTTTCGTTTGCTGGTTTGCTCAGGTAATAATTCTTATCAGTTGTACAGTTTGTTGAATAGAGTACACGAGTGCGTCTGCTTTAAGCTGGTTAAATGTGTAAATGCATTATTTCCTCTCAGTTTCAGCCCTCCACCCAAAGCAAAACAGTATTTTTCACCCCATGAAACAGCTTTTCCAAAACGATGACATGAGATACAAGCGAGTGGGCGGCTGACTGGCTGATGAAGACGACATTCAGTCGCCTCTAACTTTTTGTGATTGTTTGAAATGTCCGTGCAGCCGAACGCGCTGCAGATCTGTTCACACTGAGCTGGATTCATGCTGATTTAGTCAAACGTGATGATAATGAAAGGAGGATTTTCTCAGCAGAGTCACTGCTGGTTAGCACGTAGTTTTTATGACGTCACTGTTTCATGCTCCTTCAGTCGTCCGACAACAATAACAATCAGAACAACTGTGTGTAATTCAATAATCAGTAAATCAATAAGCTAGAGTTCGTCCTGAGTGTTCGGACGGTAAAAGCAGAGAACAGTGTCACTGTTTTCGTGTCCATTCTCACTTTCTTTGCTTTGGTGACTTTTTAAACGTGTTTTTGTGAAGGCAGGAAACGTTTCCGACATCACTCCGCTGTCAGGACGTAGGAACGCCGTCGTGTACCATGAGATATAGATTGTCTTGTGAAGCTTTGTCGATGTTGTTCTTGTTGTTTTTGTGCTGTTTGACATTGCTGCCTGTTTAATCGAACAAAAGGCTGCAGCAGATCTTTTTTCTTTTTAAATGTTTTAATATTGTGACACGTTGAACCGGAGCTGCTGACGGACAGTTCTGTGTTTGTTCGGTTCTGTTATGTTGTTGTGTTGTCTCACAGCTGCCATCAGGCTGATGACCTGCAGCCTGCAGCTCGCAGCTGGTAGAAGATGAAGCCGTCTTCCAGACGTCCTGTTCTGGTTTTAACATGTAGTTGAACAGTCAGACTGGTGAGTTCAGATGTTTCACTGATTGTGGCTAAAAACTTAAAGATTGATCATCAATCAGTGATCTCAGCCCTGCAAAGCAGCTTCAGCGAAGCACCGTTTCTGGCACTCAGTGCTTAGAAATGTCCTTATTGGGCCAAAATAGCAGATTTTCTTCCTCGTGTAGTGACTGAAGTTAAAGTCGAGCTCACTGTTGTCAAGCGTGGTCAGAAGTTTTATCACAGCAATATTCATTAAATGATGGAAACTTTCAGCCTTCAACAATTAAAGAAATGGAAACTAATTGACAGCCTGCACTGCTGAACTCTAATAATGAGCGAGCGAAGACGACCTCATGTGTTCAGTTCTCACCTGCTCGCGCTCTGTGTGAGGCGAGTTTTGAGCTTCATCTCCCTTCAGGTGGGCGCCAACTTTCAACATTCGCTTCAAATCGACCTTGATGAGCAGAGACGAGTGCTTCTGGCTCTGGTGCTCTGTTTGTGGAAAGGTTAGATAAGATAAGACTTTATTGATCCCACAGCGGGGAAATTTACTTGTTACAACAGCAAGAATAAAGGAGAGGTAATAAAAGAGCAACGCTTTAATCTGTGCATTTTCATGGTCGACTGGTTACTGTGGCTCTGCTCATACATGCAGCAGGTCAGTAGTCCACTTTCTTTACCCACAACCTCATTTTGATGAACAGCTCTGACAATAGAAGTCGCAGCTGGCTGACTTTCTCGACTTGACGTGGCAGAGAACTCAGCGCTCTGCAGTAGAAATGTCACAGGAGAAAACCTCCACCCGCCAGTTAGCGACACCAGGTTTGTTGTTTGCTGTTGCAGAAATGAGCTCACTGGAGACTGATCTGAGATCTGACTGTTACCTGGCCACCTGGGTGCATGTAAACACACTGAATGTGAAGCAGCTGACGGAAGTCTCTGCAGTAGCTCGCGTTGGACTTTGACAGAACGGCAAAGCCGAGCAGTGGCGGTTAGCTTTTATTTGATATTCGTGGTGGATAAATGCATTGAAGATCCAATGAAATTAAGACTTTAACTTCCAGGAGAATGTTAATGGTGACTTTATCCCGCACCGGAAGGTGTGGACGTAGAATTAATTGAATAAAGCCGTCACAGGCTTCATTACAAACAACTGTCTGTCAGATCAAAGCGCCGCTTCACTGAGAAGCTGCAGGAGACGGCCGGGATTTAAGCACCGCACATCCTGGTGACATCCTGGCTGCCTCTGGTGAAGCTTTTTTGTCTTTCGTGCTGCTGCTGTCTCTCGTCCAGCGCTGGTTTCAAACACTCAGCACTCTCTTATGTGAGGTTGCCATGGCAAGATGTCTGAAGTCCTAAAGACCCAGACAAAAAAAAGCAAGAAATCACCAAGCAACAGTGAAGCAGCTTGTGTGGCTGCACCGTCCAAACTCATCAGTCTGATCTGGGTCACTCATTCGCTCAGTCGACCGAGTGTCTATAGGGTCTGAAAAAGCTCCTTATACAACAATGGACCCTTTCTGTCATTGAACGACAAGTCCAGAGCAACAGCGGGAGCCAGAAGCGGCTCTTCTCCAAGCATCTGTTTGAGAAGGACTTCGCGCCACATTCACATCACGTCGGGCTCATTGCGAAACGAGCCGCTGACTGGAAAGAATGTCGGCGGCTCGTCCCGAATACTAAAAGTCCAGGAAGCGGGCGATGTTGCGGGAGGAACTCAGGCTTGGACAAATGGGACGACGTTGATGTGAGAGAAGTAGTTTTTTGATATGCTGATCTGACCCAGGTCTGTTGTCGTGAATGGGACCAAACTGTGTCAGGTTATACAGTGGGATGGAGGCATCAAACACCTGTCTGAAAATAGTTCAAATGGGTTGAAAAGTTTGTTGAGATGTAATTATTTTCACTTGCCAGAAAAGTGCAGACGGCACTTAAAAAGCAGAGAAAACTTCTCCTGTTTTTTTATTATTATTTAACAGTCATCAGTCATCATGTACATTGAGTTCTGTTGGGTTTCAACATGCGTTGCCACAGTTTGCAATGACTGACTGAAGGACCATGCATGACCCATTTTTCAAAACCCATTATGCTTCTCTGTTGCCCAAGTCTTATATAACATACTGTATGTACTGCCGTGTTTCCACAAGTATTTACTGTGCAGTAAAGGCTGACGAGGGGCCGTCCCTCTCTGGAAAAAAACTGCTGGCTGTGCGTGTTTTTTTTTTTCAGATGAACCTTGTTCACGTTCCTGCACATCGTGGGCGCAGATCCCCCGGGGGCGTCAGCTGGGACGGCTTGCCTCCAACTCCTGAGAGCTGCTCTGCTTGAACACCTTTTTTTTTGTGTGTGTAAATAATCCATCAAACATCAGAGGCAGACTGTAGGAGTTCAAGATAAGATCAGCTTTTATTGGTCGTCAGAGGGGAGACTCAGGCGGACAGAAATACATAAATAATAATAAATAAATAAATAGTAAAAGTTATAAATGGATAACTAGAAGTATAGCAATAAAAGCAAGAATAGAAAGTAAAATAGAATAGAGAAAATAGAGAGAAAAGTAGTATGATGCCGTCGACTATAGCAGCGCAAACCACAACAACATATAAAATGATTAAGTGGAGTTAAGTTTCGAGGACAGTCTTTCTTTCTATAACATTGCTTTGATAAACTTGTCAGATTTTGGGTGGCAGAGGTGAAAGTCGAGCTTTGGCTAACAGGACTTTCTCATCAGGAATTCACAGAGCAGGCAGCCGTTATGTAACCCTGACCCACTAACGCAAGCATGTCAAACTCATTCCATAAAGGGCCGTGTGGTTGCAGGTTTTCCTTCAAACCAAGGAGGAGCACACCAGGCTGGAATCAATTAATCAGCTGATCTCAGTCTTCAGCTGATAACTAAGTGATCCCTTGATGTTGATTGGTTGGCCCTTTATGGAATGAGTTTGACATGCCTGCTAACGTTAGCGTTAGCGACTGCAGATCCTGACGCAGCCGACTCTACGGCTTCTTCTGAACACGCAGACAGGGACCATGAACGTATGTGAAAGTCTCAGAGAACAGCGGCACAGTCCGGTAATCCGGTGCAGCAGCGAGGGCGAGAGCACGGACGGGTCTGAATAATCCGTCTTCACACCCTCGTACACAAACACTCAGTCTTTATTACTCATTCACGTTATTCTGTCTCTCTCTCCTTTACTGTGGACGCCAATTAATCCCCAACAAAGCTTTTCTCATGATCCTCGTCTGTTTTTCCCTCTGAGCGTCTCTGTGCCGGTGAGGTGCCCTACTTTAATGCCGGGAAGCAGCGATCTTATCGTTTATTAAACAAACAGAAATATGTAGGCCATGGCCGCCGCAGCTTGGTCACTCAGTAACCCGCCAACAGTCCACCATTATCTTTTTTAATAGGAGAGCAGACAGGCTGCCTCAGCAAATCTCATCCTATTCATTTTCAAAAATAATCACACTATAGTGCCAAGTGTTGGGACGCTGACCCTGAGATGACCCTTTTTTTTATTATTTGTTGGTGCGGTGCAACACAGCGGCCTGTAAATCATTCAATCAGATCCTGTTCAGCCTCGTATTGATCTGTTTCTGTTGGGTCACATGACTTCCGACACATCAGAGGAGGAGTGGAGCTGAAACTGGAGTCATTGGTGGCTCGTTGCTGCTAATACCTGCCCACAGACTCTGAAGTCAAAGTCTCCTTCTTGTTTTTGTTTCGCAGCGCGCTCCTCGACACCTTTTACTCTATAAATAAATGTAAAAAACCTTCTACCTGCACGACTCAGCGTGTCGTCAGCAGAGTCTTCTTCATTGCCAGCGATGACCTCACAAACCTGGAAGTTTAGATTTATTGGTCTATGATCTGATCAAAAATGGGTACAATAATTTGAAGTGATGAAATATACTGTGATTCAAAGCTATTCAGATGCAATATAATACAGCAATTTACTGCTGATTCATCTTAGATTGGTAGGAATGAACATTTGCACTTCAGAATGAGTCAGTGCCTCGCCACCATTAGTAAACATGGACTGTGACACGATGAGGTGCGACGTGCTGATGAAGATCAGTTTTCAACACACACATCAAATGATTTATATCACAAACGGACCAAACTGAAGACATCGAACCCTGAGTCACCTTCAGTTCTGGCATCATATGATTATTATTATTCTTATGTTGGAGACGACTGCGGACAACATGGTTCCATCGCCGACTCTGTGCACGCACGAGCTGCAAAAAACAGGTGCAGGACTATGATTTCTTAATTTGACAGTGTGTTCAATTAGTCTTAGAAACAGATACAATGCAAGCAAAGTAATTGGTATTTTATCTTAAAATGACGACATGCTCACATTTTATTGTCCAGCGTACAGATCCTGATGTATTTTTTGATTATGGACAGAAACCCTGAGCAAGACGTTTCAGCTTTTCATGAAGGCCGCTCAAACAGACCTTCAACAAGAAAATATCGCGTCTGATAGAGGCTGAAACAACAGCAGCTCGCACACAGGAAGCAGAACTTTGACTCTCTACGCCGACAACAAGCAGAACAGATAACCAGCAGCTACTAACAAATATGGCGGATCAGCAAGGTGTCACTGAAGACTTGTTCAAACACAAACTGGATTACATAAAAGACTTTATGAAGCCTTTTCAGGCCTGACACTGCGTGCCACCTCCGCAGTTATCAGAGAGACTCTCACCCAGGTCAACGACCCTTTGATCAGCCAAGCGCATCGAGAGAAACAGGGGAAAGGTAACAATCATCCACATAACCGAAATTCAGAAAACACTCACCTGTGGTTATCGAACTGTGGGCGGTGACCTGCTGTCAGTCAAACTGGATTCATAAAAGTTGGTTTTCAGATTTTCTCTCTCAGTGAGGACGTCAAGAACGTCATCAAAAGATACTGCTCTCCTCTTTTTCTTACTACAGACTAAGACATGGAAAGGACTATTTTGTGCATGCAGACTCTTCCTGGGGCACGCTAGAAGACATTTAAATCTTAACTGGTTTTAAAAACGAAGGAGTTTTAATATTTTAATTGCAAGAATGCAGCACCGCACACTTTGTATTTGACCCGATGGAGGCGGCTGTCGTCAGCTGGGTGTGTCGCTATGTTTTGGACCCGAAAATAAAAAATAGAATATTACTGTCTTGATGTACGTTTCTGTTCTACGCGAGCATGCAGCATCTGGTCGGTGATGCTTCGTGGTTAAGTTGTTGTCATTGGCTGTTGCAGGTTTCTGCTCAGTATTCCAGCGCCATCGCCTCCTCTCACACTGCAGCATTTCAAGCCTCAAGTAAATATAAGACATGTTTGATATTTAGGATTTGAAATCGGGGAGACTAACATTTTATTCTAACAGTTTATTTGTGCAAACAGAGTCTGACCTGCTGTCCTGTAGTGTGGGGCCAGCAGCAGCTGCACATCTGGCTGCATCTATATAATATATCATAAATATGCTGATAAAACAAGCAGAGCTGGAAGAACACATATTTTTGATCAGAAAAGTACCTTGAGTCCAGAGACTCTCATTGATTTGACTCCTGTAATGACTCACTGTGGTTGATCACTTGTTATCCTTCCAGATTTTACCCTGGATCATCAAAGGTATTAAAACTATGAACGATAATGATGTTTGCTGATCGCTGACATTCGCCTCACATATGATGAAGGCGTCACGACAAGATGAAAAGGTGTGCTAGAAAAAGTCGTTTTATTCAGGAAATAATGTGAGGAGTTAAATGATGTGGGTTCAAGTGAAGAGTTTTATTTTTGTAAGCTTTTCTTAAAATAAAGCAGAAAGTTTGAGCTCTGCTTGCTCTCGTCTTTAGAACTAACTAGAAAACTGCATCAGTTCGATTAATGTGAATCAAAGACCTGCTTAACTCGCCACAGGTGTGCTGTCACATGACCTCGCCAACACGACCTGACTGATCAACATCACCTGGCTGCTCAGCGCTCACAGGACTCAAACAGCTCCGTCAGACACAACGTTCAGTGCTAAAATACCTCGATAAGAGCGATGCTGCACAATAAGCTGGAGGAAGACGATGAAATCTTTCAAATCTCTTTATCAAATCTGCTTTTTAGCTGAGTTTGTTCACTCAAACTGTTGTTTTTATTTCCTGTGTTTTCTTTTAAAATTGGATGGGAAATGTGGAAAATCACAGAGAAGAACCCGTAGAGCTAATAAGTGAAGTATTAGTATTGATCAGCAGTTCTGTTGACTTCCACCAGCCTGTCAGGATCATTTTGACACATGAAACAGGATTTATGATTCTTTGTTGTCCTTTTTCACAAACTGCTCCGAACTTTGCTTTGAACTGGTTGTTGCAGGTATGAACACAGAACAGAGTCACAGCTTCCTGTTACTCAGATCTCTGTTAGAAAAGAGATCCTACCTTACATTTTTTACATGTAGAGAGTGAAAGTATATTCAAACTGTACATGCAGAGCACTGCTGGCACCATACTAAGCTGAGCCTGGATAGAAGTGAACGAGAAAAGTGGTGCAAAATCTATAAAACGTGCAGAAATGTGTTTATTTTGAACTGTAGATGGCATTCATCATGCATCTTGTGCTGGTGAAAACAGCACAGCAAAGAGATCCTTACACTTCTTCCTACTCCGTTCCGCTCATGTAGTCTGAGATCAGCATGAACTGAAGAAGATGACTTTTTTTTTCTTCTTTATTTTTATTATTATCACTTTTTGTCTGTTTGTTCTGTCTTTCTTTGATTTTTTACATGTTCGAAATAAAGGAATCAATCAATCAATCAATCAAAAAGGTCAGCTGGTCTCAGTTGTCAGATGTGAGAATGTTAAATCCTTCAATGGAAGTGTGTGTGTGTGTGTGTGTGTGTGTGTGTGTGTGTGTGTGTGTGTGTGTGTGTGTGTGTGTTAAAGTTCATGAATCGTTAACACTGGTGGCCATCCAGCCGGGATGACATAATTGTGCAACCGACCGTGTTTCATAATATCTGATTTGTTTGTCCGGATAAAAGAAGTTTATTTAAATGCATCACATGCTTACATAATGAGACTGAACCATCGGGGTCAACATTAACGTCGCCTGCTGTCTGATTAAAGTTCGTCAGGCTTCAGATCCCAAACTAACTGAATGCACCTTCAGAGTGTTAAATGACACATGTTTGTGACATAATTCAGTAGAACTTCATTTTTGTTTATGTGCTTTAAAGGATCAGTGTGCAGGATTTAGTGGAACATAGCGGTGAGGCTGCAGATTGCAGCCAGCTGAAAGCCCCTCACCTCAGCCTCCCTTCACAAACATGTAGCAGAGCCTTCGGTGGCTGTGAAACCCCCCCAAAAAACATGAAAGGTGCCCTCTCTAGAGTCGTGTTTGGTTTGTCTGTTCTATAAAAAGCTCATTCTAAGGTAACAAAAACACATTTTCTTATTTTGAGAGTGGAAACAAAAAGTCTGGACTGACTTTTATAATGTTTTGCTGTTTGAGCTCTCAGGCACTCCTGTCATTGTCCTGGTTAACACTTCTCATACCTGATACCCAGCCAGGTGAAACAAGCCTTATCAAATAATTTCTCAATCCAGCTTGACTCAGGTGTTGCCTCCAGACCGGGCAGGTAGGGAGACAATGGAGGTGACTAAAAACAGTGTAAGACAGCGTAATGTTCGAATTTCCTTCGTAGTGATGATTCAGTTCAGTTGACTTTAACTGTCAAACGACATCTGGGAGCGTGAGGTGCATGTGGCGTGGTTACCTGAACTTCCTGTTAGAGCAGGGGTCGGCAACCTTTACCACTCAAAGAGCCATTTGGACCCGTTTCCCACAGTAAAGAAAACACTGGGAGCCACAAAACCCCTTTGACGTGTCAAATAAAATAATGCTGCATATTACGTTTTTTTGCTTTTATACTATGTACAAACAAGCGATAATGTGCTGCATTTATGAAATAACTGAACGACTGCAGAGAAAACAAAATGACATTTCTGCGTGCAACAACAACATTTTGAAGTCCGACAAAAAGACGTTGGGTTGAAGGTACTTTCAAGAAAAATTCTCAATGTCTATTGGAGTGCTTCTTGCATTTATGAAAAAAACACCAAACTCAAATTCTCCACCGGCAGCAAGGTAAAAATACTGTCCACTCTCTGCATGCTGGCTTTTACTTTTTACTGGCGCGTGCAGTCAGCTGTCAACCTGAATAATAAAATGACTGTTTCATTGAACAATGAAAAAATATGAATATATGCTAAATAATAGGCAATTAAAATATGAATCAAACGTGGTTAATGTGATTTCTGCTGCTGAACCTCGGCGCAGTGCGTCTGCACATCAGCGCTGTGCGCCGTCACCTGCATCTTTACGCAGGATCGTAAACTGTCATCTGTGAGCGCGTGGTGTTTGTTTCAAAACGAACAAACTAAAATAAAATACTTTTTAGTTAACTGCTCATTAATTATTTTCAGGAGCCGCATCAGAGGGATGAACGAGCCGCATGCGGGTCCGGAGCCGCGGGTTGCCGACCCCTGTATTAGAGTAACATGATGCTGACATCAGGCCGCATGCATTAGTCTGATGTCAGATGTTCACATCACCTGATCACCAAATCCAAAAACACTCTTAATACACTGATCAGGTGCTTCAGACGCAGTAATATATAATTAACTCCATTCATCAAAACTTTCTTACTACAGAATTACAGAAATGCTGAAATCTCCTGCTACATAATGATGTAAAAGTGTCGTTGTCGTGAAGTCTCATCGGTTCAGTCGCCAGTCTCATTCTCAGGTCATGGCGTCTCATTCAAGCTACTATGATGCACCAGACTTTCAGCTAACTCCAGTGTAAACTCTACAGCAATATTAGACACTCAACTCACTCCAGTATTCACCCATAAGACGCTGCGAGCGTCGTCACTGTTTAGTGTCATCGGGTGTCGTCAGCATCAGCGTTTGATGACCTGCGAATGAGAATGAGTTTGTGTTTTTTTTTTTTTCAGATTAAAGCCACTTTTTACATGTAGAGAGTGAAAGTATATTCAAACTGTACATGCAGAGCACTGCTGGCACCATACTAAGCTGAGCCTGGATAGAAGTGAACGAGAAAAGTGGTGCAAAATCTATAAAACGTGCAGAAATGTGTTTATTTTGAACTGTAGATGGCATTCATCATGCATCTTGAGCTGGTGAAAACAGCAGCAGTCCACTTCACTGACTCCCACATGTGGAGTCGAGGTGTGGTTCAGTTGCAGCTGCTTCACTTTGGGTGTAACAGGTGATGGTGTCATGCTCCCGTTATGAAACATCCCAGAAGTATTTGGTTTATTGTGACACAGCAAATCGTGTGATCTCTGCTCAGCTGTCGCTGTTGTAAACTGGCTGTCAGACCTTATCGAGCTTGATTTGAGGTACAAAAACTGGAAACTGATCGCATTCATATCCCCCCCAATGTCTTTACATTAGAGCAGAATATATACAAATCTGCTGGTCTGCAGATAATTATCAGGTGTGCAAAGAGCTCCTCCACACACAGCACTGCCCCCCCTGTCCTCCTGCAGGCTGCAGTCCTCAGTTCACCTCTGAGGCTGCAGAAATAATACAGACTGTCAGTTACATGCACACACACACACACACACACACACACAAGTTGTGCACAAGTTTGCATCTTAGGTATACAAAAAAGTACTCCGATTGTGTGACAAAGTTCATATCAAAGTAAATTGCATTTCTGTGATTTCTTTTAAAAATAATATGCGTGAGACAAAAGCTGAATTAACTATATAACTATAACCTGAATTATGTGGTGTGACAGCACATATCAGAAGATTATTTAGAAGATAAAAATGGTGAAAAACTAGTGACAGGGAAACTGTAGACAAAGTTATCAGTTGTTATTCATTAAAAATCTCATTCCAGCTGCTTTACACAGCGCTGAGTGCAGCTCAGCCCTTCATTTAATGCAAATGTTTTGTGTTCGAACAGGTTAACGTGTTTGTTTTGTGTTGGAAACTTGAATGTAGCACACACACACACACACACACACACACACACACACACACAGCCCTACAGACTCCTGTTGTTCGCGCTCCAGATGTGAAGAAGTGGTCTTTGTGCGCTGCAGAGTCTCAGCATGTCCGCAGTCTGGAGCAGTTTCAGAGTTTGACTCGTCAGATTTACAGACTTTAGCAACGTGGTTTGGGAAAGAAAAAAAGACTTGGCAGCGAGCGGGAACAGTTACACAAGCAGCTATTTTAGCTTCTTCACTGAGGGGAGAGAAATGAAAAGTGTGCTCCATCCCTCCACGTCTCCTCACGCAGCACATTCCCCTCACATATAATTAACTCATTTAACAGAGTGAGTCAGGAGAATATCACACTGGAGGACCGATTAGCCAACCAATGGCGATGTTTCTGATAGACTGCCAAAGAAATAGCAGCTAGAGCTGGCTATCATCACTTCCTGAGATTTTAAGGGTTTGGATTTACAGTATATGCACAGTGAGAGTCCTTCATATTGTTGTAATGATAGTCCCGCGGTGGCCAACGTGGGCAAACATGCCCAAAACGTTTCTATTAGGAGAAACGTGTTGCAGCTTCAGAAACGTGCTGCAAATGAAAAAAGGTGTTCCAGAAAGCCACCTCTTCACTGCACCTTTGTGTTTGTGTGTTTTAGACTTTGCATTCTTCCTGTATTTTTAGCATGATTCATTTTACTGTATTTGTTTTGGCTTTTTGCAGCACGCCTCCGTTGTTGTATTTTTTGTGTATATTTAGTGCTTTTGCAGCCGTTGGCCCTCATCAGCCACCGTAGCCATGCTGTGCGTACTGTTTGTTTGGATGGCTCAGTGCAGATGTGTAACTCCTAAACAGGTTTAATGATGGGTAGGCATCAGTTGTGTATTTGTTTCTTCTAAGGACAAACAGTAGAAAAGAAAAAGAGGAAGTGTATGAGATGGAATCAGCTGAAACAATAACTGGAGCGATCCAAAAGCCTGCTCCGGTGAGACGGGGGGATCATCAGCGCAGATCTACATGTCAAATTTCACAAAATGATCCCTGTGCGATAAATTTAGCAACATCTTAACTCAACATTAGCGCTGCTCACACACATGTGTGTGTATGTACCACATGTCCCCTCTGCATCCTGTCATCGACCATCAATCAGACGCTCTGATAGCTTTATCTCTGTTTGCTCTGAAGGAACAGTGCCTTCTTGCTGTTTTGTGCTACGAGGTGATCCGGCCTGTTTGCTCTGACCTTGTTGACTTAAAAAAAAAAAACTTCCAATCCAATCCAACTTTATTTGTAAAGCACTTTAATAACAACCACGGTGGACCAAAGTGCTGTACAGAAAAGAAATAAATAAAAACAAAATGAAAGAATAAAATACAGTAAAACAATAAAATAACAATAAAACAATGAATAAAAAATGGAATAAAATAATAAATACATTAAACATCTCAAGGTGTCAAAAGCCAGGGAGAAAAGATGGGTTTTCTTATTAACCTTTCAGTCTCAGGTGATGATTTATACACATATAACAGCTTTAAAAGGTGCATTATAACCTGAGAAAGCCTGTCAGGCAGCATCAAAACCTTTGCTCAACCTGGCTTCAGTACTCAGCCGCTTGACTCTCATTTTAAAGGCCTGCTGCTGCTCTGTTTCTCAGCATCATGAATATTCAGTGTGAACAGAAGCAGAAAGAAGCATCGCCTGTACGAACACATCTCTGAACGTCTGGAATAATTGGAAGCAGAACTCTAAAGCTTACTATCCTTTCTTCCAAACCTCGTTCCTCCTCCGTCACTCCACCATCCTCCCTTCCCGACCACCAGACCCTCTCTGTCTGCCCACAAGTGGATATTCTCAGGAATCAGGAATCATTTATTGTCATTACACAAGTTTCCAAGTGCAACGAAATCCTGTTCGGTTACAACCCGACCAGAGGCACAAAGGCACAACAGACAGTACAAATAATTGACATGGGAAGACGGGGACAGGAGGACCACGAGGCAGCCAGCAGGGCGGCGCATCGCTTCCTCAATGAAAAACAAATGAAAACAGAAGGGGAGGGAGAGGAGAAATCTTCAGTTATGTCCATCTGATGCCAGGTAAAAGTCCACAGGCTCTCTGGTGGCAGGGCGTGAAGTGAAAAAGGACCCCCGCTGCAGGTGGGAGGAGGGTCAGCAGCACATGACAGAAACATTCAAAATGACACAAGGAGCAAAAAAGAGAAAAGCTTCTGCTCCTGTGTGACACCGGGGTAAATCAGTGTCCTGTACGACACACAAAATAGGTCAACGTTGACTCCTGGTGTCAGACACCACATGACCTGCCGTCTCCAGGTGAAAGTCCTGTGTTTGTTCCACCCCACCTCCTCAGTGTGTGTGGACTTTTTGCTCTTTATGCTACGTCACCTGACTTCCTTTGTTCCCTTCATAACTACTACAGCCGCCAGAGGTCACAGAACAAGTAATGTAAATATAGGTCACAGTAACCTGCTCGCACAGACGAGCTATACAGCTGTTAGCTTGACATCAATGGGAACAAAATATGGTTAGCAGTTCCACTGATAGAGAGCAGATCATTACATTCATACAATCATCAGAGGAGACGATAAAGCGACCCGAACACCAAAGACCTGAACTGATCCAGCACATAAATCAGGTCTGACACTCAGTGGCGGGTGTACGTTTACAGGGTCAGTCCCTCCATTCAGATCAAACAGAGACTTGGTGTTCCTCCATACGGACTCCATGTTCTTTTTTGATATGCTGCGAATGTGTGTTTATTTTCTCCTCCATCAGCTGATAGAAGCTGATAGAAAGCAGTCAGGATGTCAGATGATATTTAAAAAGAGAATGAAATGTTTGTTTCAGGTCACAGTAGAGACACACACGCTTCATGACGACCGGGATTACTCAGCTCATAGGTGATGAAAGGATACACAAACCAGATGAAGTCAGCGTTAAGCAGCACAGATTATTATAAATTTGGCAGCGTATTTAATCTCCACGCAGTTTTTTGTTTCTTTGTCCTTTCAGCCTCTGTCATGTTTAACGTCCTGCTGTGACGTCTGTAAAAAGGCACCACAGCAGTTTAAACTTGCATCACTTCCTGTCACCAGAGGATCGTCTTGTCATTTCAGAGAAAAAACACATTGCATATCCTCTGTTCCCTTAGATGTTTTGTAATTATACGCATACTGAAACCTATGAGCTCATTTAGTGACTGTTAAGGGTTTTTCATTGAATTTCACTTGTTTTCTGTATATTTCTTCCATTTGTTATGCACCATCTCTGTGTTAGTGGTACTTAACTCTGAAAAATTACTTGAGTTTAAGTGTCCTTGAGCAGGCTGGAAGCTCCTTGACTGATGAAGAGCACCAAAAAGGAAAAGTAAAGTACAATTCTAACAACCTTTAAACTCACATTAAATACATAAACCTGTTTCTGGCTCGCACAGTCCCACGTGGGACATCCACAGGGATTCTAAACTAAACCAGTTTAGACCATTTTGCCCTTCACTTATGACTTAAACCCCAGAGCAGGTTCAGGTTCAGAGAGTGTCTGTCCATGTGTCCCAGGTCATACAGACATGTGGACATTCCTCGTAGAAGTGTCGCCCGACTCTGGCAGCTGACATCCATCACTCTGAACCTCTTGACACGTTGACTTTAACCTTTTACAGACAACTACTGAGACATGCAGCTAAACTAACCCTCTACCCACAGAGACCCATCACATGCATGTAGTCTTTCATGACTTTTCCAGGGTTCTGCTCAATCACACATACGTTAGACCACTTTGACTGTTCTACTGCAGAATGACTCCTACAACATAGAAAAAGGGGCATTTTAGCTGTGATTATAAATGACTAGTGGCAGTTATAAAAAGTCATTTTGCACCTGATGATTGATTTTATCAATCTCATAGAAAACCAGCTCAATAGGCGGGCATCAGCTGGATGTGCATAACCGTGTTTATTGAGGTTAACAACTGAGAAGGACTTCAGCGATTAGACCCCATCAACATGATCCATCCTCATTCAGAGTAAGCTCATAAAGACAGGAGAGGTGGAGTCCCCTGAGCCCAGAGGCTGCTGGTGGAGTAAAGCCAGGAGACGGAGCTGCTGACGGAGCTGAACCATCCTGAGGAACAAGGCGCAGGTGAATTTGATGCTGATCAAAAACAGCATTTGAATGAACATGTTTGATTTCTCAGTGTGAGAAACATTAATGCTTCTGCAGCAGCTTCTTCTCAACTGAAAGTAACGATGGCAGGACGGAAACATGACACACATCTGACTCCCACCAAGAAATCAGATAACATGAAGATGATGCCGCAAAATTTACTCTGAATATAAAGTGGAAGAAATCTCTACACGATCTGTATTATTTCAGTCTGCACGTACACATTTTAGAATTTAGTCACTTATTAGACAAGAGAAGTGGTTACATCTTTCTTCTTATTATTTTTAATGCTTCTACTGTGACACTACGAGCTGCAGATTTGTAGCATCACCATCAGTAATTTGATTCTATACTTTGATACCAGCATACTACACTCCAAAATTAAAATTAAATCAGAGCAATCCAAAATGCAGAACCTGAAGAGGCCTTTAAAAGAATTTCTGGCATGCTGTCAAACATCCATCACGTTTATTTGAAGCTCACATTTTTGGAGCAGATGCATCAAAGCGTTCACACGTTCTCTGTTCTCGCGTGTTTGACTGTTTCCGCCATACGTGCATGCAGTCATAAACCCAGAGCAGAAATCTTCTGAGTGACTCAGTTTATTGTGATGACAGGAAGTAACCGCTTCACGGATGACTGACGTGGCGAGCAGGGTTTATCTTCCTCCAGCTACGTTCACTCCGTCAGACTCTTTTTCATCAGCTGCTGACTGTGTGGTGAGCAGACTGGAATCACACTTTAGGAATGTGTGTGTGTGTGCGTGTGTGTGTGCGTGTGTTGTGTAAGTATGGATAGTCTGAGTTTGTTACATAACAGGCTGAGGCTTGTCCTACTGAACTGACTGCAGTCAGTTCAGTAGGACTCACAGAAATCAGTTCAGTAGAGCAAGTTTTTTGTTTAAGTTAGAATTAATCAGCGTTTTAATCCTGGATCTCTTCTGTGATGTAACATTAGTGTTTTCAGTGGAAACAGGAAATACAGACACTTTAACGTAACTAGCTGTCTGACGCTGTGCTGCCAGTTGTTCAGACTGAACTGGTCCTGGATATAAGTGGTGTCAGGGTGGGTTTAAGCCCTGAATGTTTTTTTTTAGCGAAGCTGTTTCCTCTTTTAGCGTCGATGACATATAGCATTTGTACGGTTTAAACAGAGCAGCCAGAGCGAAGCCCTGATTGGACAGAAGACAGAGCCGTCACTGCTGCTGTCAGCGGCCAGCTGACAGAATAAAGTAAATACAAAGCGGGACAGCTACATTTTCTCACTAATAAGCTCTTTAATAAGTGTTTACTCAAACTGATGGCGTCGCCATGGTTTTACAGATGGCGTGCACACACCCAATGAGTGTCTGTGTGCACAAGGTTAGAAAACTGGAGCAAAAATGTGTCAGAAAGCTGAACAATAGTCACAGTTCTGCTGCCGCAAGTGTGAAGGTTGCTAATTTCACTCATTCTAATGAGGGCTGATTTTCCTTATTGAATGTATTGTTACATGACGAACGCCACCTCACATTAATGAAGCAAAATATATTAGAAATTAAGTCATATTATCAGGTTTATATGTTTATGTTCATTCATAAATATGATAATAATAATAAGGCAAACACAGTTTTGAAAATAATGAATTTATATGTCACTTATTGACTTTGCATTGCTCATCGATCGACGTTTGACCCCAGACTCATTCAAAATCTTAACTAACCTGGAAGTGCCCTGGTCCTGCAGTGATCTGTGCAGTCTTGTACTGAGCATTTAATTAAAACCCATCAATCAGTGGTTTCTGTCACCACTGGCAGGGTTTGGTCCCAGTTTGGCACTTGTTACCGTCTGTTGGTGATTTCAGAAAACACACTGTGGGAACGCTGCTTACATACAACAATGGCATTTTTATTGCGTCAGCACGTTATGTTTAGACTGTAGTGATGAGGCATGATTTGCTGTCGGCTGCCCAATAAAAGCAAGTTTAACGAGGGTTTTAAAGATGTGACGGTTCCTCTTACTTAAGTGTTATTTTCATGAGAAAAAAAGAATTTTACACAAGAGCAAAAATCTCCTTCCACTTTTTAGAGTGTTTCATCATGTTTGACTTACTGCACCTCGTTGCTTATTTTTGGTTTGTAGTTCATTTCCTCTTTTACCTTCATGGGTTACATTGCATGCTTGGCCTTTCCCCTGTTTGTCTTCTCCTGAGCAGGTTGTGACAGCTGCATGCACAGATCATCTGTTTTTTTTCAAAAATACCAGATAAGATGATCTGAACTAAATACACAGATGAGTCAACTGATAATCAATTATGTAAAATAAGTACAATCTTAGAGCCTAAAATTCCCATAAAACTAGAGAAACCGTGAATGGATATGTTACCTCTGAGGTCCCGTAAAGCTTTGTTGTTGGACTCCAGCTCTCTTATTCTGGCTGCAGGTTGCAGGATTTAGCCGTTCTAAGCCAATCAGCTTCATCCTTCATCCAGTGTAGCCACATGCAAGTTAAGGGTACTTGTTGTCCTAAAATGTTTTACAATCACATCTAAATATTCTAATATATAGGTAGGACTAGGATATGCATTCTTACATATTCTGCTAGTTCCTGTATATGTTTGTTTGCTTGTTTATTGTTTTGTGCTCTGCAGTTATTTTGAACTCAGTTTCTGTTGCATTAATAATGTTGCTTCAGTCTTTCTTTGACCTCCTCATCTTTGACTTGCTTCTGTCCAGAAACCTGAGGATAAACCAAAGGAGCACAGAAACAGGCAGAGTTGTGTCAATAAATAACGACATCGTCAGCATACAGAGACATCCGGCAACCTCTCCTTTTCTATTTTGACTTCTGATCTAAAAGATTTAAGCACAAGAAACTCTAAAGTCTTAAGTGCAATGTATTCATTATTCATTCATTTCTAATGTGTGACATTGGGAGTATTTTTGAATGAATCTGAAGAAGAATCATTATAATACACACACAGTGGATTTGCAGGTTGACCTCGCGTTGCCTCGCTCTGTCGAGGTGGCACATTCACGGCCAGCTGAGGACTTGGCTTCAGTGCAGACATTCAGGACTGCCTGTTACTTCTCTCTCTGTTCCCAGTTCTTTCACCTCTCTAACACAGCTGTTTGCCTTCCGTTCACCCTCCTAAACCCTTCTCTTATCCGATTTAACCTCACCCACTTCGCAGCGTTTTACACACAGGATTTGGCCTTTACCACACATGGCCATTATTCCAGCTACCATGATCCGTCAAAGCCTCCATCTCTCTCACGTCCACCTGTTTGAGCCGTCTGAACTTTGTTGAACTAAAATTAATCGTCTTGTGACAGTAAATGCATTCTGTACATTCTGTACATTGGGTATATTTAGGGCAATGCACAGCAGTATGTTACTAAATGAGTTTATCTTGTATTTGAACTGAACTGAACTGAACTGGCCATGAAAATGTAATGCCATATTTAGAACATAGTTAGCATTTTCTTTGGTAAGACAAAACACAAGAAAAAATACAACTTTGTAACAATATTAAATAAAATGTTTACCTAACACTGAAAACTATCCCCACAACGCAGTCAAAGCCTTTCGAGACAATCTTATAATATCTGTTAACCTCTGCTGAATGATAGAAATGAAGCATCTGTCCACTTTCTATTGTTGATGGATGGCGCCTCATTTGCACAGAGCAGATCGAGCCAGACAGGAAGTCAGACACGTTGTCAAGTCCGTGTTGTGCATGTGTAGTGAAATTTTCAAAATAAAACACCCTGCGTAGACTCCCGATCGTACATCAACAATAAACGCAATTAAAACAGACAAAGAAAGAAACCATTTAACTACGAAGCCGACTGACCTACTGGGAGAAGCACAGATATCGAGGAAAAATGCCCAAATCAGCAAAATGTAAGCAAGTTAACAAAATAAGGCAGATAACACGCTCTGCTTCTGAAACGCGTCCGGTTGGGTTTGAAACGACATGGAGGATGGAACAAAAACGTGTTGCATGTGTGACGTCACAGAGACGCGCCCGGTGGAATCTCAGCGTTAACATGAATGATATGGTCATGGTTATGAAAAAAAAAAGATTTTGTGTTGATGACATTAAATCATCCTTCTGACTTTGGAACCTTTGAATTGAGTGTCAATAGGTTTTACATCTTTGGCCTGATTTTACAGTTTGAGTTGTGTCTCCATCTCATTTTGGCTCTTGCCAATGTCCTGAAAAGTAAGCCGACCAGATGTAAATTTATAGGCAAGTGGTGAAAGGAAACAATAAGAATAATTAACCCTCGTATCGTCTTCCCATCTACTCTGCACCTTTTGTCTTCCCGGGTCAAAGCTGACCCGGTCTGGTTTGACTGCTTGTAAAGCATGGAGTATAAAATAATCATCAAATTCTGTGTTGAACCTTTTTAGTCAACTTGTTTCCAACACATCAACATATATTTTACACTTATTTTTGTAATGTATGATATAATAGATGTAATTTATTAAAAAATTACACTTTTTGATTTAAAAAAAGCAGAAATTCTGATTATTTTGACTATGGTTATGATCTGAGGCACATAAATTGATGTATTATCACAGACTGGCATGTGTCAAAGTTTAGTCAGGACACTGTTTAATGTAAGTAGTCACACCTGTTGTTCTCCCGGGTCAAAATTGAACACACATAATTCAAAGAATATAGTCAGAATTAATTTTACTTGCAAAGAGCATAGTATGGAACCATCCATGCCATTTTCAAGCTATTATATGAGAGAAAACCATAGTTATGATATGCAAACACTTGAAAACGGGTCAAAATTGACCCGAAGACAACAGGAGGGTGAAGATCTTGAATTGATTTCAGTTATTTTCATTGGCGTGAACGAAGCCGTTCCTCTCATCCACTTTCTTTCACTGCTGTACGCCATGTGTGGCTTCCTGTTACATTGCGTCCTGGACGTGTGTGTCAGCGCCGTGTTGTGTGACTTTCAACACCATTTAATCAAGTCAGCCTCGTTCTGCACCTGCTGTGCCTGGTGAATAGAAACCCAGATCAGTGTCAATGCCCTCTGTCCATATAATATATTCACCTATTCAGCAATGACCTAAATCTGTTGCTGATTTTTAAACAATCCAATCTGGTTGCAGGATGTTGGACATCTGAGGTGACTCTGATGAATGAGGTCAGGACCGTCGTTTGAGGGTTGACAGGAGTTCATAAGTGCCAACAGGCCCTCCAGCAGCCACATCAGTTCACACCATCAAAGGGACGTTTGAGTCTCAGCATCCTTTACTGTGACTCATCCGGCATTTGAACTTCTGCTCTAAATAAATACTGTTTCTGTTGTGTGGTGAGATCAGGAGGGTAGCTTCAGAGACAGTAAGTTTGTCATGTTCTTGTGTGAGTGTGTGTGTGTGTGTGTGTGTGTGTGTGTGTGTGTGTGTGTTCGTCTCTCAGGTGACATTAAAAATGGAGGGTGAAAGCTGGTCACCTGTTCACCATACTTCACATGTCTGTGTTTGCATTCATGAGAGTACACAGAGGTCTATTAATGTGTGTGTTTATGTGTGTGAATGTGTATAAGTGCTACTGCTTGTTAGGGGAAGAGGTGTGTGTGTGTGTGTGTGTGTGTGTACATTTCTGTATTTGTCACAGTGTGACAGCTGTTAACTTGATGCTCGTACTTGTGTCTGTAAATCAGGATCAAATGAACGTTTTGTCCTACTGACTTGTAAAACTGTAAAAATCCCTTTCAGAAAAATTATTATTATTATTATTATTATTATTATTATTATTATTATTATTGTGTATTATGTTATTCTCGCAGGAGAGGTCGGGTGATGTTAATATTTCCTGTGCTGAACAGTGTGTTTCATCCTGTTCTGATCCATATATGTACACTTTGTTTAACTGTTCTTCAGTCTGTTTATAACCTCTCTTCCTCTGCCTTTATCCCAAAATAATTAACAACAGCAGTTCCAATGAGGTTTGGACTGCATGCTAGTTGCAAAGCCTGATGGGAGATGCAGTTGTTGAGTGCTTATGATTGATGGTAGTAAAATTACTGATCATATTATTATTGTTGTTGTTGTTGTTGTATGTGCTGGCTCTGCCCTTTAGACGTCTTTTATTGCACCTGTTCACCTCGCTGCACATCGTGCCTTCCCAAAATATGAAACACTGTCACTGAAAAACACTGTGCATTTAAAGAATGTGGGTGTTACGAGCTCCTCGCGTTTCCTTTGTTTTGTGCTGTCTTTGTGATGACGTGTGTCCTGTTTTTTTGTTGAATGCTATCATGTTGTTAAATAAAATAAATCAGTTAATTGATGAATTGTTTCAGCACTTTTTGCATGGGCGGTGTGTGGAAAACAGGCAGTGCTGTGTGTGTGTGCATGTGCGTGGTTTGATGAGGCCTCTGCCCTCTTTGTCTCCTCTCTGGCCGCTCAGAAAGACTCTCTGTGATGTTCAGACTCACGTGGATTCGGGTTCTTTTCAGACTTCCTCGTCACATTTCTCTGACAGCAGACACAACAAGACCCCATTAACATCCTCTCTCAGACAACAAACAACCGCGCTGCCCCTCCTGCATGAGCATCGCTGGCACTAATGGATGCTTTTATCTCTGATGGCCTGCACTCTGAGGCTATCTAATGATTTCCTTTTCCATTCATTCCGGCATGTGTTACAGTTTGATGTGCAGAGCAGGCTGCAGAGCTGCACTTCTGCCTTTTTCATGCAGTAAAGGAATGCTGAAGAGATTTCTGGGCTCTTTTATGTACTTGTAATGAAAAAAATGGTTATAAAATGATACCTTAAGTGTGTGGTGTGTTAGCTGAAACAGTAGTGTGTAAAGGAGAATATACAGAACCGGTGGATTTACTGACCAACGGGTCAATGAGTAAAAAACATCTAATTTCACGTCACTGTAACTGCAGTTCTTCATGGATTTCATTTTGTTTTTGGGACATTTTGACATTCTGCTGCAGCCCAGTCGCCACAATAAAACGTTGGCATTGTTCATTTCTGCAAAACGTGGCTACGTTAAAATTATAACATATCAAAAAGCTCAACAAGAAACATCTCAGGCAACATATCAACATTTCCATAATAGAATCAAATAGTTTTCTCATGAGAAGGAGGAGGGGATGAGGAGGAAGAGAGGACGGCTGGGTGCAATAAAAACAATGCCAACGTTTATTCTGGTGTCTACATGTTGTCACTCTAAGCCGTCAAATACAGCAGCTTGGTTAGTGAGCTCACGCTTCGAACTATGATGCTTCCATTAGTTTTACATGTTCAACGCTCTGCAGTCGAGTTAGCAACAGTGAACATGTCATATGTTAGACTTTCAAAACAAGGATAGCTGAGAACAGCATGAACGGGACGTTAACGCGAAATGGTCAAAGTTTGTTCTGGGTAAGTTCAGGAAAAGGTTTTTGTTAAAATAAGTGAGTCAGTGGCGTACATTAAGAAACGTACCTCAGGAAGCCCGGCCTTCACGTCAAAGCTTTACACTAGACGCGTGTGTCTCAGACTTTTCTAATGTCTGATGGCTGTTTCAGCACCTTCAGATCAGAAAAATACAGGAGGGGTCCCTCGTTCTGAATGTGAATCTATTTTAGGGTTGGTGACATAAAAAACCTGACCCCTCGATCTGCTCCTGGTCTGTTGACACTCGGGACTCAGGTCAGGTCAGTTCTGCGTCACCATCTCTCTCCCCTCGACTCTCCAGCTCTCGTTATATTTCCTTCCCTCGTGCTCCTCTCTGTTTCTGTCCTCCCTCGCCGCTCACCGCCACCCATCGGCCTCCTCCCCTCTGCAGCTGATCACGCTCTCGCAGCGTGGACCCCGTGTGGCGGCACTAGCGGGGCATCGCGTTACAGCTGCACACTCCTGCAGCAATCCCCGTCAGCTGCCGCCGCTCTACAGGAATGGCTGCCCTTCGCACTTCAAACGTGACCCCAGCTGGCACGTTGAGCAGAGGAGCTACTTGCATTAAGCTGAAGGTGTTTTTTTGCGGTGCAGGACGTTGAGATGCAGCGTAAACTGCTGGTGTCGTGTTTTATTCGATTCTGAGGCTGTCAGTCGAGTGTTCACGTATCTTTAACTGGCAGCTTCAACCACCAGCTGCAATAAATAAGAAGTCAGAGTACAGGAACAGAAGGAACACTTCAACTAAAAGACACAATTTGATATGTAAATGAAGCGAGCACAAACTGAAACAGCAGATAACCTTTGTTAAAAGAAGAAGTCAACGTTTACAATGACTGATCTGCTGAGCAGACCTGAGCCAGGTGGGTTCAGGTCCACTTACACACCAATAGCATCACTCTAATAATTACCAGCAGCCATATGAGTCTGATGTTATACATTTATTGATTGTTCCCAAAATGAACCCAATAAAAATTTTTTAATAAGAAGAATTTTCTGGCCGGCCAAAACATTTTGTTTGTTCAATCATCGGTTCTTTCCACAGCACATCACAGCCTCCGAAGCTTAATGGCCTGTTAATTAACTGAAAATGCGATGGATATCAGCACACTCCTGTGTCACTAAGTGCCTGACATCATTCTGAGTAACTGATATCTTCATGGGAATGGACTTCAAACACGCTCTCCTTCCTCCTGATGTCATTATGTTTAAAGGCACACGCACAGTTTGAGACTTCTGTAGGTCACAAACAATAAAATTCATTGTATCATGAATATGCAGAAAATATGTAATTCTGATGATAAGTGAATGCATACTGAATGTGATCAATCAATGTTATTGAACACCGATGAGTAAATACAGATCAGAACATTTCCCATAACGAGTCTGACGAAGAAAATACTTCCTTACTGACTTTATCTTTTGTTCTGATGCTCAACTCACCAGCTGACTGTGTTCTAGTCATGTTTTTATTTAACTGAAGGTGCATGACGAAGAGGAGCGGTTTAGTTTTGCTGTCAGGTGAGAAGCTCGTATCTCTTTCCTGGATTTTCATGCTTTCAGATGAGGAAGGTCGAGTTTCACCGAGTGAAACTGTTGAGTTTCACTTGCTGGAATAAAAAGTCATTATGCTAATGATCTGAAGGAACGTGTTTCTGCAGTCACATTTGATGTTAAATATAAAATCCAAGTGTGCAAAGGAACCAGTAATGCCAGCAGTGTGATGCATGCAGGACTACAAAGATAAATCTAATGTCGTATGATGGTGAAGAACAAATGGAGCAGATTTCAGTGGTTTCTTACCTCTGTGCAGGACTGTGTTTTAAAGCTGAATGGGAGCTTTTTTCAGTCTCTGTATCTCTACTCTCTTATCACACTTTCCTTGTTCCTTGTGTGGGAAAAGAAGTGAAGTGAAGTGTCTTAGACAGACTCCCCGACCCTCTAAAGTGTGTGTTTGACCCCAGCAGCTCCTATTATCATCACGAATAAGCTGACCTGCAACAGATAAGACGAAAAAGATTCTCAGAAATGAGATAAACTCCAGTCAGTTATGATTTAGACGAGTCTTTGTAGCTTTGAAATGATCTTTATCTCATTGTCTATCAGAGGTTTTTATCTCCTGTTTACAGCCTCTTCAGCTCTTATCGCTAATGGCCTACTTAAACCTTGGTGCTAGCCCAAGACTGAGAGTCTACAGCCATGCTAACATCTTCACTGTGACAACGCTAACCAAGTGCAATGTTTAACATGTTTGCCATCTTACTTTAATGTGTCAGCATGCTAACATTGCTAATTAGCATTAAAAGTGCAGCTGCGGCTGATGAAATGTCACCAGTTCTGCAGGCATGTGGTCATAAACTAAAGCACTGGACTGGATTTTGACCTGATGATGGAACGTCAGGAGATCATTAAAGTGGACTCATTCTTTGGACTCCGCGGATATCTGTACCAAATGTCAGCGCAGGTCATCCGATGGCTGTTGAGTCATGAATGCTCACAGAGCATTCTAGAGGAAACGTCAGGGGATCATCAAAGGTACTAGGATTCATCCTCTGGGACCATGAATGTCTGTACTGGATTTGATGGTAAATCATCCAACAGTTGAGATATTTCAGTCTGGATTTGACATAAATGTTTCTTGATGTGCTACATTTCTCAGCTTGTAGCTGTAAGAGAGTAACCTGTAGCTTCACTAGCTTCACTACAACACCGGCTAACACGCACGGAACAAGCAGAAGATGAACTGATCTGTGAAATAAAGTGAGGAGGCTCCTTTCCTTGTGAACATATTTAAGGCTTGCTGCTCCTTCCTTGCTGTCTGACTGTCACTGCTCGGCTCTGCGCTGCAGCCGCAGGCAGAAAAGCATCTTTGTTATTCTTTGAGCGTCTTGTTCCTGTTTTGAATTGGAATCAAAGTCAAAGACAGCTGATGGTTCGACTTGCAATGATGTGTTCAGGCACATTTGGTAAGAAAAGCTCTTTCGCGCGTCACATTCACACACACACATTTAAACTGCCATCTGCTCTGTGTTTGAATCCATGTCCATTAATATTTTCACTCTGAATAAATGATGATAATCTGTCTGAGCACCGTGGAAGCACCTTTTCTCTTGCTCTGATTCTTCTGAATCACCATCTGTATCTTTAGTTTGTTCAGTGATTCGAATACGTCTGCGTTTGTGCTGCTTTGTGACAGTTTTTCCAGTTGTAGAAAGAGTCGATCGATGCAGAGCTTCATAGACGTGTTGAGAACGAGGACGTTATCCTCCTGCAGGAGAGCCAGAATCCATTCTGACCAAAACATTTATATATTACAACATCAGCTATCGACATATTTCTTCAGTGGGCATAATTAACATCAGCTGAGTCTGTGCCATCTGAACATCACATTGATGAGACAATATATATCCCTGTTAGCCACCTCGACCATCTCAGCGAACAGGAAGAAGGCAGAACTGAAGCTCAGACAGGGTAGAGTTTCTTTTTCCTGCTGGATCAGTGAAAATCATTAAATCTTTGGTTTTTGTGACATGTGGTAATTGAAAAACATGGAGGTGGTGGCGTAGCTGGGAAAGAGGCTCGGCTCTTTGTTTACATTTTGCCGAAACATATTTCTGCCACAGAGGAATGAGAAACAACACGTTTCTGAGCTGTTTCTGACCTTCATCGCTCGGCTTCATCGCTCAGACACAAACAGAGACCTGTCGGTGGTAAAACAGAGTAAGTTTATGAGCTCATAAACTGAGTGGCCTTCGCGGCTCACAGTGTTTACCATCAAACAACGCTGCATTCAGACCGCCCCCGGACCCGAAGGATGAAGAGGAATCCTCACCTTCCTCACCCCTCTATTGATTTGGAGTTTAACAGATCAGTGTAGTCCAACAATCAAGTGTTTACACTCTGCTGTCACCTGAGAGGAAGCTCATCAAACACTCGCTGCCACTGTGCGACCCTGAACTCGACACTGACCCCCGACCCCTGACCCAGGCCTTCGGGCTGCCAAACGGAGACACGCCGCAGCACATGTTACAGACAACATGTTCCCCCCTCGCATGCTGTGCAGCCGGAACACGTGAAGCAAAGAGGAAAACATCAGACAGGAAATGTTCATACGTGTTTTTTTGCGTTGTGTCATGGCAACTGAAAATATGTGTTTCTGATTGGCTGGAAGGTGCCGTATATCAGTACACCTCAAAGTACACATTTTTGTACTTTACTTGAGTATTTCCATTTTGTGCCACCTCATAGTTTTACTCCACTACATTTTAGAGCTTTAGTTACTAGTTACTTTTCAGATTACAGTTTTTTATCACCTCCCTGTCCAGTGAAAAGCTCGTACCTCCAGATGTGTTGAATGTTTTCTGCCTTGAGAAAATTCTCGTCCTTTTTCAGCCAAATAAAGTGTTTAAAAAGCCTTTTGGATCAGCTGAAACAAAGCTGAAAACAGGCTGTTTTTCTGAGATATGAGGTTCTCACAGGACAAACATGTGATGATCTTATAGAATATGATGCATCGCTGCAGATTAAACCAGCCAACAGGATATAAAGTGGTTCAAATGAGCTCAACCTGAAACATCCACATTAATGCAGCAGGAATATTAATCCACAAACATCAGATATGAGACACTGACAGCAACATTTTACTGATACATGAAGACTTTTACTGCTCATGTTGCTGATAATACTTCCATACTTTCACTAGTATTAGTACTTTCACTGAAGTAAAGGACTTGAATACTTCTTCCACCACTGAGCAGCAGTTCTGATGCGTCAGGTTCTGTTAGCATTTAACTGACGAACTAACCGACCCGTGCTTTAACACACACGCGAATGCACACGAAACGCTGAGCAGCACAAAGCAGTGGCACTGAAGACACGATGAGAGCAAAAACATTCCAGTTTTAACCTCGTAAAATTCTGGAGAAATTAAAAACAACGAAAATAAGAAGCATTACTTGCAAAGCTCCACAACTTTATTAATATTGGGCATGTTGCCCTGCAAACACGCCTTTAAAAAGAAAATGACGACACATTCTTTTCAGTTTATGTCCAAACAAGCTTTAACAGACATTTTATTGATCATGTGATGTAAAAATGGCATATAAAGGTGTATTTCTCTGCAGGTATATTTGTGCTTTTGTTGCGTCTCTCTCGTTTCTGCAGCAGCAGCAGAAATGTCTCCCAGGCAGCCATCTCTGTTTATTCCATTTAATAAAGTGCTGCTGACGGGCTGACGTCAGTTCGAGGAGCAGTGAGCTTTATTAAACACAGGGCGCCATTACACATTCTTTTTACTGCATTACGTAACTGAACCTTTATAAAGGAGCTCTTTGAGGAGCAGTTTGCTGCTGGGCAACAATCATCCACTCAGCTTTCATCAGACGGAGCCGAACGAAGGTCGATAACGTGAGAGAGGCAGGTTTCATTAACCTCTGTGTGCCATTAACTCATTACTATATATTCACTCTTGTTTGTTTCTGTGAAACAAAGCAGTCAGGTTTCCTCTGGTCCTTGTTAAAGCCTGACCCTGAACCAAACAGGTCCCCCTGAACCAAATACTGAACTCATTTAATGTGTGATGTCCTGCAGTACCTGAGCCAGGAAAGTTCCTAACATGACACATCTCTTGTTTTCTGCAGCAGCAGAGGAACATTTTGTTCTGCAGAGCTAATCTGGTACCTGAAACAGAACTTGTGCCCAAATTTGGTGAAGTGGCCAAAACCATAAACCACATGAGATCCAGACCTGAAACCCCTCTCCTGTTTCATGACCTCCTCGACCTTCCTGCAGGACTCTCTAAAAAGATTTCAAACCATTTCCCTAAATCAGAAGTCCGTTCCCAGCAGCTCTTAAGGTGCACACTTGCAGAAGTCGTGCTTGTTCCTGTGTTTTGCAGCGGTTGGTCATTGTTACCTGGACAGCAGGTGACAGGAGGGTGTATTTATAGTCATTTGCATTGTCATTTATGGGAGGAGCCAAGGTGGAGTGAGTAGCACCTGCACAGGCAGTAAATTTCAAGTTGATTGTGATGTATAAAGCAAAGGTGAACAGGACCTGGTGTGGTGGGGGCAGTTTTATACATGTGGAGATTTCTGTGTACTGAGAGCTGCACTGTCTTTTATACATGAGACACATTCAGGCTGTGCAACAAAGCCAGCAGTGGTAGCATGGAGACAAGGTCTTTGTTGTTGGCTGTCCTACCTGAACCCAACAGAGACTCTGCTGTGCTGCTGTCGCTCATGGCTGGCTGTGAACAGACTGCTGTCTCCTGTCAGTCAGACCCTGCCCTGCAGTACCCCCCCGTGTTCCCATCACCCGTCACCTGACCTTCCGAGCTATGCCTGATCACAAACTGGATAATCCTGCGTTACCTTCCTTTCCTGTCTGGCAGATTTTTCCTGTTTCTGAACACAAGTGAAACTGAACTTTTAACATAGTCTTCCTCATCTGTGAGTCGTGCTTCTGGGTTCAAACCTGGAAACAACACAAACAACGACCGGCCGGATTGCTCCGTAATTTTATACGGATCATTGAATCATGGTCCCCAGAGGATTTTGTTAACTCTACCTTTTCTTGGCATCAGGTCAAAATTTGCTCTTGAATTAATCAACAGTGGCGTGCACAGACTTTTTGAAGGGCAGGGGCAAAAAGGAAAAAAAGGGCACATATAGCGCATCCTTGCCACTGAAGAGGGCACTTTAGCACGAGTCTTGGCTCCCAAGAGGGCACTTTAGCACACGTTTCGGCTCCCAAGAGGGCACTTTAACATGCGTTTTGGCTCCCAGGGGGCACTTTAGCGCGTGTTTTGGCTCCCACAGGGCACTTCAGTGCGTGTTTTGGCTCCCAAGAGGGCACTTTAGCACGCGTTTTGGTATCCAAGAGGGCACTTTAGCGCGTGTTTTGGCTCCCAAGAGGGCACTTTAGCACGCGTTTTGGAGTCCAAGAGAGCACTTTAGCGCGCGTTTTTTAAAAACTGGGCCACGCACCCCCCTGCCCCCCCCGTGCACGCCACTGTTAATCAATCCATCACAAAGGACTTAAAAAAAACATGAAATGGTTCCCCAGCGGGTGAATCCGTCTAGCTGTGGTCAAAAGGTCGTCTTACAGCTGTGAGACTAATCGCTGTCATGGAGTCGAAGGCGTCGAAGGTCTTACATGCCTACATGCCTCTTTCATGCAGAGCCAGCCTTCATGGCCGTCGTCCAGCTCAGAGACAGACCCTCTGTTGCACCCAGCAGCTCTTCAGGTCTCGGCAGACCAAAATGGGCGACACACAGACTATTTCCATCCCGGTTAACCACGGTTACGCTCCTCCTCCTCACCTCAGAACGGACCGTGCTTTGACAGACGTGTAGATCCGAACCTGTGAGCCTTTAAAGGATCATCCATAAAATGCTAAATACGTCTCTGCTGGTGGACCGTCTCCTGGACAGATCCATATTTTTGTGTTTTATATATGGATGTAGCTCTGTGTGCGGCAAAGATCTCATGTTTGCTTTACTTGATTGTGTACTTCGTCTTCTCACATAAATTTGTGATAATTTAGAAAAACCTGAAGTGTTGAGACCACATGCTGCGATCCTATTTATGTTATAACATAACTACCTGTTCACTGCACTCCCCTTTTAACAGTATGTTCAGGGTCAGGTATTTTGTTTAAAGTCAGATTTAGTTTTATCAGTGTTTGATTCTGATACCAGAGCAGCAAATATTCAGAATTTTCCATTAAAACTGTGGAGTTGCTCATAATAACTGCACAGAGAAACAATCAGAGCCTCGCCCACTGCCCCCCACAATAAAACCACGCATATGAACATTTAAAAGCACAGTGGGGCTAAATATTTCTACCTTCATGTATTCATGCCTTTTATTCTGGCCAGTCATGACTCTGTGCCGCTGCGTGGACGACCGGGTGTGCGTCGACGCGTTCACATGTACATTAAATATGCAGAGATGTGCTTGGGTTCATACACGTGAGCAGGAGTTATCACTGTCTGGGGGACTCAAGGTCAAACAGCAGCGATAATAATGGCACAGCTTTCTAACCACCAAACAACAAACTCATTGTTGCTTTACGAACCGTTTCAGCGGCTTCTCCTGTGACCGGATCGCTGAGTCTGTGGATGTTTCCATCCTACTGTCCCAACAGCTCAACAACTAAACTCTTTCAACTTCCTTCTGTACAGCTCGGTCTCTGGTACAGCACACCTGAGCTGGCTCAAGGAAAGGCAGTTTTATTTATATAGCACATTTCAAACACTGAGGCAATTCAAAGTGCTTTACACAAGCACAACCCAAAAAACACTGAAGTTTCCTCACATCCTCCAGACGTCATCGCTCAAAAGCTGAGTTTTGTCAACATCCTCATCTTTCATGTTGTTCACCAGAACATGTGACCTTCAACAGCGTCTGAAGAGTCCGCTGCCGGAGTTTTTGTCTGATTGATGATCAGAAATTCCTCATCTCTCCACACAAAACTGTCCCCGTTAGAGGCCGATCAGTAAAACTAATCAGGCACACAAACACATGCTAAAATAAAAGCACCTGTGCCGACTGACTGCTTATCTCTGTGGTCACGTGCCAGAGAAAGTCCCATCTGATGACCTTTGACCTTTCAGCTTCGACAACATGCATGTACAAGCTGTAACATGGGCGGACGGTGGAAAAGGACATGAAACAGTCGGTTCGTTTGTGTGGCCTTGTGAGGTCCGAGTGCACAGACGCAGACACCAATGGACGATTCTCAGTAGAAAATACAAATATTAAACTCATTATGTTCAAAACAAACGGGATCACGTCCACCAGCATTTTATTCATGCAATGAACACGTTGCTGTTGGGTTTGTTTGTTTGTTTTTGGGTGAGATCACAGAAGGTAACCCAGGTTCTCTGAATGGAGAGATTCTCCACCCTTCATGTCCCATCCGTCCGGAGACTGACTGTAAATGCTCTTTAAAGATGCGATGTGTTTAAACTTTAGTTTAAAAACCTGACATATGTGCCGAAGCAAGAGGTGGAAAAAAATATTTCCTTGCTTGAGCATATTTGTCATGTTTTTGTCACAGTCCTGTCTGGTTTTGTTGTTTTCTGTGTTTTTCCTGTTTCACTGTTTCCCTCCTCTTCTCCTCCCCAGCCTGCTTTTCCCTGCGTCAGCCTCGTCAGCCCTTCCCCCCTCCCGGTGTTTTCCCCTCCTCACCTGTTCTCCTGTTTCATTCTCCTCACCTGAGCGTCTCCGCCCGTCTCTCCACCCGCACCTCACCCCCCATGAGTTTAATCTGGATTTTAGTCCAGTTTCCAGCTCAGTTGTTTGCCTCCTCCTGTGTCTCAGACATTCCTGCTCTGCTCTTCTTGTGACAGGAAAGCTTTTTCTGGTGACCCAGTTTTTGTCTTCCCCAGGTATGAATGTAGTCCTGTTAACCGGTTTTACATAAAAACCAGATCCGCAGCTTTAACAGAGCAGCATGTTTTAGTAAATAAAGATGAAGAAAGTGTCCTTAAACGACTTTGTAACCTGTTGATACCCACAGGCTTGGATTTGTTTTTGTGACCTTACTATCGTTGCATGGGAGGTCTCCGTCTTTGCATCGTCATTGCATCATTTAGGTCCAGTCGTTTTCTGCGGGCAGCCCGGCCTCCGTTAATGTTTGACCAGTGCTAGACTGTGAGCTACACGTGACTCCAGCTGCACATTTCTTGGCTGACAATGAAACTATACAATGAGTAAATGTAAACACTTTTCTTACTCATTTTCTAAGACTGACGCTCCAGACGAGAAAGATTTAGAGTCGTGAGGGGTTTCTGATCGATACCAGTGAAATGTACCTGATGCTGAAATCAGTGGCGTTCAGTTGGTCTGTTTGACCCCATGTTTTCAACACTTGGAATTTCCTACAGGCATTTTTAACTGTACATTAAAGGATAACTTTGGTTTTTTACAACCTGGACCTTATTTGTAGCATTAAATACGCCCATTTACTCACCCAGACAACTTTGGTGGCATTTGGAGTCGTTTTGAAGAAATTAGCCCAAGAGGAGCAGCGCGTATATCCGTATAATGCGAGTACTTGGGGCATCCATGCGCAGCCTCTATATAACGCATAATCTGCGGCGAAACTCGTTCATATTCCAATATTTTGTTCTGATATGCTGGTGCTATTCCCCTCTGAGCCGGCAGTCGGCTAGTTTAGCTGTAGTTTGGCACAGCTATGGTTCATTATTGCGTATTCGTAGCCGACCGCCGCAGAGTCAGCCGTGTTGTGGCTGGCTGCTCGCAGCGCCCGGCGTTCGGTAATGACATCACCCACGTCAGAGGTAGTTGTCTAGAGACGCCGGATGTTGATAACATGCCACCACGGGTGTGTTTCTGCAGATTATGCGTTATATAGAGGCTGCGCATGGATGCCCCGAGTACTCGCATTATACGGATATACGCGCCGCTCCTCTGGGGCTAATTTCTTCAAAACGACTCCAAATGCCACCAAAGTTGTCTGGGTGAGTAAATGGTCGTATTTAATGCTAGAAATAAGGTCCAGGTTGTAAAAAATGAAAGTTATCCATTAATGGTGGATGCTGCTAAATTCAGCAGCATGACTTTAAACAAAAATAAAGAGAAATAACGAGAGTTATCAAAATAATACATTCACTTCAATTATTTCCTTACAAATTATGTCGAAACATTAATAGATTGTGCTCTTTAACCCCATCCGTCAGGTGTTTATTTTATAACAGCAATAAATATCAGACTTCAACAACAGTTCAGCAGTTTAGTGTCTATCAAACCAGCAGCCGAGCTGTTAAACTGCAGGGATTCCTTCATTCTTCGCTGACATACCTTTCGAATTCGCCACTGACAATAAGACAGAAGGGAGAAAGGAATTTGAAGAGGAAAACCAAACAGAGAAAAGGAAATGAGAGTAGGCCACGCAATAAGCAGAAAGACTGCATTCAGTTGGAGACTGATACCTACATACAAATGCAAAAAGGATGAAAAACAGAACAGCGGGTTGGCGAGAAAGAGGCTGTTTCCTGTGATCCATCAGGAAATTACAGGTATTAAAGGAATGCGGCTCCATCGGCCGGCAGGTGGAGATGAGCTGGAGCCTGAGGCCGGCCGAGCTCAGGATGAAGGTGTCTTTTGAAGCTGATATGGGATCGGCTTTCCATTTTCCACAATAAAGCCCACAGTGAGAACACGAGGAGCAGGATGGTGATCTTCAAGACCTCCAGATCTGATGCACCTCTGAAGATCAAACTGCGACCTCTGCAGATTATCCAACAAGCTGGAAGAAAATGAAAAACAAATGCATGTGCAGTATTCTGTATTGTGTGGGCTCTTCCACGTTCGGAGAGATCTGGGTTCCAGTTTTTAACACATCGATGAAGCTGAAGTCAAGGCTCAAAACAACGCAGCCCAGTCACCTCAGTAGAATACTGCCACTGTACGTTTCTGCAAACATATCAGTGTTTCTATAGTACATATCAAACAAAACAAAACACTGGATATTTTCCAGCCAAACCCTTGTATTTTAAACCGAAACATGATCTCTTCCAACCCAAACCAAGTGGTTTCTGTAGTTAATTCTAATGAGACCTTAACAGCATTTTCACAACATAAAACTGAAAACTGAAAGAAACATAACTTTTGATCATAAAGTTTCATCATATCTGTGGATTGCAGAAACGTACGGCAACATTTGTTGTGCTGATTGAGTAACAGCATCAAAATACCTCCAGGTCTCCTACAACCATGTAGGTCAGTTTCTACTATCACTGACATGATTACTGGTTAAATTACCACTGCTGTGCCCCATAGAAAGGCTTTGTCACGGTACTGTTGAGTGCTTTGAGCAAAGAATCTCCGTATTGAAGAGAAATACCCAGAAAAGCAGAGTTGAGCTTGTTACTGAAAGAGTTAAAACTATGATAAAGCAGGAATTTGCAGGCCTGAGAGGGTCATCCTGGGCCGGCCTGAGGTCCTTCCTCTGTGCATGCCAAAGAAAGGGAGTGAGCATTCTTCCTGCCGAATATGAATCCAGCATGGACAGCAGCATGGGCAATTAAAATGAGTCTGACTAAAGCAAAGGAGAAGGCCTGCAGGCTTTTCTCTGCTTTCATCCTCATCCCAAATGTTTAACAAATGGAGGATTTTGCATTATCTTAATAACTTTACTGTTAAAGTGAGTTTTTAACTGCCGGGGTTGGCGTCTATGGAGTTTGAAGTTTAGTTATGTATCTAAAGGTCTTGCAAGAGAAAATTGTGCAAGATAAGACATTATTTCTAAATGCATGAGGTGGAATTGTGTGTGCAGTATGTATTTGAATGTGGACAATAAAAGCTCTCCAGCTGTAAGGCTTTTAATGTGAAATGTGGAGGAAATGTTTATTGTGTACTAGATTAATTGGATAAACAACAAAGAGATGTATAATTTAGAAATGTGGGAATAGATACAATGAATATATAATCACATATATTCAGAGTCATTTAGACAAAAAAAATGGAAATTTGTAAATTAGAACTTCTCTCAAATAAAGGCCTGGTTCCCTTCTGTTGACCTAAATATAAGCCCTGCCCTCTAATTACATATTCACATGCATAAATTATTAATCTACTCTAATGTTTGTAAACAGAATTTTTTTTTCCTCTTATGTTTACAAACATCACTTATGTAATTAAACCTTCAAGTGCATCATGAGTAACTTTGAGTTACGTATGAGCTACAAAATGACCTGCTGTCAGAGTGCAGGTGGGTGCTTCCAGTTTTTGTGGTGGGAGTATTTGTATGTTTATGTTTGGATTACTAATGGCACATTTTTTCATGCCTTATTCTGAATGGCACATTGGAAAGCCATTATAGACAACAAAGTGAAAAAATCGAGTGAGAAATGTGTATAGGATACTGCTAGAGCCCAAAAAATATTAATTAATATCAAAACCATTACTATGATTCTTACTTTAATCATTACAATTATTATATGTTTTTAATGAATACTATTATATTTTTAAGTGCAACACCAAGTAGTTTTCATCAAAAAGTCAAAAACCATAGAGTACAAAAGGAGTCACAAACATTTTAGCACAAATATAGAAATTTATTTCTGAACAGGAAATACATGACTGACATGGTGCACGTCAGCAACACACCTTCAAGTGAAACAAAATGCTGGGGCACAGACCTTTTCTTTACTGTGAGAAAACGCTTCAAAAGGAAAAATCACAATTCCAGCCACACATACTGTACACTCATCACATAATTGCACTTGTGAATACAAGCAAACATAAACATTCAGTCTTTGCATCATTCCTTTTCTCGACATACCGTAACCACAATAATTTCCCAACGTCTTCCCTGTTTGAGACAACCAATCACGTGCAGAGTCTCTCTTGTAACACATCTGTAGATAGCAGCTCGGTTCCTTAACAAACTTACTTCAGAATTACATCAGCCAGACGTTTTTATTAGACGAACATGTGCAATTTACATGGAGGGAAAGAAAGGGCTGCATGACTCAAATTAAAAAAATTGAGGCCATTTTGAATCATGTCTAATTATCCTCTTTTTTGAAGGTGCTAAGGTTTAGTGTGCATTTTCCATTAGAAATGAATCAGCCAGGTTTCTTTTAGCAGAGAAGCATTTTGTCGCCATGCACTCCCCGTCCTTTCCCTTCAATATGAAGGACGTAATCAGCTCCGTTTCCACTTCTTCAACTTGCAGACATCACATTGAGAGGGACATCTCAATCAGTGCATATTTAACAAACAGTCTGTATTTTAGTGGGCAGGCACTCTGAGAAGGCACATTAATATTTACACAAGGGGAATCTGTGAAACATGATCGACTTTACACATTTATCCCTCATCCTCCAACCACAGATCATCAAGTCTCTCTCAGGCCGAATGACCACGTTACAGCAAAAAGCAGGTCAGTTGAGCACAGTACAGTTCAGTTTCTGTCTGGTTTGTGCACTTCCCCCGCTATAAAAGCAGAGGTTGTTTACTTCAGTTTAGTTTCTGGCGGAGAGCCCGTCCAGGCTCAGACCCACAGCTGGATTCGTACTGAATACCCTGTCAGTGTCTGTTATCTTGTATCAGTGTCGTTTCAGCAAACATCCTCGCGTTTTCACCAATAGGGCACGGCGTTATCAATCTGACCCCAGCTCTGCCAGCCAGGAAAGAGTCCGCTGGACATGCGTGGGCTGCCAAACTGATCAAACTCCATCTCCAGCAGCTTCACACCCCCATTTTTGTGCTCCGAAAGCTTCTTCTGCTCTACAGAAGCAGGGGGCGTCAGACTGTTCAGCTCCTGTCCGTTCCAGCTGACGTGCTTGAGACAATAGTTCTTGCCGTCGTTATTGTCCCAGAAGGTCTGGTCCTGGACTTTGAAGCAGATGCAGAACTCAATGCGATTCTGCGGTGGGATGTAGGTGGGCAGCTCCAAGACGAATGCAAAGGTGTCATTATCCTGGCAGCTGTAGATGTTGTTCATGAAGGTGCACTCGACGTCGGTGAAGCTGGCCCACGAGTCGAAAGTGGCGCGCAGCTGCACCGTCTTCTCAAACCCCATGTTCCGGACCTTGATGGTGCCAGTCAATGAGCGCTCCTGCAGCGAGCAGTTCTCCAAGCAGACTGAGTTCTGAATCAGGCGGTTCCGGAAGTCCAGGTAGTCAGCTGAGGGCTGTTTAAAGTCCAGCACCAGGCTGCGCACCGAGCTGATCTTTAGATCCATGGTGGCTGTTTCCAGGTCCGTCATGTCAAACTGCAGCTCCTCCGTGATTCCTCCACAATGCTTGTTTTGATACGGCTCATCGTCGAACTTGGAGAAGACGTGGATGGCAGTGAGCGACATGCCCTTCGTGTCTGCGAACACCACCCTCTTCTTGCCGGCCTTGTTGTTGTTCCAGCCCACGCAGCCGTCATCATCCACCGCTTTCTGCTGGTTGCTGAGGCAAGGCCGCAGGGGTTTGTAGAGCTGCTGCTTGCGGCTGCGGGCGGCGGACTGGTTGACCCGATTCTTGGTCCTCTGCAGCTCCTCGTAGGAGCTGAGGAAGCCTCTGAGAGGAGGTGGAGAGTGGCTGATGTAGAATCTCATAGCCACGTCCATCGGCATTACTGGGCCAGGCATTGCTGATGGACTGAAAGACCTGAGCACACTGAGGGCGGGAGAGGGGGAGAGAAGCAGGGAGGTGGTGTGAGAGGGAGGGAGGGAGGGAGAAGGAAATTGCGAGAAAATTTGAGAGAGGTAGAAAGAGAAAGAGAGGGAGGGGGAAGATTAGAAAGGTAGGTAGAGGAATCAATATTAAAAAGCACTTTTGTGACTTTAAAAAAGTTCTGGTTTGATGAATTTCACTTCAGTGATCAGCAAAGAGACCGAAGACTCGATCTCACAGATGACGCCTTTGCTTTTATAATGCCTCAACTATTTAGACTTAGGTTTAGATTTAAACTTTACTTGGAATCAAAAGCATTCTCTACATTTCAGCATGATATGTGTCACTTTTTCAAAAACTAAACCAAACTCTTTCCATGATTCTTACCTTGTAGCACTCATGGAATAAGGAAATAAGCAGGTCCGAGGAGAAGAGAAACAAGCTTTCTCAAAGTTTTCAGTCCCGCTGACTTCAGACCTCTCTACAGCAGCTTTTTCTGAAAGTGCATGCCGTCGTCACTCCCCCTTTTCTTCCACCTCTCTCTTGCTCTCTTCCTGCCTCTCAGTGCCGGGGTTCTCAGCACTCAGGGATTTCAACTGCCACATAGAGACAATTTGCATATGCTGTCAGATGGTTCCTCAAACAGCCAATGACGAGTCAGTGGAATTCCTCGCAGACCAATCAGCGCAAACCTGAGCTGGCGGCCGGCCAGCTGAAAGGGGAGTGTCGCCAGCATGGGCCTCGGGGTTGGGACGCCTCGGCCTGTTGCCTCAGCTGCTATTTGAGAAACATGATGGACCCCTGCTGGTGCTACAGATAATCTTCAGATAAGTCAGTGCAGAGTGTTGCGTAAACCCCGGCTGTCCCCTGTCACGTCTGGGACTCCCACAACACACCACAGTGCATTAAGTTTTTCACGGTGCCTCGTAGAAAGAAGTGCAATTCATTAAAACGAAGAGCAAATGAGTCGAATACTTTCTTCCTGTATGATGGCAGTTTTAGACAGAAACTTTAAGGTATTATTAAAATGTTATACCGACAAAATATAGATGTAGTTGTTTCTAAAATGTATTTTGGAAAAGTGTAAGCCATGAGTTTACGTTATTCTTTTCCACAGATCCATCATTTTTATTCTCTTGGACTGCGTTATAATGTGCTCTACACAACACAACAAGAAGAGGGAAAAAGGGAATTACAAACAATTTTAATGTCCTGAAATATTTATTTGGGAAACAAACTGAATTTAAATAAAATGAAATATAGCAATATAGACATTGCTATCTCTGCTTTGAGAGTTTGACATCATGAGGGTCATGAGTTTATCTGATGTGATTCATCTGATGGCTTTTTAACACCTTAGGTCGAAATGAATTAATGATGATGAACTCACAGGATGTCAGCGCAGATCGGACCAAAATACATCTGATGTGACAAAACACATTTTGTAATGAGTTTCTAAGACTTTAATGATTTGATTAAAACACTAGTTTTAAAGATGTTAAGTAAAATATTCAAGCCTAAAATGAAAAACTTCTGTAAAATTCAGCTGTAAAGGTTGAGATTGAGGGATCCCTTCTCTTGGTCACAGTTGTTGCTGTTTTGGCTTCCACACATGTTGACAGAGATGCTATTTTAAAGCTTATTTGCTTCATTGATTTTCAGCTGTGGGTTAAACATTACAGAACAGAGCTGACTTTATTTGGAGAACAGAGGCCCACCAGGGAGAGACTGTGCTGCTCCAACCCAAAACTAGAACAGAGTGGGACTGGCTGTCCTCTTAGTGAGCCCTTCAGTAGCCGCAGGAGGAAGCCCTGCCAGGCAGTGAACCTCTAGGTCAGAGGGCCGGAGTCCTCTTGTTGTTCATGACAAGACCCCCCCTCCCAGCGATGCCTCTATGTACCTCTAAATCACCGGAGGGGAGACTTTAGACTCAAAATACCAAACATGCCACTTTCACATGGTCAGAAAGACAACAGACTGATCGACACATTTATCAGCCTTTCCTGCCTGTGTAAGGTTTACCAAGATCAAAATATATATATATATATATATATATATATATATATATATATATATATATATATATATATATATACAGGATTGCATTAGAAATATATATTTGTATAAAAATATATTTGTATAAATATATCTGTGTGAATATATATCTGTATCTGTGTGTGTGTATATATATATATATACATATATAGATAGATAGATAGATAGATAGATAGATAGATAGATAGATAGATAGATAGATAGATAGATAGGGTGATAAATATATCTGTGTGTGTGTGTGCGTGTGTGTATATATATATACACACGCACACACAAACAGATATATTTATACAAATATATATTTCTAATGCAATCCTGGGTCAATGTTGAGATTGATAAACCTTATATATATATATATATATATATATATATATGAAAATTTATATGAAATGCAAACAGCAAAACATTTCAAAACTGCTAACAGATTTATAGACAAAGACAAAAAGAGTAAATATTATGGTTTATATAGAAATCTTAGTGGAGACTTTCCATCAGGAACATGTAAAATGTCCTGTCAAACTAACTAACAGATGTTAAGCCGTATCATTTCATTGTTTATGTGCAACTTTTAATTCACCTTTAGCAAGTCGTCTATGTTTTCACCCATATTTTCTTTGTGAGATGTGCACAGATATAAATAGTCTCCTTTTTGCTGAAGTTTGGTGTTCACGTTGTCCTCTCTGCAAAGATCAGCTGTTGATTTTGGAGGTGATGCACTAGAGATTTCCAATGTTGGGTGTTCACCCTCTCTGAGCACTAACTATCACGCAGTGTTCATGTGATTGTGCCAAAGTTGGAAGTCTGGGACATCAACCCAGAAACAAAGGTCGAACAACTAAAATCATACTGAGCCAAGCTGTGCAAGTCGGAACGACCGCATGAAGCTCATGTTAAAAAAGGTTAAATTAAATACGACAAGGGAGGAGCAGTGGAGTGACGGCAGCTGCAGTCTTCGCCCTCAGAAGATGTTACTTCACTCTTTGTTGCAGTTTTGCGGTCGTGGCTTGTTATCAGAAACAGTGTTGGTCAAGACATTAGCAGAAAGGGAATTATCTAATACCAACAAACAAAAGCTGCTGACTGACGTTCCACAATACGCATCTATCCAGACGGACACTCTTCGTCTTTTACTTTTGAAAATAAGTTTTGAAAACAGTGAAAAATGCTCATCATCAGTCCAAACTTTGTCAGTTCATTCAACAATCCTCATGTTTGAGAAACTGGAACCAGAGAATTTTTGGTGTCTTGATAAATATCAAACATGTTGTTAAGTGTTTGATTGATTAATTAATTAAATAAATGACTTTTCTAAATAAATTTATTTTAGCAGGGGTCCCACGGTGCCTGAGTCCCAGCATGCACTGGGCAAAAGGCATGTAAACAGGCTGCCATGTCATCACGGACAAAAAAAAAACATGCAAATCTAAACTTAACAATGGATACGCTGTCTAAAACTCAGTGAGCATAAGATAAATATTTATTTCAGTTTTCTGCTCTCTGCTGGAGCTTTTCATGTTAGATTTAATCTCTTTTTCTCTCTTGAAATTTAAATTCAGTGACCTTTTCTGATCCGTGCTGCTTGTGTACATATTGCTAAAGCAGAAACTCAGACCCAACAAAAAGGGATAATGAACTGCACAAAGAAAAGATTAGCAACAAGACCAACATTTGTATATTTACTGTTAAACAAATGTGGCATGAACAATACAACATGCTGAACCAGAACTATTTCTGATCATGAAAACAAAGTCAAGAAGTACAAGTAGTTCCTTTGCTCGGTACTTTCTATTACTGCTAATTTCAGACCCAGTCATAATACATACATTTCTTAATATTTTAATATGTTTTCCATTACCTGAAAGCTATAAGTAGTTGTATTTGATTTATTTTCATATATCATCCAATGTTACCATCTGGACTATCTGCTAAATTAAAAGTGTGTTTACATAGTAAGTAAAGCCAATAATGCATCGTGGGTACTTGTGGTGTTGGTACTTGGAATTCGCTGATAATACTTCTGTACTTTTACTTTGGTAAAACTTTTGAATGCTGTATTCTTTTTGCATATTTCATGTTGTGGTATTGCCATTGTTTGCTGAGTTTCTGTTCTCGGGAATAATCTAATCTGGGAATCCACTACGGAAAAGAACATTCCTGTGCAAACACAGCAGTAAATTTTCTCCATTTCGGCCTGTTTGGAAATTCACAGCATTACAACAGAAACCCAACCTGGTCTAAGGATGACAGGAAGGTTGTGACATTTTTAGTAACAGAGAGAGCGACCTTTTGACACCGTTGGCTCTTGTGTGATATCCAGTCTGCCAGCTGGCCCACTGACCATTCACGCAATAGCAACTGGATGGCCTACAGACAAAAGGTATGAGGAGAGACAATCAGGCACTGTGATTGGCTCACTGCTGACACATGACTTGGATTTATCTTAAGAATGTTGAGAGCGCTGAGGTGAAGTATAATTGTATTTCCCAACAGCACTGAGGTCCAGAAGAGCAGAGTGAAATGTCAGGCATACCTGTATGACAGTCAGAATAAAAATAGCCATGATTCCTTCCATGTGCTATTTCATTTCATCTCCTTTTATTCAGGTTGACAGCGATGACGCTCCAGTCAGTGGTCAAAGGAAGTAAGAGCTTCAATATGTTGTATCTTATTTGCATATATATATATATATACATATATATAGATAAATGGATAGATGGATAGATGGATGGATGGATAAACCAGGAAATCTGCATGTATTCAATTTCCATATCAGTCAATGTGTAGAAAGGCAGCCGTTCGTCATTCTTCAAAATGTAAAGCAACAACTTTTTATTGGAAAAATGTTTAAAGTGATCTTTGTATGAAGTTAAAACAGTGCTCTAAGTGTTACGTGCATATTCGATCCTGTCCTCATTTGCATATAATATAGTGTCATCTGCATAAAAATGAATCAGAAATTCTGAATACGCTGCCCTCGGTTATTAATGTCGACCGCTGCCAGCCACACAGTCCACTTCCTCTAGCAAAGCCCAGCTATCTCATCAGTGTGCCGCCATCCTGACCAATGAGTTTGTCCACACCAGCTGGCTCTTCCTGGATGCTCTGACGGACATAGTGACAGGCATAAAATACATCATTGAAACGCTGAAACATTGTGGACAATTGATGGAGCTTGTCACAAATAAATAAATAAGCGCATGTTTTGAAGTGTTGTGCATCTCATGCGTCAGAAAAAAATAGATATGCTCCAGAAACAGCATGGCAGCCTATGTTGTACATAGTTGCATTGGAGGTTTCAATTTCAGGACATGTTTAAGTGTCCAACATGGAAAACACAGCTATTTCATAACAGTATTATTGTACCAAGCTCAATAACAAATTGGCAGCTGATTTGAGAGGCAAAATATGGAGCATTTTGCGGACATTGCTTTTCATTTGTTTGGGGAGGACAAAACACTTGACGTGTGGCTGGAGAATGACATGTCCCCAGCAAAAAAGACAAGAAAAGTAAAGAACAGCACTGGACTGTCTGCTCACATTATTATTATTATTATTATTATTATTATTATTATTTTAATTTGTAGTTGTAGCCAGTGGTTGAAAGTAATTAGTGATTGAGTTAATTTAAACACAAGATACTTGTGCTCAAAAAGAGGATTCATTCTCAGTGAAGAACCTTGGAGCTCTAATCTGCCTCTATACCTGCCAAAGAGCAGTGATTCCTAACACGTCTCTGGGGGTCATCAGGTGGAAAACTCCCTTCAACAGTGTTTCGCCTATTTCGTCCCACTACACCTCCAGGGGGCTAGACGGTGAACTCTGGCGTCCCAGAGTCACCCCCCCTAGGGCCAGTTCACACTGCTCCTAAACAATCCAAACAGCACCGCCACGTTCAACTGACCCAGAGATGCTCCAGGTAGTGGCCAGTACCGATGCTATCATTTACCTATTGCTAATGCTAATGCTAACCGCTAAGAAGAACAGAAGAAGACAATACAGTTCCGATGCAACCATTTAGCTAATGTTACGTGCTAACCGCTACCTGCTAAGAGGAACAAAAGAAGACAATAAAGATAGATTCACCTATACTGTTAATGTTAACTGCTAGCTACCAATACTAACTGCTAAGATACTATCATACTACCACCGCTTTAGCTATTGTTAGCTGCTACAATGCTACCACAGGCCACTGGCCTAGATGCCACATGTAACTGCTGATTGCCACACTATCATCATCTACCCCTGCCTCCCACCAACTGCACCAATAAAAGCGGGGTGGGAATACAATTTAGAGGGTGCAACAGGTGAAGGCCTAAACCACAAACTAAATTTAACACCCTCTTCTAACATTTCCTTCAAGAAGCAACAAGCCCTAAGATTGCCTTCAAAAAGCAAATAAAACATTGCCTTCAAAAAGCAAATAAAACAGGAGAACGACCAAAAAGATCAAAAAACAAGCCAACTCCGTAACAGGCCGCATGGTCCCAAAGAGAGACTCTAGCTGGCCACACCCCCACCTTATCTAAACTTCCTCTTCCTGGTTCTCTTCCTATTGGGAGAGCGAGAAGATGGGGCGGGGAAAGCAGAGCAGAGGAGAAGTGTCTTGTTCAGACTTTAACCTCTTCTCCCGCCGGGTTAGGCATGCATGTCCTCTACAATGTCCGGCCTCAGATGACTACAAACTATTTGCTGGGGCACAACTAGCTTTCCTCCCAAGTCGACCTGCATTTGCCAATCATCAGCCCCTACCAGGCAGCCACCTACCTGCCTTCTCCCTGACTTAGCAGCTCTATTTTTCTCCCCCTCTCGAACAAACTGCACACCTAACCTCTCCTTTCTAGAACTTCCAGAATTCACCTGCTTCCTTCTCTCTTCAATGCCTGCGGCTAAGCTTCTCAGCACCTGATTATGCCGCCATGTATACCGGCCTTGTGATAAGCTAATTCTACAACCTGACAAAATGTGCTTTAAACTTGCTGTACCTGAGCAGAGTGGGCACGACTGATCGCCCTGTACCCAGAGACTTAGGTTCTGTGGGGTTGGCAACACATCGTATGTCGCCCCTATCAGAAATTTAATACGGCCTTCCTCCATATTCCACAGGTCCCTCCAACTAAGTTTCCTCTTCTCAACACCTTCCCAATTCAACCACTGTCCCTGTTTGGCTTGACCAACTGCTTTTGCCCCCCTTAACAACTCCTCCTGCCTACGCACCTGTTCCACTACAAGCTTTCTTTTCTCCTTTAGACCTGCTTTATTCCACACTGGTTTGCCTGGGCCAAGCCCCAAGCCTCCCCGGCCAAACTGAGCATTTCCTACTATTTCTGCATGCCTAAGAGCTGCCTCTGCCTCCTGCACTGCTGCGCTTGGGTTCCATTTCCTCCCCCCAGAAGGATTCGGAACCACATTGCTAACTAACACGTCCTTACTCCCAGATAATAAAAGTTCTGTCCTAACCTTAGTGCATTTAAACTCCTCTGTTAGACTGGATACTGGCAGCTGAAGCATTCCTTTCCCATACAAAGCTACATTGCTTAAGCACCTGGGAGCACCCAACCATTTTCTAATATAAGAGCTAACTAGCCTTTCCATTCTCTCTGCTACAGATAATGGGACTTCATATACTGACATTGGCCACATTAACCTAGGATACAAGCCAAACTGCAAGCACCACAACCTCAGTTTTCCTGGGAGCCCTGATTTATCGATTCTCTCCAGCCCTTCTGCATGCCTAGACTCTTGACTGATTTCTCCCTAATTGTTGGGATTTCCTCACCATCTATAGCAAACTTCCTATCACTTACTTTCCCTCTGTATATTGAAATACTCCTTGACTTACTAGGCTTAATCTTCATACTAGCCCACTTGAGATTCTGATTGACTTTATCTAACAACCTCCTTGTACATCCAATCTTTGCCAGCCTGTTGTGAGCTCTGTGCTACTTGCACACAGTCTGATGTCTTGGAAATATGCTTTCACCAAGTTAGCAACTATCTCCGGCACTTTAAAGTAGTCAAAGGAACTCCAAATAAGGCTATGTGGCACTGACCCAAACGCATTAGCCAGATCTAAAAATACAACATTCAAGTCTCTTTTCTCCCTCTTAGCTGTCTGAATCTGATGCCAAATCATGCTAGTATGCTCTAAGCATCCCGCAAATCCTGGTATCTCTGCTTTTTGCACTGTCGTATCTATCATACCATTCCTTTCTAAGTAATTAGCCAGCCTCTGTGCTACGATACTAAAGAAAATCTTTCCCTCAACATTTAGGAGAGAAATCATCCGAAACTGGCTAAGGTCCAATGACTCCTTCTCCTTAGGGATGAAGACACCTCCTGCCCTGTGCCATGCTCTTGGAATACTTTGTTTCTCCCAAACTATTCTCAGGTATCTCCATAGTGTCCTTAAGATGCCAGGTGCACTCTTATAGACACGGTAGGGGACTCCATTAGGCCCTGGGGCCGAAGAAGCCTTTGCACGCCTAACCACCTCCACCACTTCTCTCCACCTAGGTGGGCTCACATCCATCTCCTGCTCCACTTTCCCTAATGGTGGCATGTCAGGTGGAAGACCTATGTTCCTATTCTCCTTTGAATCTGAATACATCGACTTCAAATACTGTTCAATCTCTGATTTCGTTGCCTTAAGTTGCCCTCCTTTTTCTTGATTAAACAAACCTTTCACATAATTAAAGGGGTTCCTAAAAAAGGCTGACCTTGCACGTTCCTTCTTCTTTCTCTTCTCCCTAAGGTGTTCTGCCCTTCTGAGTACTGCTAACCTGCTTCTCAGTTCCTCCTGCAACACATTAATTCCCTCCCTTTCTTCTTCTGACGCCTTCCTCCACTGCTTTCTTAACTGCCTCCTTTCCTTTACTAACTTCTCTATTTCTCTTTGCCGCCTAGACTTGCCGACTTGCACCCTCTCGCCTTTCCTTTTGACAAACACCCCAAATCTCTCTCGACCATAGGAGTAGAATCTCCAATTTTATCCAATTTCTCCACTACATCTCCTCTAAGCCTGCTTAATATGACTGATAAATCTCTATCAACTGCCTCCCACTCTTTGCTATCATTTGCCCTCGGCCACCTAACTCTAGCTCTCTAGAAAGTAATATTAAGATTTCTTGACGTCACAGGAATGGTATGTGGCTCTTAAACTGCCTTGCATTAAAATGGCGCTGAAATGAAAAATGACAGATCACATTCCTGCTCATCCCTGGTGCAACAATGTATGCCGTGTTGTTTTCTGTATTCCATCTTGTCTGCAGATAAAGCAGGATTTCAGTCTGATGTTTGGTGATGACATCTCTGCAGAGTTCCTGGAGAAGTGACCCACTCACTACAGGCAGAAAGTCCTTGAACAAAGCCGTGGCCTCACCCAGACAAGCCACCTTGAAGATCTCCTTCATAACGCTGATTCCACAGCAGAAGAACTGGAACATGGTACACTGGAATTAAAGAAATAATAGTAATGGACGAGGGAAATGGTTTTGCATTTTAGTTTTTCGTGTATTATACAATGCTGTCATATTACAAAGGCCAAACAGTATTGACATGTATATTATGGGTGCTCAGTGAATGTGTGATGCATTTAAGAAAAATACAAGTACATTGTTGAATTTTCATTTCTCCTCTTTTTTATTTCAAACATTTTAATCCAGAGTTATCATTATTAAAATCAATATTGTGTGAAATACAAATCTTTATTGAGTGAAACAGAACTCTATTCATAGTAGAATTGGACCTCTATTTTGAAGCAGTTGCTACTCTGTACAGGGTAAAATACAACTCTGCATTGTGTGAAATGGTGCTGGAGTTGTTCTCACTTTATGCTAAATTGAGTAAATTTCTATCTAGTGGAGTAAAAGATGAACTCTTGATAGAGTAGAAGTAGCTGAATATATAACTGTATGACGAGAGTACATTTTGCTCTTTTTGGACTGGGACCAAATACTATATTTTTGGGAGTAAAACTTTACTCAAATTGAGTAAAATTTACTCTTCAAAATTTTCTGTGTACCAATACCTGGAATCAGTGTCACTTTATCAACCACATCTACTTCCCCTGTGATTGTAAACATCTGTAATCCACTCCTCTTGCACTAGTAGGTATTTTTTCCACTCTTTGCCACTTATATTATTGCTGAGCAAAACACTTATTCTATTTTTTCCTAGATTCATTGTTCATAGCCTTTTTTTTAGTTTTGAAATTCTTTTTTATTTTGACCTATTTGCACAATTTCCAATACTATTTGCTTCTCTATCACATACAGCCTGTAGGGGGCAGCAAGTCAAAGCCGCTCCGTTTCATCCCAACAGGAAGAAGGCGCAGCAGCTTGGGCGGTACATATTCTTGAACAAAAGACAACATTCAGACACAAAAGTAGAGTTGTACGTTGAAGTATTTACCTTTGTGACGGTTCATAGTGAACCGTGTGACAGACAGAGCTGGAAAGAAGGTTCGGTTATGAAGGCGGAACCTAACGTTAGCATCCTTTAGCCAACCTTAGCTCACATTCAGGCAGCGTTCCACGTCATGTGGCCTGCAGTCTAGTTGTGGCTCTGTTCCAGGTGGTAGATGAATGCCATGAGCCGTTGTAATGTTGTGAAGGATGCAACATGCCAGAATGATCCTGCACAACTTCTCAGCTTAAAGGGGCTTTTCCCCAAGCTGTGTCCAAACACATCCAACAGCCATTTACCAGCCCAAAGGTGCGCTCCAATCCTGTAACACTGAGAGGTTACAGGATTGGTAAATGCCAAATCGCTTATACAAAATACGATAAAATATTTTAGCATAAACATAAGAGAGTGTTTGGATTTAACAGCCTGCATAAAAGATGCTCACCAACAAGCCCCCCTCTACCAGCTCCGGCCTCCATGTATTCCCACTGCGCTGTTGGGAGTCCGGGGAGTATGTTGAGTATAGTGGCAGCATCTCATCTGCACGCTGATGCAATGGTAGTTTATCTGGTTCATGAACTGGATGGAGTTGGCAGTTGGAGCTTTGATGAACACATGTGTGCAGGCTATTGGTCCAATAATGTTTGGCATTCCAGCAATGCCAATGATGCCTCCCTTCACATTATTCAGATGTTGTTCAACAGAAGGGAATTTCATATGGTTGAGCATTTGCCTTTTAAAACATTTAGGATGGCACAGCTCAGAGGTCTGAGCTGCTATTTCTCTCTGAAATGTCCCTGCAGCCAGGAAACCGATGGTGGACAGGACGTGAGCATGAAGTATCGGGTGAGAGAGGCGTGTCTGATTACTTGGATGTCATTCCAGGGAATTGCATAGGTGCAGCAAAACTTGTATTGGCAGTCAGAAACGTTCGTCGCTCTCTGGAAATATGTCAGTCTCTGAAGATGCGTTCTCTCCTGAGGGCACAAACCGCAGCAATGCAAGGCTTGATATGCCATCTTAACAAGTTAAATCAGAATCTTTTACTATTTCCTGCATGTCTGTTACTAGGCTTTGAATCAGCCAGTTGGCTACCAATCATCATTGGCTACATACACACAATTTAATGGAACTAATTGCTGTGAGTAGCCAAACATTATATGCCAAGTCAATGAGAACAATGAAAGCCAAACCTGAGCTCAGACTGTGACACTCAGTTTTCTATGACTGAACATTTAATTGTGACACTAATTGATGAGGATGAAAGGGCATTAATTTCATGGTTATTTGATACATCTGACCATTTCATAAAAGATTCAGACCTGAGGTAACCTGAACATGTTTTTCAGAAGAACTTCATTTATCTAGCCTGAGAAATGAAGCATTGAACAAGTTCAGGCGGGCGATCTGAAACCGGCTCACATCAGCTGACAGCTCAGCTGATCCTCTGCTTGCATCCTATTGGCACACCAGCCTGCTCACTCCTCTTCCTCTGGACGCTGTTCGAAGCCCACCTCCACCTTAGCTCCACCTTTTATGCTATGTCTGACTCAATCAATGTCATTTCTGTTGTCATTGATGCCTGATCTGTTTTGTTCCACACACAGCACAGGGGGGTCCCAATAGAGCCATACGGCGAAATGCAAATTATTCAGTATTAATAAATATACTTTGACTAAAGTGGTTCTGACTGAACTGTAAGTTACATGTAGCAATAAAATCGATCAGAATCGGCTTTGCCGGCCAAGCATGTGTGCGCATACAAGGGATTTGACTCTGGTTTAAAAAGGACATACAAAAGACTGAACAACAAGTTAAGTAGTGCACAAGTATTAAATAAACCATATACACAAAGAATGGTGAGGAAATAAACAACAAATAAAATGAAATTTACAATGTGTGTTAATAATGGTGAAGTTGTAGAAGAATTATTTGGCTTTTGAGATTAATGAGGAGCAGTTTTTTTTTCTGCACTGCCTTTCTGCCAGTCAGTCGAGGTAGAAGCCTAATCAATAGTCCAGGCTTTATCTCTCATATGCAGCAATGATGAAACCGAAGTTTAAGTGAGGAAACAATAGATTAGATGTGCAATCCCTTACTTTATTCTAGGGAGCACGAGTGAGATTTCTCCAGGGAGTGAGACTGACGTGTGTTTTCACCAACCACGTCACAGAAATGTGAGTTTAGAGGTCGGATGAAATGAGGAAGTGTTGGGTGTTGAGAATGCCTGAGTGGATATGAGGAAGGGGAAGAATGTGGAGGAAGAAGCTGTCAGTTTAGGATGGACTGGACTGATATAAATCGAAGCCTGAGGCAGAGGAGGCTCAGTGTTGAGGAGTAGTTTCAGGTGTTGAGTCACCTGAGATGATTAAAAGCCCCAGAATGTACCTGCAGGAGGAGAGATGTGAGAGGTATGTACAGGACTGAGTGTGAGGGTTTCTTTTTCCTGGATTTTCAGGGTTATTGCTGGCTTCTCACCTTTAAAGGTACTTCTATAACTTTCAGAGTCATTCAAACCTGTCTTTTTGCATTTTCAAGGTTCTTCTAAACATTTCGGAGTTATCTCTAAATTGTTTCGGGCTGACTTAACTTAACCTACTATGCATATGGTTTACGTACCTGTGAATATTCTCATTCATCCAGGTCATTGTAAGCTTTAGGGCATTCAATCATTCGCAACTGGACCTCGTTAGTTTGTCTTAGAAGACGTTTCGCCTCTCATCCGAGCAGGCTTCATCAGTTCGTACGCAACCAGACTAGATAGGACAGCTCTAGTCCAATGCAATGGTGTTAGGTTCAAGTATTTATCCCCTGAGTGAGGCCAACCCACAAAAACAATAATGGTATCACTCTATTGTGAGGCGAAGGATCCCCCCATTAAGGCGGGGTGGGGTGCAACCCTTTGGTGTCAACGACAGACGTTTGCCTCGTTAGTGTCCCATTCTTGTCATTGGGAGGCTCCTTGAGCCATGTGTGAATGGCTTTGTTGTTTGTTTTCAGAGGCTAAATCTTTGAATCTCTTAGGGAGAGATGAAAGGACAGCATTGTATGTGGGAGATAGGTGGTGTCTCAGACCTCCCCCTCTGTTCAGAGATGGTTTTTCAACCTTGACATAGATGGCTTCTCTTACCCCTCTTTCAAACCATCTGTCTTCTCTGTCCAGAATATGCACATTTTTATCCTCAAAGGAGTGTGCTTTCTCCTTGAGATGCAGGTAAACAGCCGAGTCTAGACCTGAAGAGTTAGCCCTTCTGTGTTGTGCCATGCATCTGCTCAGTGGCTGTTTGGTTTCCCCAATATACAAGTCTGTGCATTCCTCAATGCACTGGACTGCATACACCAGATTGTTTTTCTGAGTGTGAGGTGTCCGGTCTTTGGGGTGCACCAGCCTTTGTCTGAGAGTGTTCCCAGGTTTGAAATGTACCGGGATGTTGTGTTTGTTAAAGATACGCCTGAGTTTCTCTGATACACCAGACACATATGGAATGACGATGTTATGTCGTCTGTCCCTCTTTTCTTCCTCTGTCACCCTGTTCTTTCTGGAAGCAGCTTACGTGCATGTCTACAGTACTTACAAAGCATCTGTGTTTTGAGATATTTAGATGCTTTATATTCATACACATACCCAAACACACAAGAAAGAAAGAAAGAAAGAAAGAAAGAAAGAAAGAAAGAAAGAAAAAGGAAGGAAGGGGTGATCAAAGTGCGTGGGGGATGCAGTCAGGGATATGGCATCCGTTGTGACCCAGGATAGGGTGCTCGTACATCACCTGGCAAAAGAATCCCGAGCAGATTGCTGGTGTAATGGAGTAAAAGTAGTGGTATGATTCCACTTGCCATTTTAGTAACACATACACACATACACCGAGAGTTTTATGTTGTCCAAGGGTCATTGAAGGCAGCAGCCCTGCTGCCTGGTGTCGTGCAACCCAGAGGATAGCAACAGTTGCACTTGCTGTCCTCTGGGTATGTATGAACACCACGAGCTCAGCTGTTTGTCCGTATTAAACTTTGGTTTTTATTGTTAAATGTGTACTTTAATTTATGTTTTGGTATCAATTCGCTGCCATAATGGTTGAGCACGTTCCTTTTTTTTAATAAAAAGTTGACGTAGTTTTCTTTTGTATTCTTTTGTTTTCTTTTGTGTTAGCTAACTGGTTTTCCCTCGTTTTAATTTCAGACCGGAATGTGTGTGTGTGTGTGTGTGTGTGTGCTGCTGCAACAGGGACTGACTGTATGTGTGTTTCATATACCAGGTACGGACCAATAAATGGCGTGTCTGGATGCCAACTGAAATGAGTCTGTGGCTATAATATTAACACAACGCAAGAGTACGACCACTACACTGGCAGTCTGTTTCTGTACTTCTGTATCATCGCCAGACCAGCAGATGATGCAGAAGGTTAAAACACTCAATAAGAGCGCAGGACATTGATGCAGGTTTGGCCATGAGGCACTAAAACCTGTAAAATGTGTAGTTTACTGATGGATTTTTTATGTGATTCCTGGATGCTGAGGCTCAAGTCAAAAGCTAAAACTTGCTGTGATTTGGAGCCGTAAAGGTACAAATGTTTAGCTTTTCAGCATTAACACAGACTGGCCTCCATGCAGCTGAGAGACGCACTGAGAAAGAAAACTGTAAAAAAGTAGATCAGATACAGAAAATATACATTATAAATGTAGCTTTATTCTGTGAGCAGTTGTCCAGACGTCATGATGCACTTCAAACAATGCAGTTCATCTTTGCATCATGTATCACAAGGACAGAAATAGATACAGAGTTTAGTGCAGAGATCTACTCAGATAGGCAGATCACACAGGTCAGATAGCAACATGCTGGACAGGAGCAGATCGCCAACTCTGTGACAGCCACCGCAACCAATGAGCCAATCAGACTGTGAGCAGGAGACTAATTAGCCAAACACCAAACACCTGTGTGAGCTCGTGTACAAGCGGCTTGGTTGTGTTTGGAGGAAAGTGAGATCTACTCTGAGACAGATCAGGGTTTAGATAGTGTTGATACTCAGAAAAAGACTTTGTATCAGCTGTAAACACATGAGGTATTGATCATCTCAGGCCTCAACCTTTTTATAGAACTAGTAACTGCAAAACCATCAGTGGGAAACAATTAGGAATTTGGATTAATTCCACCTAAAAAAACCATTTTATAACCAGTAGCATGAGAAAGATACTCACGGAAAATATGGTGGCAAAAATGGAGCAAACCAAACCAAAATCTAAAAAACAAATGATGAAAAAAGCAAAGTTCAGCCTTGATGTGCAGGGTTGACTTTGCTGAGGAGAATTCAGACTTTCAGACATTAGACCTGTTCTCAATTTCATGTTCTAATTGCCTATCAACAAATCACAGCCTGAATGAGGTCATGCAGGTAAATATTAACAGTCAGACGAAGCACTTCTCGTCGTGTTAATGTTTGAGTTGAGGTTGGTGAGATGAAGGTGTGGGTGTGTCTGCAGAAAACCTGCCGACATGCAGCGCAAGAGCTCCAGGAACCGCTTTGCCTGATAGTTTATGAGTTCTACAAATGTTGGCTGCTCAGATAGCGTCAACTCTATCACTGTGGAGATAATCTGGGTGGTAAGTGACAGAATATAATCCTGGACTCACACCCACGACACTGCGCAACACACACGTCTATTCTTATGTCTTCTGGCAGGTCTGGAACAGTCGCAGTCATAGACAGACAGACAGAAATCTTTTTTAGCCTGGCCTTGATTAAGGAGCCGCTTCACTTGTTGCCTGAGTTTTAATTCTTAATCATTTGGTTTTTTTTACCCATAGTGTTTATTTGATTTTATTAATCTTTAATATTTTATTGTAGTAATTGTTAAGTTTTGTAAGTGTTTTGTTTTTCCGGTGTCTTTGCTGCTTTAATCTCGCTCTGTGAAGCACTTTGGGCTGCATGTTTGTGTGAAAGGTGCTGTATAAATAAAGTTGGGTTGAGTTGGGTTGACTTGAGTCATGGCCTGGAGGACATTGGTAGCGATTAGCCAACCGAAGCATCTCTCACCTCACCTGAACTTAATCCTGAGTTTAACTTTAGAGGACAGTTCCAGTCCAAATGATCCGTGTTCTTTAAGGTCTTGATTGCAGCAGTGGACGTTAAAACATATTAACCCACAGCTGTGTACTGTAGACTGTTTATCTGCAACAACATGTCCCTGCAGCAACATCACCTGTACCTCCAAACATTACAGAACATTTGTATCTTCCTCCTCCTCCTCCTCCTCCCTGCACTGCATTGCAGGGAGGAGGAGTAACACATCATTAACACAGATTTTTTTTTTACAGCATCATTAAGCTGTAGTGTGTTCTGAAGGTTTTCCATGACCAGGCTGTAGAGTTGGTTATTATAACGACTGTGATACACAGAGTCCAGGCAATGACGTGCAGAGGAGGCAGCATTCATGCAAAAAACAGTCCAGACCCCTGAGGAGCCTCTACGAGTGTTTTCCTAACTGCTAAATTAAGACAGGCTCTGTTCTGATGATACAAATCCAGCCTAACCATCAGTTCCTTCACTAAACGACGAAGGATGGAGGACGAGGCTCTTTCAATTGAGTCCCCTCCTAACGTATGAATGCTAACATTATCTGAGATTGACCTTACAACGAGAAGTTGTGGCTATACAATCCAGAATGAGCCGGTAGTTGTTACTTCAGCTTCTGTTGCCTCCGCCTTCATGGCTCATAATCTTCCTATTGACGAGCATAACTCTAAAGAAAAGGCCTTATAGAACGGTGGAAGTCATTACATCATGCCAGTGAAAGAAAAATGTTGTATTTGCTCTACTCGTGCCCCCCAAGGAAAGCTGTCTGGAGACTTCGACGTCTTAATGCAGGAAGGTTTATTGATGCAGAGAAGAACAGGTATATTATGACCACAGTGTGAACGCTGCCCGCTGCTTCCTGTGATCAGTCCTTTATCCGAGCTGGGAACGCTAGATCTGGTTCATACCCAATTATGGTCATTCTGCAGGCAATAAGAATATGTGATCAATTGATTGGCTCTCCGTACATAAAACTATGCTCGTCCACGTTCCCCAGCTCACGTTGCAAGCGTCTTCAGGTCGCCATCACCTCGGCAATGGAGCTCCTCTCCCTGTCCGAAGGGCGCCAGTTTCCCTAAACAGCTGCATCATGCTCGAGCAGAGCAAAACAGACCTCTCCCTTCACCTAGAACATGAGCAGGCCTGAAGACGACCCCTTTGCCTGACCATGGCCCAGAGGCCCCCACTAGGAGTAGTCAAGTGACCATGAAATTGTTTTTTTTATGATTCTCGGAGCTGAATCTGTTGTGAAGCAAACAAAATCTTAATAATCCGCAGATTGAATGAAGTCACCTGTAATGGTACGCAGAGAATTTCTGAAGCCATCAAACCTCATTTAATCAAAGGAATCATCGAGGTGTGATCTGTCTCACCCCATCAGCCAACAGACAGAGAAGCATCAGAGGGATGTGATCCAAGTGTCGGTCCTGAAAAGCTCTAACCAGCCAGAATAACTGAAAACACCTGCGCAGGTGTTCAGAGACGTTGACTAGTTCAGGAGAAATGACGTCGCTCAATGACATGAATTCTCCCCTCACACACAGCTGCTCTCTTGTAAATTCTCCGGTTATCATGACAACCTCATGCAGCCCTTTCAAAATAAAAGCAGCATGAGGAGAAAATAGCTGCGACTGCGAAACGTTAACGACGTGATGACGAGGTTCTGGTATGAAAAAGGTCACCTGTTGCGTGTACCCTCCAGTGGTCATATACTGATGTGTTGGGAACTTCAGGTCCTGGAGGAACACCAGTGGGCGCCAGTGACGGGTGTTGGAGCTGCTCTATAAGCTGCCACCTCCAAAAAGGTCAGGTGACCAAACTGATCCCGGTCTCTGCTGAACTTCAGGAGGGTGTACTGAGACTGGAACAGTTATACATGTCCTCAGTTCCCGTGTCAGTGGGCCCAGTGAGCTAGGAGAAGGTAAAAGTCTCTTCCAGCCCTGCAGTCTGAACTCGGTGGGGTGTGTATCCCTCTCTAACCCTCAGACTGGCACACCTGAGGACAAACCTACCCACACACACACACACACACACAGTCTTACAGCATGTGCAGTGTATTATCTATCATCCATCTATTGACAGGCTCACAGTATGTTGGAACATTTTCAGCCACGCTCTTGTCCTTACATGAGCCACATTAACATACACACCCCCCGACACACACACACACACACACTGGCAGTGTGCCATCTCGGGCTCAGCTGGTCTTGAAATAGCCAGACGTTGGCGGCCGAGCTGTAATCTGACTGCTGGTTGACTGATGCGGCTGCAGCTTGTGTAAATATCCTGACAGCAGCGTGAGCAACTCATACTGCAGGAACTAGTCCAGCAGTCACTTCAGTCCAACACCGGAGGACGACAAAAGGTCAGCAAGACTGTTTGGACTCTCGCTATCCGGAAAGAGCAACATCAGACATTAACAGGGGCAAAGGGAAAAAATAATTACCAGTTCAACATATCTTAATCCTACATGAAGCCATTAATTTGTTTTCATTCAATTCATTAAATCGGTCTCCAACGCAGACTCTTGCAAACAGCAGTTGTTCACACTGCGCTGCGGTTCCCTGCAGAGGCAACGCAGTCCTGCTGCACCTGCAGTGCCATCAGTTCCTCCATCTGTTACCCAAGAAGACGGCTCAAATCCTGAGCCGTCACCAACTCCACCCCAGCAAATGAGATGGAACAAGAAAGCTGCTGCTTCTTCTGTAAAGCATGCAGGGCCCACCACCCCAACACAGCCAGACAGCTAAAAGCTAATCACGACTTTGTTAGCGAACACATTAAAAAGTATTCGGCTCTCCGTCACCAAGCAAGCAAACAAGCATCGATTCGGTTTTGCTGTGTATCACTAACGCCAACGCGAGACTTTAAAATGTCTTTGGCGTGTTAACAAACAGTGTTAGCAGAAAATGCTAGCTAGCTAATGTTAATATTACATGTACATGTGGGTGTTGTGCCAGGATTAGACTGCACGTCATTTTTCTCTTTGATGGTCACAGTGCCAGAAACTCTTGCCGTGACTGATGAGACTACATGTATGACCCCAACCAATCATGATACGTCTTATCTCAGGGTGATGCACACGTTCATAGGACATCAGAGAGGTGTGTGTGACGCTGGCGTAGCGAGATGAAAAGAAAAGAAGGAATAATTGACTGTGGATGCGCTCAAACTTCTCTTCTGTTTTATTGTCCCACCAGCAACCTAAGCATCCCTCCTCCTCCTCCCTCTTCGTCGTGGTGGTTACCTGAGTGCACGCTGGTTGACTGATTGGTCAACACTAAGGATGTCTCTGGTTATTGTGCATCGTCTGCACTGTCTTTCCCCCACTGACAGCACAGTGCAGGACAGACATTATGTCATTCTCCTGCTCAGTCAGTGAAACGCTGGACTCAGCTGCCGGGTTGGGTTTGATTTGTGTATTTTAAAGTAAATGAGTTGCCAGACAAACTCATTTATCACGCAGGTGGCGATGAGAACGAGGCCGGGATGAGTCACCTGCTTCGTGTGTCAACCTTTGGATGAACAGAGCAGGCTCTGATGCAAGAGGCAGCAGCTGCGTGAAATGCCCACTTCTCTTAGCTAGCATGCTGCTATCAGGTGGACGGTTCAAGAGGACAAACCCATCCGCCGGCTGAGATAAGACGAAATGTGAGCGGAATCCAACTTCACTCACTGTTGCAGATAGTAATAGATTACAAACTACAAAAGATGAAATTTAATCTAATCAGACTTTTGTGTTAAAAAGAAAATAAATGTTGATTCTCTTTAAGCATGATTTTTTTTTCTTACTGCTGGCTGCAGCTTTGATGATGAGGAGTGACTGTGTGGATCTACAAGAATGTTTTTTTAAACTCAGATCTCTATATTGCACAGTTCGTACTGTACCTTCGTCAGTTCTTGCTCTCTCATACACGCTCACACCTCAGGTGGTGTTTTTTACTTCAGTGATCAGTGACCTCTGGTGGTGAAATCTTAGCAGGTCATGTGTCCCGTTATTAATAATGAAAAAAGCATCACTTAATGCTTATTGATAACATTCAAACTGTTTGGCAAAAATAATCTATGATGAGCATTCAGGGGATCAGATTTTATTTTTGTTATCAAAGGTGGCAGTCTATTTTTATGGCAATTTTTCTTACAGTTCTTTGCAGCAAAATATATTTTATATATATATTCTTTTACAGATTTTTTTTCTGACATAAGCCCTTTGTGTAATTGTACATTAATAGTATAGTAATAGTCCACCTTTACTTTGTATTTTGTATTTCTCAATTTCTATTGCTATTTTTTTCCCAACCTGCTGCTTGTAGCACCCAAATTTATTAATAAAGTATATCTTATCTTATCTTATCTTATCTTATCTTGTTTTTGGGAAAGCTCTGAGATTTAGCACTTATTCTAGATCTGAAGTTTTATTCATTTAAATCTAACTTTGCACACGTAAAGCTGTGCTGGAATCAGCCCTTTTAGAAGCTTTATTTGTAAGTTACATGTCAGGATTGTGTCTAACCACGGGAAGAACTCCTCCATTGATTTTTGGTGGATGGCTTTGTTGGCTGGATTTATTTTGGATTCACTAAATTTGACTTTGACTAACATTTTGCAGTCATGACCATTCTCCAGCAGAGGGCAGCAGAGACTCATTGACCTCAGGAGCAGCTGCTTGGGTTGGACAACATGAGCTGAGGAGGGACCAGAGCCAGCAGCCTTCAGTCTGTGCAATCAAACAGGAAAGCAGCAGATTTAATTGATGATCTTTAGAGAGCAGGAGCAGATCTGTTGTCTGCGAGTTCTGGAAATGTTCAAAATTCAAGTGGACAAATAATACAACCACAAGTCATTTATTGGTCTTTAGCATCAACCCCTGAACTGTGAGTGATCTGCAGTGATGATTCTTCTTCACTGTAGTCAGTTATCACCACCAAAGAGTTTTCATGGTGTTGTTTAGTGTTTCCCCAACAGAAAACCCTCAACTCTGACTGACTGAAAGAAACTATAGACTGCAGAAAAATCCTGAATCCATCAGAACAAACTTTCTACAAAGTCAAAAAGCAGAACTACCTTCGCCAGAGAAATGACATCTTTGTGTCTGCGGAGAGACAGCAGGCGCTGAAGAAGCAAAGGCAAAGTTTGGCGACATAATCACCCAAAAGCAGTTGGGGAGGGTCTTTGCAGCTCGCTGGAAGCATTTGTTTGGCAGCGTGCGTGAAGGTGTGTGCCCACAATGAGCAAAGAGAGGAAAAATGAAGACGGCAGAGAAAAGCTGAGGAATAAAAGCGGAGCTGAACTGAGGCGGCGAGCTGCCAGACCCTCGCTGTGCCTGAGTCCTTACAGGCAGACGGCCAGCGTCCGACATGGGGGGTCTTAGTGTCCAAATCTATGGAGGATCTGACCCATGCTGCTCCCTGCTGTGTGTGTGTGTGTGTGTGTGTGTTGTAAAGGACAATCGAGCCATCGTGGAGATGTGAAGTGGGAGAGGTGATTATGATGTGGGTATTGGGGTCCTGGATGTGAAAAGCCTGTAATGTTAACAGACAATCCACCAATCCCACCATCCACTGTGCATCTAACGCAGTGGAGTCCTCTGCAGGGCAGTCCAGCACACAGGCTCGGCTGCAGCATGCATGCATGTGGATGATAGTTCAGACAGACGCACGGTGTGGAGTGGAGAAACATAAGGGCTGCAGATGCCTCCATACAGAGCACAAGGGCCCACTGAATAGTTTGATTATGCAGATGATGTAAATCATAAGCCACGGAGCTGCAGTGCTCAGCCCTCAGCCCAGCTGAACTCCTCAGGAGGGAATATTTCTCCGAGCTGCAGGATCTCTGCCAAGGAGCACTTGAGCTGGCACTTTATGTTCGTGCTTCCTGTGATTTGTGACCGAACTGTCTGCCCCGTCGCAATAGGAGATCTATCAGAGATTAGCATGTTAGCACGTTGTCTGGATGAGCACATGAATGAATGAACAAATGAACTGAATGGACGGATGAGTGTGTGATCATCATGTCTCACCAAAGCAAAATAAAAAGCCCTCTAGGTTCACACTGTAGCTCTTTAGTGTGTGTGTGTGTGTGTGTGTGTGTGTGTGTGTGGGTGTGTGTGTGTGTGTGTGTGTGTGTCCACAGGGTCATACAACCCCTTTTAACAAATTGCAGGCTACACTATACATTCTGCCAAATTGCCATAGATCTCACTACAACACACACACACGCGCGCACACACACACACACACACACACATCCACTTGGTTTGTTGACATGGCAACCACTGAGAGGTGTCCAGGCTCTCCACATTCCCGTTTCTTCCCCCTTTTTTCTGTCCTTGGGAATCGTTCCACCACAAAGTTAGATGTTCTATTTTTAAAGGCGAGCCGGCTCGCTGACTGGAATACTGAGTGGACTCAAACCAGGACGGGACGAAAACCACAGAGATGCTCCCAAAGCTCACAGGCACCATCTGATCCTCCTGGGACCAGCTCCTTTAAGGGTTTTATCTAAATGTCAGGCACGCTGCTCCACCCAGAGAGCTGCTCCGTTCCATGCCTCGGCCAAGAGGGATCAAACCAGACTCGACTCTTCTCTGGTTTTCCAGAATGTTAAAGACGCTGCCAACGTCTTCTGATGCTGTTAAGAACGTACTCCTGGGAACGATGGCGTCTCAGCAAAGTTCTGCCTGGATTATGTTCAGCAACATTTTGCAACTTGATGCATTCATGAAAAAGTCTTCATTCTGTTGATTTAAATCATGATTCAGGTGGCATTAGGTTTCTCACAGTGCTTATTTGCACTACCAGTAATCAAGCTTCTAGGAGCAGGGGTTGCCTATAAGCCTTTCAGACATGATTAACGTTGTGATTGCAGTTTGGTTAGCTCTGGGCACCAAAACTACTTTGTTAGGTTTGGGAAAAGATCACAGATGTTTTACCCACCCCTCCACCTCCACACAGACTTTTCTGCTCTGAGCGTCTCATACAGATGCTAAAGGGTACTTGGTGCATTTGTATGAGACATGTCTGTATTTGAAGACCTGGGGATGCTACCTTAAACCCTACCCTTCAACACAGATAAGCAACAAGTCCTTTACATGGAGCTGCTGTTTGTAACTGCGCTCCGGAACAGCGCACACAAGCGTAAAATAATTATTCGAGCTTTCCAACAATCAAATGGTGAAATTCATGTTTAGGATTGTTAATGTGCACCAGCCACCGTGAAGTGGCCGCTGGTCTATGATCCGTGATGTGGCTCACGTGTCTCTGCAGTAAACAAACACACAGCGAACTGACCTCCAGCTGCAAAGGTGAGCGCTTTCCCTCGAGGTGACAGCTGTATTTGTGACTGAATCTGTTTCTCTCTGAACCATCTCTTTATGAAAATCTGAGGGGTTTCTTTCACAGATCACGACAAAGCAGCCACAGATCTGTGGAAGAACCCAGTTAGGAAACCTGCAGCTGCAGTTTTCAAGGCGATGGAACAATCAGTCCATTTTCATTTTCTTCCTTTTCTCCTGTTTCCGCCGTCTTTTCTCTTTTCTCTGTTCTGCTGCAGCACTGCGTCAGTGCTAACAGATCAATAAACTGGACAACGACATTAAAAGGTGAGAAAAAATTAATTCATGTGAGACAGAGTGAAAAAACAGGAAGAGGCGACTCTGAACGACTCATCCATAATTTATGACTTCATGAGACAGAGCAGTGTAACATCTGAAATGTGGCCTCGCCTGAAAGGTTTCCCTGCAGGGTCGTCAGACCAGGACCCAGACTGACGGTGCTCAGGTTCGGTTCATTACAAAAACGCAAAAATCCTCAGAACTTGTCTGCAAATCACTCATGGTTTCCTTTCTGAACAGCATTTTTATGAGATTTTATCATGTTGTGCTGCAAAAAATAAACCAATGTGGAAGTCGATAAAACGAGACGAGAGGTGAGCTTGAGTCTCTGTTAATTTATTTGACTCCACACAAAACTTAACTGCTTCCAACAAGTTCGAAGTTTTTAACCACACTCCCGCCTTCCAAAACCGGAAACCATACCCCTGCTGTCCCTTCAGAATAATAGTGTTGTGTGTGAGATCAACAGAACTAGTGTCACCACACCAAGATATTTTAACTGACGCTTCAGAAGCATCGTGAGGTTTTTACCTCTGTGAATGAATACATATCTGCAGGTGAGAATGTGTGAATAACATGGGAGAAGTGGGAAAACATTTCTTTATGTTTTTATTGTAGAATTCCAGAAACAGTGTTAAAATGTCTGTAAAAAGTATAAAAAATGCTGCAGAGGTCTAACTGACACAAAACACATCAAACCAGTTACACAAAGTTCACAGAAAATATTAGTAATATCACACGAATACGGAAAAACAACACGTCTATTCATCTAGTGATCAATGCTGACGGCTGATCGATTGTTGCTTTAATGTTAGACACAGTGTACTCAGCTCGACCCTTCAGGTTCGTCTCATTTAACGTTTCTAGAGAGTAAAACAAACTACAACAAGCTTTATATGAAACAACACATCCCGAAGCTAAACTGTCATCTGATTGGTTCTTCGGCTCTTCTCTCCGCTGTGAGTTCACCTCAGCAGATTGTCAGCGTTTGAGACGACTGGGAGGGAATTTTACCTTTCATCCAGTATTGATAGGCTTGATTCATACTTCAGATTGCCAGATTTTAATTATCATACCGCTATAACTTCGTAAATTAAATGCCAGGGGGCCATTTGTAAGAAATTCATGTTCATATTAACAAAGTGTTTTATTCTATGACCAAATCAAAGCATCTGAAAGCTCTGCTGGACTCCTAATATTCAACGATATTGATATATTTTATCCTTAAGCAGCTCAAAGTTGAAGATAAAATTAGAAATATGTTTAAAGATTAGCTGCCTGCTGCTGTCCGCACGTTAAAAAACATCTTTCTTTAGGTTGTTTTCAGAAATGAGCTTCACGTTTCCGCCATCATTTCCCATCAACCCTCAAAAAACTTGACGAAGAAGGAGCAGACGGAGTGCCACCCCTCGCTGCAGTAACTCTGCACCGGCTCCATGTCGTTCACCACGCCTTCCTCCTCAAACCCAGTCCACTCCTCCCTCTTCTTCTTCTCCTCTTCCTCCTCCTCCTCCTTCTTCTTCCTCCGCTCTGCCTTCCCTCCGTCCGAGCTCTTAGCGGCCGTCGGCCCTTTCTTCTTCCCTCCCTTCCTCTCGTCCTCTCCGCTGCGTTGGGCGAGCTTCATGTGGGCCTCGGCGGGGGCCTTCTTGCAGGTTTTGGCCTTCAGGACTTTCTCTCCTTCGCAGGCGTTCTGCCTCTTCTTCAGCTTCCCGACCAGCTGCTTCCAGTACTGGCTGGACTTCACCCCGTAGGCCTGGCAAAGGTCTGGTTTACCAGCATAACGACACCAATACCTGCATTTGGAATAGATAGTGTCCATGACGTTTGCGTTATGGTGATAATCAATATCATGTGACCACGAATAAATAATGACATCATAATACTAAAGTAATTATCATATACAATACAATATAATAAAACCCATTATGATAATTAATTTAACATGAGGAGTGAGGTCCGACCGAGCCATCAGAGAGGCGAGACAGGTCATCGCCGTTGGCCGTCTCACCTCTGCTGGTCTCCCAGTGTTTCAGTGCTGCAGTTCACCAGCAGGCTCACCAGACCCTCACCGGACGTCTGCCAGATGCAGCGATGGCCCTCCTTGGTGGTCAGCTCTCCAGATCCGGGCACTGAGCGGTTTCTGGGTCTCTTGGCCGGTTGGGACGTCGGCGGAGGCTGGCGGGGCTTGTCGGGTTTCCCCTGACCCGGCTGCCGCTTTGCCTCGCTGAGGACGGGGAGGCAGAGGAGGAGGAGGAAGATGAAGCTGCACGGCAGGACACTCATGGTGGCTGGGACGCAGAAAAAAGAGAAAATATGAAAATCTGAAAGTCAGTTTCGTTTCTGAAGCGCTTGAACGTCTGAACGCTCTGAAAGTCGACATTTTAGCCTCCTCGAGATCAGAGTTTTAGTTCTGTGGCACATTACAGACAAATCAACAGTCTCTGCAGTGAAGAGGCACATACAGCACCGACCTGACAAAGTTAGAGACTCGCAGGAGTTGGTGGAGACCAAACCAGAGCTAAAAAGAGATGCAGTTATTTGCTAACACTGTTTCTGACAGTTCCTTTTTTTGCTTAATCTTGATGTTTCTTCCAGTGCAAACGTTTGAAGAAAGGCTACACTGCCATCGTTTTCTGGGACAGCTGTGATTTTTCACAAGATGATCAACATGATCACAACTGAAGAGCAACTGTTAGGGTTGTAAGGTGCTCTGGGAGGATCAGCATTAGCCTCGGTCAAGCTCCCAAAACGCTGGACCCCAAATGTCCCATAATGCAGCTCTCCAGAGCAGACACGGACTCCGGCCAGGCAGGCTGATCGCTCTGGAGCGTCAGGGTGTTAGACAAAACAGTAGGAAGAGCTGCACCTGACACCATCGCATACATCAACACAACATGCAGCACCCACAAGCCTGCAGGAAGTGTGTCAGGCTTTGAAGCCAGTTTGGCATAGTGGACAAACTGTGTAATTATAACATCACATGACCCCCAAAAATACTCTTTCTCATAGACGTCCATTGTGAAAGAACAAATGATTCCTTTTGATTCTTGTTGTCTCAATTAGGAAAGTGTTTCTCTATTTTTTTAACTTAAACTAAAAAGCATGTTAGCGGTATGAGCAGGAAACAGAAAGAAAATGTAAATGTTTCAGCTAAACGCTGACAGTAAAGGTTGTGAATGGAGTAACTGTGATTGACCTGGACTGACGGCAGATTCCTGCCTGACTTATCATCCCTGCAGCAGAGTCTTTGTCTGAGAGGCGGCTTTCAAACGCTTGTCTCATGACATCACCAGCGCCACTTTCTGACCGGAGAAACTCGCTCAGAGCCGAAAGACGACGTGAAGGAAAAATATTCTCTGTAAACTGAACATCATCATACATGCTGACTGCACTGGTTCAGCATTATTAATCTTTAAATAACTGGCCTTCCTCTTCAGTGTCCCAGAGGGTCAGAGAGGCACAACACGAGTGTTAAATGGTAAAAACGGACAATGGCCACGGGGGGGGGGGGGTGTCTGTCAGCGGCTTATTGAAAACCAGCCAAGCGTCAGAAACACTCCCCCAAGAAGAGTCCAGACCGGACATGTAGCTATCAAACAAGCAGGGAGGGAGGGAGGGGGGGTGGAGGAGAGGATTACAGCTGAACGCACACTTCATAATCCATCATTTATTTATTTATTATTTCTCTTTTTAAAAAAAATGTTTTTATGAAGCTAAAAAACAACAAATGATGAAAATAAAAATGAAACGGCCAAAGGCAGAGCAGAGACGTCAGCGTATCTGCAATAAGAAATATCAGCCCTGTTTCTTAATTTCATAGAATTTTAATGTGACAGTGAAGTCAGTTAACGAATGAAAGTGATCTCAGTGGATGTAAATGTTCAGACTCTGCTCTGTCTCTGATTCTGCCTGCAGTCTGTTCCTCAGCGTCGTTGCCGTGTGCTTCATTAACTGCGTTTGCACTCTAAACAATTAGCGACTGTATTAATGAGGGTCAGTGCATCAACACTCAACGTTAATGACGTGACAACAACAACACAGGCTGTATTAATCCCTTTATTAATAATTAAACAAAATGAGAGCTAAAGGACACTCTGTTCCAGAGTGTCGTCAAACAAACTGATCTCAGAGGATTTCTGATCATTGTCCTAAACTTCCTGCAAAGATGATATTTTGTGCTCGTTAATCCTGCAGTGGACACACCAAGATAATAACGTCAGTGTGAGTGCTTCAGTTCCCGCCGGGCTCAGTGAAAATGTTAAAAAAGTTTCTATCGTACGGTGAGTTGTTGGGAATTACACCAGTGGCTGACGGCTGCACATCAGCAGCAGTCTGAGCACAACACGTGATCGCTGTGGTTACACATGTACAGTGAAATGTAAGAAAATGAACCAGAAAAACGTCCACGTCGGTCGTCTTATCACCTAGCATCTGTTGTTAGCGGCGACCTCTAGTGGCCGTAGTAACTATGACGGAGGCAAAGGAGGAAGTCAGGTGACGTGGTGTAAAGAGGAACAAATTATGGAGGAAGGTGAGGTGGATCAATGGAGCCAAAAGTTAACGCTGACTTATTTTAACTTACGTAACGTTCTCAAGTTACGTTTCGTACGTAACAGTAACGTAGTTATTTTAAGCAAAACCTGGCCGAGCAGTTTCGGTGACTAAACCTAAATACGTTAGCGTGACGCTCGTACGCTCATGTTGAAGAAAATAGATGTGGTGCCTGAAAAGATGCCATCTGATTTTCTCTGGAGTTGGTGGAGACCAAACCAGAGGTAAAAGAAGAGTGAATTTTAAAACCCTAAACAGTTTTGAAATTGAGTTTCACAACACGGAAAAGATAAATTCCACAAATTAAAAGCCCTCAAATCAAGACGACGCCGTGCCAGTGTGAGCTGGGAGAGCATGTTTTCATCTCTTAAATACTCTACGCACCATAAACGGCAGACTCGTCATGACTCCCGTCACCTCCTGAGCTGCCTGCACTCCACTGAAGCAGCTTCCTCAATGCTACATAAAAAGCACTATGCACAGCCAAATGCAGGGCGGCCATCAACCTACACCTGTTTTTAAGGTGTGCAGTTAGAAAAAATGAATGGACACCTGCAATAGAAAGAAATTACTGATCAGTGATCAGTGATGGTGGTGGAAAGATGATAATCCAGTCTGGCCTGTGGAGTTATAAAACAGACCACACAGAGGGAGGCCGTTAGCATCTACACTGTGCTTTATCCTTCCATTCAGGGCAGGAAGTTCCTGGAGGCCATGGCTGCCATGCCCCCTCAGTTTGGCCTTAAACCCCTCAAAAAATGATTGGGGCCTTGATGCCCGCCTGCACTGCGTTTACCTGTCAATATGGCTTTTGGACATCAGAGTCTTTTATTATTATTATTCTGAATTCTTATTGCAATGCTGCAAAGCCGAGATAAGAACGTTTGCTAAATGAGGAAACAAGCGTTGATACGAATCTCAACATATTATCACAGTAATATTGTGCACTGCTCTGTATCTCCCTCCAGCGTTGACTTGCAGTGAAGTATTGGAGCCTAATGTGTGTGTGAACATCAAAGTTAACAATAAATTGTTTTGTGATTTATTTCATTGATATTGAACCTAAGAATTAAAAATAAAATCAAGCTTAAGCCTCAAGTTAAATGTATTATTTCCATGTGCTTAAAATTTTAAAATCATCATTTTTAGTGGTCCAGAGCAGGTCTTTGTGTCGGTCAAGCAGGATCAGCGTCAGCTATAGTCTGAATTCAGCTCTCTATAACGAACATTTCTTCTAGTCCAGCAGAGTGTAAACGCAGTTTTTGCATATTTACATGTTTTTCATTGTTTTAAATGTGAACATTTTGTGTCTAACTGAGCCTGAAGGAATTTGACGCTCAGTATAACGAAGATCTCCTCAGTTGAGTTGGAGGTCCGACGCTGAGAAACAACAACGAGCTGTTAATAGAGGAAGGTCCACGGCTGAACTGTGTGTTCACCTCTTCACTTAAAAGACTTCAGATAAACAAGATGAGCTGAACTTTACTTCTGCATCCTGTGTTTCCTTTTTTCCTCTCAAATCTGCTTTGGTGTGATTTTTTTTTATTTTATTTTGAAATATTGAGGATTTTCTTTCACAATAAGAATAAAAACAACTAAAAGTGACAGATTACACAGATCTCTGCTGCCACTAAAAGCCTCCACTGCAGCATTTTAACTGGAGTTTCTCTGGGAGCTAAAAACAAAGACGCACTGCACCAAAACAAAAATAATCCCCCTTCCTCCAAGCGCACCCCCACTCCTCCAAATGCACCCCTCATCAATAAGTCATGGCAAAAAAAAAAAACACAAAAAAAACAACAGTTTGTTCGCCGTCTGCAGCGCTCTAACGTTTGCTCTGACGCTTTGAGGAAGAAGCAGTGATGAAGAGGAGCTGAGTGTTTGTTGTTTAGTGTGGGCAGAGGCCCGGTGCTCTTACCATGTGACGCTCCGCGGCTCGCAGTCGCTCTGAGAATGTGGGGGCCACGAACACTTGGATAAAAGAGGGGGGACGACGAGGATAAAGGAGGAGGGAAGGAGGGGGACCATTCCAAGAACTGCCCACCCAAAACTAAGACCACCTCCCACATTCACCCCTCCTGACAAAACCCTGTATACGTCTGTGAGAAGAAGACAATGGACCAAGGTCGCTCTCTCTGGGCGACACCTCGAGGGGTTTGATGCTTCAGTGACGACAAAAAACTAGAGTTTAGTTTTTCAGCTGCAAAGGCACCAAACTTTGACTTCATTTGAACATAAATTGTACATATATTTCAAAACTAAACATCACAACATCCGTGTTCTTTCCATCGGTTTGAAGTATCTGCTTATAGACTGTCTGACAGACGGTTCATCACACAGAACCATGTGAGAAGTCCTCCATGGAAGCATTTGAAAAAGAGCAGCCATGTTCAAAAATCCTTGGCAGCTGATTGGATGAGTCACCTGTTCTATCACTGTCTATCAAATAACTCCAACCAATCAGATGGACACACCAAGTGATGTCATAGGTGAGCGAAATCTTGCTGGAGCCAGTTTGGAGAAAAGTCGTCTCTGCTCTGCTTTAAATGACTTTTCAGTTCTGATGGAACTGATCCTAGAGCAGCATTTTTGTTAACCTCTTTATTGGCCGCCATTGCTGCTTCTTAACCACGCCCACCTGTGGCTGCCAGCACTTCCTCACTGGACGCCGATTGGTCCAAATGACTGCAAGTTCGGCCACAAGCACGTAGCTCGAACCCTGGCGAGGTGGAGGTCCCGTGTCAGACCCATACAGCACCAGACAGCTGTGAGCAGATGTTCCAACAGTATAGTGAGATTAAAGACGATGAATAAACGATAAGAGCCAATCAGAATCAGGTTGCAGTGAGAAATTTGCCTGTTTGTGCTCTAGAATGAGCTTAAGTCCTCACATACCTGCAGCAGGTGAGAGGGGAAGTGATGAATATAAAGCCCAGAAACAGACCGTGTCCTTGAGAGATGGAGCTCAGTGCAGGAAAACTTGCCCTTCAGTCTTTAACCCTTTTGTCCCTTTTGGCTTCTCTTACCTGAAGCCTCACAGAACAGCTCGGCAGAAAGCATCAGCGAGCTTTTACGCATTTACTTCAGTTTTTGGAAACACGATCCGACGTGATGACGAACTGTCCCTCGCACAAAGCGCAGGCCTGTTAGTCTCAGTGTTATTTTACAGCCTCACGTTTCCCGTCTGCTCACACACATTATTCATTTCAACTTTTGTTTTGTTTTTTAAAGATTTTGTGAAAGAAAGAGGATTAAATTGGCCACATTTAATGTCTCCACGAAACCAAAAGTCGTTTTATTTTCTGCTGAAAGAAGAAAAAATGAGGTTCCTTTGTGTTGAGGACGACTCAGAGAAAGGCTCCAGAAAATAGACAGTGACAGGAAAAATGCTGAGAGGAATGTTGTCGTCATATATGTTGATTTTTATGTACCAGACTCTCAATGTTACACGCGATGACTGGATTTATAGTGTAATTGATTGACTTTTCAGGGTAAAAACAGTAAGTTTTGATCCTTTTTTCTGTGTTTGCTGTCGGCTCTGTCGACATCATGCCTGCTATAGTTTTAATTTAGTGATGTGTTGCCGGCAGTAACTTGACTGAAGCTCCTGTAAGGAAGAAGAAACAGCACTAAAGCTTCTTTTGATCTACTCTGTTACTGTAGCTGTTGTTTTAACAGCATTTAAATGACGATATTTTGGTGTTAAGCAGCTCTGACTTACATGTTGAAATGAAAGAAGCTCCAGTAAATATGTAGAAACGCTAAAGAATCACACTGCAGGGAAACTGAAGCTGCTGAACCTGAATGCCACATGACCTCCTGCAGAGCCAGCGGCCTTTACAGCACAAATCTGCAGAATGAGAGCTAACAGATACAGTGGAATCAAATATCTGGTCTCATTTGCATCTTTGCCAAAAATAATCCATAATGCATGGCCTGACACAATAAACAACTCACAAATTCCCTTTTTCTGCATTTCTATTGGCCCGATCTCTTTCTCTCTCTCCCTCTGCCACTGTATTAATAACAGCTAGTAACTCGGCCCTCAGCGAGATGAATGAGGAGAATCTCCTCTGTCCTCCAAGACAAAGACTCGTGCAGAAATCTGGGTCACAGCTTAACCCCCCGCCGACACCCTGTCATCGCCGCCCAGCTCCTTCTCATTCACCTCAGGGGTTGGTGGAGATCCGAGGACGGCTCTTTCCACGCACACGCTGCCAGAAATCTGCTTGGCGAGGGGAGGATGCTCTGAAAAACAAGCCGGCAAGTGCAAGCGTGTTGTTCCGCCCAGTCTGGGCCAATCAGGAAGGAAAATGTCACCTTGTTTTCAGCTCTGAGTGACGTCTCAGCGCGACGTAGCTGTGAGGAGCGTCGTTCGCTCGAGGTGTGTGAGAAGCAGATCAGCGGTGTCAGTTCGCGTGTGAGGAGGAAATAAATAATGTGTGCAAACGAGGGAGATGTTTTGCATCAGTTTGATTTTTGTGTGTTTGTTTTTGGACCAAAGAAACTTTCCTGCCTGTCAAACATGTTTTTATTTCACATTTTCAAGTTTTTACACACCTGCAGAACCCAAACCCTTTATTTAGTACAATTAGCAGTATTACCTTAGAAAAATACCCCATTACATGTAAATCTCGAGCCGTGCTTGTCTTCACCTGATGACTGTGAGTCAAATATTCCCTCTTATTGTAGCTCTGCTTTGGTCTCCACCACCTTATCCACAATTATGTCAAAATAGCCCGACCCATGCCAACATCTAATACATGGGCTCGGAGGCAGATGCTTGCATAAAGACGAAGGCAGTGTAGGCAAATGGCAGGATGCTGCACGACTGACCGACAGCCCGAGAAAACAAATAAATGACTAAAATATAAATAATATATATAAATAACAAAAATGTGCAAATTGCAAGATGGGTGTTGTGTTCACTACTTCCATCTCCGCTTGATGAGACCGACTCATTCAAAGTACTGTTTTGTAATTGAGAGTGTGTCTTTTAACATGTCATCTAATGAAGATTTAAATAAACATTACAAGCCAGAAACAGTGCTCAGTGACAGCTGTGATGTTTTAAACTAGAAGCCACTCTTCTAATCGTGTGTGTGTGTGTGTGTGTGTGTGTGTGTGTGTGTGTGTGTGTGTCCTTGTGCTCGCCACATGTGCTCGTTCACAGGAGAGCAGACAGCAGCTGGGACTCTGCTGCCCCCTACTGGTTGTTTCTGGAAACAAACAATCAGGCAGCTGATGGGAAGAAGAAACACTTCATCAGGTAATTGTTAGAGGAAACGGTCTGATGTGCAAACACTAGATGGCATTTAGTGTTTAAATCAACTGCAGATTTTAGACTCTTGCTTCAACACATTTGTTCACAACACAAAACAAGTTTAATTCCTGTATGGAAATCTGAAATATTCACAGCTGCAGCATTGCAAGAACAGCAGCAGTGTTCCTAACATATCAGTAGTGTGCTAGTAGTCCTGTAACGTGTTGCGTGCAGGTTTTAGACACGCTGAAGGTTTTACACATGCTGCAGGGTTTGTTCCTGTTTCCTGGAAGCTGATTCCAACACCTGCCACCAACTTCATCTCTTCTCTGTATTTTAACTGGAGGATAAAATGTCTCCCACAAGACTGAAACCCTGACAGAAGGTCACTATCTTTTCTCCAACTGTGTGTGTGTGTGAGAGAGAGAGAGAGAGAGTGTGTGTGTGTGTGTGTGTGTGTGTGTGTGCGTGTGTGTGAGATGAGCTGGTGATGACTCTGAGTCCTTGACGGCAAACACAGGCATCGACTTTTTACTTTTCAACGGTCGTTGAGAGGCGGCCGCAATCAGCGCCGTCACCTCCTCTGCTGTGATTACTGCAGTGATTATGACACCAAACCACAACCTCAAGTGTGTGTGTGTGTGTGTGTGTGTGTTATAGAGATAAAGAGCAGTAGACAGAAGGTGAAATGGACAGAGGATGGGAGGAGGCTGAAAACGAGCTGTCTGTCATTGAAAAACCGTTTAAAGCTGAGAGCGCTGCTCTCTGCTGACATGTTTAAACTGCCACTGATGTAAAGGACGTCACATGTCCAAGCTGGAGTGAGCACTGGTGAGCTGGAGATGCTGCAGCTCATTTCATGCTGCTCCTCTGACTTTCATTTGTAGATGAAGTTCATACGCAGCTCTTTTGTCTTTGCAATATGTATGTTTTTTATTGTGCGGTGGCAGTTAATACAGGAAGTGACACGAGCTTCATGAGAAATACAGTCATGGTGGTCAGACCCTCACTGACAGATTTTTGTTGTTTATGGTTTTGGTGATGATCTGGATTAAGATTAAACTGGGCTAAACTGGACTAAATTTAGTTGAAAAGTCAGTGTTTCAGGTTGTACATAAATGTTGCATCAACAGCATTTTATTGACAATTTAGTAGAACAGACCTTTAACCTTATTTAGTATTTTATCTACACATAGGCACATTACACAGAATAGTGAATACTGTGAGGAAGAGAGACGACAAACATTGGACGTTTAATACAATCAGTGTGAGCATTTTGTCATTGAAGTGATAAAAATGTAAAACTTGGTGATATTTAGTCATTTAAACCCGCTCATAGAAAGCAGATCCATGGTGCTACCAGAGGTCTAAAACCTTTACGTAGCTGTTTGAGTCAAATTTCTGGTGTTCTGTGTGTAAAAATGCATGAAAACAGGCTGATAAAATCTCACTTATATAAACATAGAAACACATTCACAGAAATAAAAAAAGGTTTAAAGATGATACATGATGCACTTTAACTGTTCTCCTTAAGGACCTGATGGGTTGTTTCTATGACAACCGTCGGTGCTAAATTACACAAACCTGCAGCCGGATACCTTCGACTGTTTCCTTTCCAACAGAACTATCAGCACCTCCTCCAGAGCTTCATCGGCCACAGATGTTGACCTTCACAACATCTGAGCTCCAGTTTCACACTGTGCCACGTGGGAGTGATGTGAATAAAGAAAGAAAGAACAGGGCCATGGATGGACATTTTCGTGAATTAAACTTCTGCTCTGGTTGGGGCGATGCTGCACATGAATGGATCAAATGAAGCTTTTGCAGCTGCCTCTGTCAGGATGCTGTAAAAGAGCGCTACGAATGAAGCCTGTGATGCTTGAAAACTGAATTTTTGCAGAAGTTTTAATCCTCCCTCATTTGATCTGTGACAGCTGTGACATTCAAACCACCTGAGCTGCTTTGTGCCTGATTACCTGAACACCCCCTGCAGGATGCAGCCATCAATCACACTGAGGGGGCATGGAACGTTTGAAATGCTAAAGCTGAAGCTGTGCCTGTGCCTGTGTGCGAGTTCAAATCCGATCATTTAACCAGCAGATTTGGTCTGATAGGCCGTCGTGTTTCAGCACAGAGGAACTCTGCAGCTGCACAACTGACATCCAGAATGCAAAATATCTAAAAAACAAAAACACAGCATGAATAAATTTGCATGGACGTGAGCAGTAGCGTCACTTAAGCGATAAAATTAGCTCTGTTGTTAGATTTAGTCTTTGCTCAAAGGAATATAGAACAAACCTTGTTTACCGCTGACATCATAAAAATATTCCAATTAAAAAATGTAAAAAGAGAAAATTGCTCACTCACCAATATTCTTTTGTGAAAAACACATAAAAATGAATAGATACAAAGCAAAATGGCATCCTACCTTTCCAACGACACAATATTGTACAAAATGATGCATTTCCTTGTGTGTTTACTGCAATGACTCTTCCCATCTTTATCTTCTCTAAGTCTCCAGCACCTCAGTTAAAACTCAGTCTGGACATGGACTCACTGTTTCTCAGTTAAAATTCAGCATGAAAGCACAAAGTCATGTAAGATAAGCTTTTATATTTGATACCAGTCCATTAAAAAGCTAAAGTTACATTAACTCTATCAAAAGGTTAATGTGTCGTTGGTCTTTGTTGCATCACCAAACTATAAAACCTTTGTTTTATGACAAGACAAACTTTTCATGTGACACACACACAGATTAATGTCACATTTCCTCTACTGGAAGCACTTTGTTGTCACCTTTGGATGAAACTACATCAAAGTCAGATGTTATTGATGTCACGCCTTCAGCTGCAGGAGGTGAGGAAAGAAAAGAGGAAGATCTTTCTGCTTGGCTCATATTTCTGCATCACACACTGCAGATCTGAGCCCTGCATCGTGGAAACGTTCACCCCGACCTGCTGCTGTTTCCGCGCTGGACGGCTTCGATGTTTCAGCGTGAGCAGATGCTGCTCTGGGACACTTCCTGAAATGATGCTGCCACTTTGTCTCAGCGACATTTTCAGGAAATTTACAAGTGATGCAGCAGCACGGCCATTTTTACGTTGAGGGCCGTCTCCGACCTTTTCGGCCGCTGAGGTGTGAGGATGTGTTGACTTTTCGCCACCTGCGGTCTACTCGGGCTTTAAATCACAGGCATGTGTGGACAGAATGCAGATTCAGACGGACACCAGGTTTAAATGCAGGGGACGACCTGATCGTTCATCATCTGCAGAGAGCCTCATGCAGGTTGCATCCTAACACCAGCTGTTTAAATGACTCTCAGTGTAAATGAAAAGAAATGGAGGGAGGTGTGTGTGTGTGTGTGACCCCTGGTGTCACTTCCTTTAGGAGGCGATTACAGAGCTGTGAAATATTAACATTACAAACATTATTCATTGTTACTGCGGAGCTCAAAGCAGGATGGAGTGACTTCACCACCAGATGGAGGTTTTACTCTCGACCTCCGAATGTGGCTGCACATGAGGGATGAATGTTTGGAGTGATGGTCTCATAGTGATGAGGCAGTGTCAGGGTGGAGTAGTCTGACTCACAGGCGGCCCATATCTGTATTTTCACTGTGTTTCAGCCTTAATTGCTAAAATTGGCCTCAAAATGTACAAAATAAATAAAAAACTCCTCCTGAGCTACGCTGTGGGCTCTATCGCTGGTTTCACTGGTTCAGCTCAGCTGTTTTGTTCACTGTAAAGATCACATTCCCTCCTCAGAGAAGGAAAAAGATGTTAAAATCAGTTCGATTTCTTCGCCTTTTCTAACTTCATATCTCGTGATTTGAACATTTCATTCATGCAAAGAAAACCGAGGGGAGCTGTTGAAGGCAGAGAGGTGACAGAACGAGATTTGTTAAATACGTGCACAAATACAAGGTTTGGCTCTGCAGCTGCTCTGGAGGTTAATGTGGTTTATGCTGATGTGTCTCTACGAAGAGGAACGTTCGTCTCAACATAAAATCAGAATCAAAGATAATGATGGAATCGTGCAATCAACGTGATCACATATAGGAAGAAGCATGAGGACAGACACGCAGATATACACACTTTACATGCTTTCCTCGAGTGTTTTCATGCAGCGTCTCGTTCTCTCTTCTATCCTCTGTCTTTTCTGTCTTCTGCTCATGTCTCTGAACTTCAAAGTGGCACATTTACAGGAATGAACTTCATGTAAACGCCTGTTGTGACGTCGCTGGTTGGACGTCGTATGTTTGGAAGTTTGAACCAACAGGGAGCCGTGCAGCAGGAGTCTGGGTCAAATGTTTTTACTGCAGATTTACTTAAAGGTTTGTGCAGGATTCAGTGCCATCTAGTGGTGAGGTTGCAGATTGTAACCACCTGAATACCCTCACCACCCCCTCCCCCTCAGCAGCCACTAAAAATGCAAAAAACATAAGAAACATGAAAGACACTAGAGACACTGTTAGGTTTGTCCGTTCTGGGCTACTGTAGAAACATGGCAGTGCAACATGCGAACTAAAAAGCTCATTCTTTTATTCATTATCTCAAGATAAAAGTCAACTATTCTCTTTTTCAGGTGATTATACACCAATGAAAACATACTTATGAATATTTCTGCCCCTCGCACACTGGACCTTTAAAGTTTTTAATTTATTAGAATAGAAAACAATAATGTTAGCATCTTCATTAAACACGTCAACACAAGTGAACAGTGAAAACAGGATGTGGAATAAGTAAAAACTGAGTTTTAAGATAAGAAAATGTCAAATTATTTCTGAATATTTCAGATATATTTGTCAAATGTACACTTGGTTTAAGTTCATGAGTCATGAAGGCATTTTTTGTTATTTATGCCGACTTTAAAAGTTGATTGTGCAAACTCACTGGGCTTTGAGCGTCCACTGGAATATAAACTTTAAGGTTTCTTTTTCTATTGTGTCTCGCTTTGCACTATTTAAATGTACATTAGTGAACAGGATACAACGAAGACAAGATCAGCATTGACTCAGGTTGCATCAGTTTTAGCATCAAATGTTGTGTAAGTGTGAGAATCACCTGAGTAAATATAAAATATCCCAGCAGGCTTCACAGGGCGAGCATGACAGAAACTCTGAGGGCTGCAGGACGGAGCCAGTGTGTTAGCGTGTGACGCTTCATGAATCAGACAGAAACCTTTTCATCCTGTCCTCGTCCATGTCGGGGTTGAAGTGTGATGAAAGTGTGCTTGCAGTCATACAGTGATTACCTTGTGTGTGGGGATGTGAGCGCAGTGATGAACGTGGTTTAAATACCACCGAGCCTCCGGAACAACAGCACACGTCCTACAGTTACAGTCATGACATTTTGTTTTCTGTCCTGTTCACAGACAGACAGACAGACAGAGACAACCTGAGGACACAGGGACCTTCATGTCATATAGAAACTGTCTCTCTGCAGACACAAAGAGCAAAAGGAAAAGGTGAAGACAGAGAGATGTGAGAAAAGATTTCAATCAGGTGCAGATAAGCGAGAGGAGCCTCATATATCTGCACCTCCAGCATAGAATAACGGTGTAATGTAAAGCATCTACATGCACTCGTTTTACCCTTTTTTTAAATGGCGGGTCAATATGTTTCACAGGATTGTTTCTGGATCCTTCCTTTGGACGTGACGTGATTTTGTGGACGTGATTTCGGGCAGCAGAGCACATTGTGATGCAGCACTGACATGAAAACACTCAACTGTGTTTGTGTTTACTATGATGGATTTCATGCTCTGGGGTCTGTATGAGGAAAACAGACGTTTATCTCCTGACTGTGAGCAGAGAAACCCTGAGATACACTATATTCACATATTCATAAAACATAATTCACATATACACATAATCATATTCACAATACGCTCAAAGCTCCTTTAGATTCCCATTAATTGATGTCAGTTTGAGTTGGTGAACGTGTTATTTCAAGTGACTTCAAATAATTAATTAACCTCATTTCACTATAGTTCAGCTGTATTCATGAACTATTAAGACCAGTTTTAGTGGTCAAAATTGCAACATTACTATTAGTAAAACATTTTCTTAACCTGTAAGTAAATAAAATCTCAATGCAGTCGCCTTGTTCTGACAGCATAAAACCTAATTACAGAAGTGAAACAGATGTGACAGAAACAGATGTGACAGAAACAGATGTGACAGAAACAGTGACGAAGCCTGAGGCTCAAACAGTGAACCAAAATATGCTGCACCAATCAGGTAATAGTAGTGACCATATATCCATGTTGTAGACAGAGTGGTGCTTTGAGCTAAGTGCTAAGCATATTCAGAGTGATCATGCTAGCATGTTGATGTTAGTTTAGCAGGTATATGTTTCACATATTAGTTTAAAATGTTAGCATGCACACGGTTGGATATTAGCAATAAACACGAAGTCCAGCTAAGATTGATACGAATGTTATGTTGTGTTAGTTTTGCAGGTCACAAATCAAAATGTTGAATAAACAGAAGTTTCGTCCTGAAGAAGGTTCAACTCATCCTCTGGGGACGACGAATATCTGCACCAACTTTCACAAGGATCCATTCATTACTAGCTGAGATCTTTCAATAAAACACAAAATAGCAACCACATGGTGGCGCTAGAGTGAGAGGGGCACCAGAGTCAGTGGGATTCATCACCCGGGAAGCATGAACGTGTGTGCAGATTATCACGGCGATCCATCAGACAGATTGGGAGCTTTGAATCGGACGATCTGTGAAGTCATTACAGTTGATCACTGAGTGACCTTTTAAATCTGCACCAGGTTTCAGGTGAAACTGGCTGTCAGACCTGCAGCCGCGCGGCTCAAACATGACGTTTTTTCTGCACCTCCAGTCTGGTCGTGGTCAGTAGATGTCACGTCATCGCTCTCTGTGGGACTAATGAGCACGCCGACGCCAGACTTTTGGACGAATTTGGGCTGATGTGAGGTTTCTCTCTGCTGCAGGTGTGTTTCTGCCCTCAGGTTGACATTATATCACCAGCCATGTTAGAATTGTTTTCACACTCAGCCTTTCTTTTTTGCCATGGTCTTCTCTGACTCACCATCAGACTGTCTTTGCAGACTCACCCACAGATGCACACCTGAGCTGTCACCTGCTCACACACCTGTTCCCTATACATCATTAGTGTGAGTGTATATTTACCTCCCAGCCTTCCCTTTGCCACACTGTGGTCTGCGTCTTGTAACTGCAGAGTTTCAGTCTTTTCCCTCCTCTCGCTGGTTTTGTTTGTCTTCTTTTGTGATCTCTCACTTTTCACTGATCATTATTGATTATTATCTGATGATTTACCAGGTGAAGGTTGTGGTTTGGCGGCATCTCTGCTTGGTCAAGTGAAGAAAGCTTTTGGTCAATGTGACATGTTTCCTGTGTGAAAGCTACACCCGTCCACCCACCAGCCCGACCTCCACACTTCAGCACCAACACAGAAACACTGTGACGAGTGCGAGCAGCTGAACCTGCAGAGGACACCTGTGGGGTTCAGGGTGTCGTCCCCTCTGCGGCCCCTGGGGGCCTCCACTCCGTTTCAACTCCACTACTGAGCGGAGATGAAAGGAGCAAGCAGAGAGCGACTGCAAAGGAAATAAAAAACTCAGCCAAGTCGAGAAAACACAAGGACAACAAGAAGAAAACCCAGATTCCCTCTGTTTTCTTCTGCTTTTATTTCATCATCGAGCACGCCTGAGAGACCCGTGTGACCGGACCACCGGAGAGACCCGTGTGACCGGACCACCGGAGAGACCCGTGTGACCGGACCACGGGTCTCCTTCCAGGCTTCCTGTTAATTAACTGGAAGCTATAACATTACAGAGGTACAAAAATATTAAGAACTGGTGGTTCAGTTTAAAAGCAAGGGGACATTTAGTTCTTCTGAACCTGATCAGGTGTGTGGAAAAATAACAACTCTTCACTTTCTTTTCTTCTTTCCTCGCATTAAAACTCAGTATGTTTAGAATAACATGAAATATTTCGTGTTTTATGGCTTTTACATGAACAGCTGTATTGTGTTGTCCTACAGAGGGACTTCAGCTCTGTTGTATTTAACCAGCTGTGCCTTCTGGTCTGAGTCATTTTTATTTTTACCGCATTAGTTTAAGTCACCACAACATACTCCCATTCATTTATGTGACTGTGTTTTATCATCATACTGCAGCTTTTACTAAAAGTCAACATTCACAGATATTTTTTCACTCGTGGTAAAAAAACAACACATTTTTTTAAATTGCTTTGCCAGTTGGGTTGTGCTCCAAAAATAGTCTTTGTACATGGTTAGAGGTGAAATCAGGCCCTTTGTGTTTTTTGGGTGGGTTGAAAAAAGATGCAACACTTCTGGGAATAACTGCAGAAAATCAGCAGAATGTGGCTGCGGGTTGTTCACGTGTGACTCAGATCACCTGATCAGACTTTCTGAACTCCCCTCCGACCCCCCTGAGCTCTGCAGGAACAAAAGCCTCCTGCGACGGTTTCAGAAACGCTTCTAATAACTGCGAACCAGTTTCTTTACGGCTCTGATTGCTCTGAATGTGTTTCTCCTGATATAACATGTAACCAGTGGCGTGCACAGGGGGGGCCCAATTGTTAAAAAACGTGTGCTAAAGTGCCCTCTTGGACGCCAAAATGCATGTTGAAGTGCCCTCTTGGACGCCAAAACGCGCGCTAAAGTGCCCTCTTGGACGCCAAAACGCGTGCTAAAGTGCCCTCTTGGACGCCAAAACGCATGTTAAAGTGCCCTCTTGGACCCCAAAATGCATGTTAAAGTGCCCTCTTGGACGCCAAAACGAGCGCTAAAGTGCCCTCTTGGACGCCAAAACGCGCGCTAAAGTGCCCTCTTGGACGCCAAAACGCGTGCTAAAGTGCCCTCTTGGACGCCAAAACGCATGTTGAAGTGCCCTCTTGGACGCCAAAACGTGCTCAAGTGAAGTCCTTTTCGCCCCTGCCCTTCAAAAAGTCTGTGCACGCCACTGCTGCGCCACCAGCATTCGAAGCTCTGACCTTTGACCTTCTTATCTTCAATTTCACCAAATGTTAAACCACATAGAATGATCTGGTGGTTTTCACAGTCCTGTCAGAACCGTGTTTTCAGGTTTTCATGTTCTATATTAAATCTCATGAGGTGTTTTGAGCTCTATCAACAATCATCACTTCAATAAGAGTCATAAAACTCTTTCTGCTTCGCTGCAAATGCAAACAGCTTTATGATTCTCTCAAGGTGCTGCTCTGCTGCTCAGACCTGCCGATTCTTGGCCTGCTTTCCTCAGAGGTCTGTAATGAAGCACGCATTAAACGGCTTGTCGGCTGTTGTTGTTCTCTGCATTAATATTAAAACTCTGCTTTCACACTTATTCCTTATTAATGACTTTAATTTTCTCAAGACCAAATTCAAAAACACAAGGCGAGATGATGGGGGCAGCTGAGACCGAAGCGGAGTCCAGAATCAGTGCTCAATGCTCAAGTTGTGGACCGAAACAACCTCAACAGTCCTTTCAGACATTAAGACGCTTCAGCAGCAATCTTTAACTAACTTTAACTGCTATTAACTACCAACCTTGATGCAACTTATAGAACCATGTCAGTGATTCTGCATTTCAGCCCATAAACTACAAATAGCCTATACGATCACACAATTCTTCCAACAACAGCAGTTGGAAACTTCCAGCACTGCTGCAATGATGAACTGTGCTGAAATCAAACTGAGTCCAGAAGAAAAGAACATGTGCAGAGAATAATGTGAACTTGGTCAAACAGGTCGCTGCAGCATCCCTCAGCTCTCAGACGCTGCATCGTCCCAGCAGGGATGGTCCCTGCCTGCAAATTCCAAACATGGGTGGATTTCTCTCTCTTCTCTCTGGGATAACCCGGATTTTCATACGATCTGGGAGGAACTGATTTAATGACCTTCCTTCCAGAAATCAGAGGACTCTCTCACACACAGTGCTTTGATGAAGAGTTGTCTCTAACTTGAAATAAGCTGAAACCCTGCCGTCGTCCTGATTTTCCTTTGCAGAAACACCTGTACTTTTGTATATTACACAACACGTCACCGTCTGTTGACCGACCCAAACGCTCGACCTTCACTGGACGCCTCCTTCAGAGGAAACTGAGCCTGAAGCATCGCAGCTTGGCGTCTCTCTCTTTCAAAGACGGAAAACTTCACCTTTGAATCAGTGTATTAACCTTTTTCAGGAAAAGAGCAGACACCATATTTTACAGTTACACACAGTGCAGAAATGAAATGATGGAAACATTCAGTGGTTCAGTGGAATAAATGAGGCTTAATGTCTGACAAAGCATTTTTGTTTTCCTAAAAATCACCATTTTACCTCCAACCGTCAAGTACTGATGACTAAACCTGCTTCTATTTAAATAAGCGAAAGCAAAAAAATATACAGAACAATCACAGTCACATAGAAAAAATCCATAAATTCTGTTATTGGTATTTTATCTGAAGCTCAGGTTAGATCTCATGTTGCTCTCCAGATTTTAAAGAGCAGCTGGGCTGAAAATCCTCCATCATTTTCATTTCGTTTGAACTGAAGTTTATGCTTTTACTTTGAAGACACAGCCTAACTTCCTGTTTGGTAATGGCTGTCAGTCCGATGCTTCCTGGTGGACTTGTCCTGGTATCAGAGCATCGCTCTCGAGCCTCGCCACCGCGGTGAACGGCGTGATCGTCTCCAGGGAGATTTCGGGGTCGTCCTCCAGCCGGACGGTGGCAGGAAGCAGCAGCAGCCTGTCGCGGCTCTGCGAACCGTTGGAGATGATCGACTCCTCGTCAAACTGCGCGCTCACGTCCTCCAGGCGGTCGGACCCGACGGTGATGGCGCGAGGATGTTGCTGCGGCTGCGCGGGGACCAGCGCCTCCTTGTGGAGCGTCGTGTCGTGGTGGTAAGAGACGAGCTCGTCGCTGAAGTTCACAGCTTCCACCGCGTTATTGGAGCAGATGTGGTTGCAGCCCAGGATGGTGGCGAAGGCCCGGCGGAAGTCCGCGTTGAATGCGTAGATGACGGGGTTGAGGGAGGAGTTGGCCCAGCCAAACCAGACGAAGACGGTGAAGGTGGTGTCGCTGACGCAGGGGGGGTCACAGAACGGGACGGTGCAGTTCAGGACGAAGAACGGCAGCCAGCAGAAGACAAACACCCCCATGATGATGGAGAGTGTCTTCAGGACTTTGGTTTCCTTCTTAAACGAAGACTTCAGTGAGGCTTCGTCGTTGGGTCGGTGCTGCTGCTGCTGGTTCCGGTTCATGCCGTGGCCTTGGTTCTGTGCCTGCTCCGCCGCCCTCTCCAAAGACGTGATCCGCCGGATTTGGGTCTGAGCAATCCTGTAGATGCGGGTGTAGGTGGCGATCATGATCACCACTGGGATGTAGAAGCTGATGAGGGAGGAGGAGATGGCGTAGGTCTTGTTCAGGTTGGCGACGCAGCTCTTGGCGACGGTGCTGGCGTTGAAGTTGGTGCTGTTGGTGAAGTTCCTGCTGCTGGAGGCCATCACCTCCACCACCTCCTCCTCCTCTCCGGCCTGGTGCCAGTTAAGCTGCACTGGGATGAAGGAGATGAGGATGGACAGCGTCCACGCCACCCCGATCATGACAAACGCCACCCGGTGAGTCATCTTGCGCTCGTACTTGAAGGGGCTGGCGATGGCCCAGTAGCGGTCCACGCTGATGATGCAAAGGTTCAAGATGGAGGCCGTGGAGCACATGATGTCAAAGGCGATCCAAACCCCGCAAAACCGCCCAAACAGCCACGTGCCAGTCACCTCTGTGATGGCCTCCCAGGGCATCACCAGCACCGCCACGAACAGGTCAGACACGGCCAGAGAGATGACGAAGAAGTTGGTGACCTTGGAGCGCAGGTGGCGGAACCTGACCACGGCGGCGCACACCAGTGTGTTCCCGAGCAGCGTGGACACGATGAGCAGGAAGAGGACGCAGCCGACGAGGACGCGCAGCCCGCCGCTCCCTCCGCCGCTGCCGCCGTCCTCCTCCTCGTCCTCGTCCTCCTCCTCCTCGCCGCCCGTCCCGTCCAGCTCCGACAGAACTTGCGTGAAATTAGTCCACGTCGTGTAGTTTTCCATGTTATCCTCAGCACGAGTGAAACAGGTGATTAATAGCCACAGGTAAAAGCGCTCCTCTTCTCTCCAGACGCTCCTGACGCACGAACCATCCTCTGATCTGTCGTCAATAAAAATCCTGTTTGATCTTCATCCTCTCACCGTGAGATCCTCTCCGGACAGCCAGACTGAAACAGTCATGAACCGGAATGAAGGCAGTTAAAATAAATGAACACCGGTTCATTCAGAGGGGCTCTGCCTCTTCTGTCCCCGCATGACTCGAAGTGGTCTCACCTCTCCGGTGCGACGCGCTCAGTCTCACAGTCAGGTGGGAGCCGCTGCGGGGTTCGTTACCTCCTCAGCCCAGGTAATAGATTACTGTCATCTAACGCAGCGTGGAGCGGTTCAGCTTTGAATAAAAAACGAAGACAGATGAAAAGTTGGCTCGGATTATCAGCATGAGCACGTTTGAATCACAGTTTGTGTCCGAGCTGAAAAGGTTTGATAACGTCGTCGTCGCTCTCGTGCGTTTCTGTGAATAAAAACAAGCGACTAAAAAAATGAAAGAAGATCAATTCAGTTACTTTTAGTCTTGTGATCATAATTTCCAGTGAGGGTTTTAAGGACTCTGACAGGAAATAAAACATATTAACACATCAGGCTGGTTAACAAAAACTACTCATTTGCATAAAGTCTTGAAACAGGAGCCGGAAGTGTCACACTAATTAACCAGCAGACAGAACAAAGTGTCTGAGGCTGGAATATGAGGAAACTTCAGTGATTCACATCCTGATGACTCCTCCTCATGATATTCTTTCATTTTCATTTCCAATCGAAAATAATAACAGAAAAAAAGTGATGCATTGATAAAGTGATTGATTGATGTGCTTTTTTTCCCGCTTTGCCCAGACAATAATCTACAATGACTTCACACAGTCACCATCACATCATCATCCTCATCTTTGACTGTTCACAAGCGCACCTGTTCAATTCTGGAGCACATTTGACAGTATTATTGTAACGACAGAAGTATCCAGTGTTGATTTTTATTTAAAAGAACAGAAAACAGTAATGAATCAATATGCAGCTTTGTTTGAAAGCAAAAATATTTAAATTTCTAATCAAACAATATGAGATCAATGTCAGTCCCAGATCTCTGTGAAAGCATGTTCTGCCCAAACCATTAATGATCAATAAATCAATGTTCCTTTAAAACAAATGGCACATGACTGTGTGGGCTGTAAGGACGCCCTCTGCTGGTTGGAGCTGCTTTATTCAAGATTCAAGATTCAAGAGTCTTTATTGTCATTGCACATGTCAATGAAATTTTCATTGCAACCCCCATGTTAGATGGTAAGAAAGATAAGGCTAGAAAGAGTGAATAAAATTAAGATAACTACAATAAAATAAAATAAACCAACATGCAATAAAAAAAATATTCGTGAAGCAATTAAAAATATAACAGAATGAAAATATACTTAGGCAATAAAATATACTAAACAATAAACAATAAAATATGGAAGTGAAATGTGCAAACAGAATAAAATATACAAGCAGAATAAAATATAAAATATACACAGTGAAATGTTCCGACAGAATAAAATATGCCAATGAAACTGAAATGTGCTGATATACTAAAATGTATATAATTATAGTATATGTGTGTACATAAAAGTCAAGTACACAGAAGGTGCAGGTGGAGGTAGAGGTGTAGGTGTAGGTGTAAAGTGCGGTGTGCAGTGTTCACAGTTCACACAGTCTCTCACTGCAGTGAGGGGCTGCCGGGGGTGACAGCTCTAACAGCTCTGGGGAAGAAGCTGTCCCTCAGTCTGTTAGTGGTGGTGTGGATGTTCCTGTACCGCTTTCCTGATGGAAGCGGTACAAACAGTCTGTGGCCCGGGTGGCTGGGGTCCGTGGCGATGGATCTCGCCCTCTTTCTGACCCGACCTTCATATATAGAGTCTAGGTCAGGGAGGGGGCAGCCCACGATGCCCTGTGCAGTTTTAACCACCCGTGCCAGTTGTTTCCTCTCCTGTGCCGTGCAGCTGCCATACCACACTGTCACACTGAGGCAGAGGATGCTTTCAATTGTGGCCCTGTAGAAGTTAACGAGCAACCGAGAGGAGAGTCCAGCCCGTTTCAGCTTCCTGAGGAAGAAGAGCCTTTGTTGTGCCTTCTTCACCAGGCGGGAGGTGTTCATGGACCAGGAGAGGTCAGATGTGATGTGGAGGCCCAGGAACCTGATGTTGTCCACACGCTCCACCACTTCTCCGTCCATGAGGAGGGGGGCGTGATCCGTCTTCCTGGACCTCCTGAAATCCACAATGACCTCCTTGGTTTTCCCTGTGTTCAGCACCAGGTTGTTGGCTGAACACCACTGGGTGAGCTGGTGTATCTCCTCTCTGTAGTGGGTCTCGTTGTTATCTGAGATGAGACCCACTACTGTAGTGTCGTCCGCAAACTTCACGACTGTGTTGGGGGGGTGGATGGCAGCACAGTCGTGAGTAAACAGGGTGAAGAGGGCTGGGCTGAGCACACAACCCTGTGGCGTGCCCGTGCTGAGGACCAGAGGGGATGATGTGATGTTCCCTATTCTCACCACCTGAGGCCTGTTGGTGAGAAAGTCTCTGATCCAGTGGCACAGAGACGCAGGCAGACCCACCGTGTGTAGCTTCAGCGCCAGCTTGTCTGGGATGACGGTGTTAAAAGCTGAGCTTTTATCCCAAGAGAGGTGAGGGATGGATCCTCTGTCAGAGCCAAAGGTGGACAATATGTTCTGCGTCTGTCTCAGGTTCAGGTTCAGAGTTATTTATACCAGAATATGTGCTTGAATCAAAAACACCTTGGCTTTGCATTTCTGGCTCCTTCATTCACCCAAAAATGTTTCAGTGGTCCAAACCATCGTCAGTAAACGAGGATTCAGGCTTCGTATTTAACTACGCGGGGTCAGTTCAGGTTCAAGCAGCGAGTGTGCAGAAGAAAAGTGTGAAGATTTAACACACAGAAGAACAAACAGAGATGAAGAGAAGTTTTCTCACAGCAGCCGTCTGGAGTCTGGACAGGCTCAGCTCAGACTGGGATGTGTTCCTCTCCAGGAAAAGGTTTAGCATTCAGCTCCAGCAAGTTCTTCACAAACTCAGCAGTTGCTGAGTGAAGGGCAGGGTGTGCTTTGAAGACAGGATGTCACGGCCTTTCCTTCACGCACCAAACTTAAAAAGGCTTTGATTTTTGTGGCTACCCAAAATAATGGCTTCACATTTGCACACCAAACACTGACCTTGACTTCATTCCAATGCAGAGCAGCCGCATGCGTTTGACTCTGGAAACGCAGGAGTGTGGCTTGAATGTTGCTGCTCAGTAAAGTTTTCATCTTATTTTGTGAAATGTCTTCACAGTGCAGCCGTCCTGAATCATCGCCGCCCTGAAAGATCTGAACTGACCACAGCTGCAAAACGCTGCCTGCTCTGAAGTCATGAAGCTGATAGAAACTCTGAAATCCTTGTTTTTGTCTCCTCCTCTGTGATTGATACTGATTTCATGAAGAAAACCCAGTAAGAGCTGGTGTATTTGATTTAGCTTTATTAAAGATGGAGAATTCAGGATTAACTATTATTAAAGCTAAATTAACTGCATTCAGGGCCGGCCGACATTTCCACCTGTCATAGAAGGCAAAGCTTAGATTTTACCACTAGATGGCGCCACCTGTCTTCTGTTTTGTCAAAACAAAACAAAGAGTCAGAAGTTATTCTCAGGTGCTCTTACACTTTTATTCAAAATTGTGTGATAAACATGACAAAGGAGAGCTTTCAAACTAACAAAATGAAATTAAATAATGCCATTGTTCATTGTGATGGATTCTAAATCTAAGGCCAGTTTTACTTTTCAGTGTTTCAGTGTACTGATGAATCGAAGCCAAGGTTTGCCTGGTAGGTCTAAAAAACTGGGACATGGTGCAGAGGACTGTAGAGTAAATGTAGTTAAAGTTGCATTAATCCATGTGATGTGTGTTGTAGTTTGTTTAGTGATGAACCTGCAGAGCTTCAGATTGTAGCTCTGATAAACCCACTGTTCATTACCTCCCTGAAGCATTTAGCAGCTAATAAGCCAGATATTATCCTCAGGAGTTTTGAGACCAAACCAGAGCTCAAAGGAGAGCGAGTGCTGGACTTAGATTCAACAGGTGGACACAAACATGACTCCATCAGGATGATAATGTCGCTCTGAGTCTGTCGGGTGTAGAAATAAAACAGCATGTTAGCAATTTGTCTGTCGAGCACGCTGCTTATCTGCTGAACGGGCCTTTCTCCGAACGCCTCGTGTTAAAATAACAGCGAGATGAAGGATGAAGCCGCTCATCCCATGGACCACTCACACCAACATTAGTGGGACACTTTCAGGCTAGTTTTTTTTTATTGTGAGCTTGTTGATATCTACTGCTGTTGCCTCACAATAAGAAGAAATCTCTCCCTGCAGTAAGTCTGCAGTCTGATCACTGGCTCATGCAGCTGTAACGGGTTAAAACAAGCTAAACATGGCCCTCCTTATATATGCATCATCACGATGACTCAAATCCAGAAGAAGAGCACTCTGCTCTCACTTTTCATCCCAGTTCGACGGCCAAACCCGAAAGCGAGCACATTTGTGGGAAAAAAACTAAATGAAGCTACTATAAACTGCTACTGGCACAATCTGGGTTTCACCACTCCTCTTGAGGAATCAAAACATTGATTACAATGCCGCCCTCAAGCCATGAAATTTACCTGTCCTCAGATGAACTTCCAGAGATCACATGATTTCACCTTCACTGATGCCAAGTTCACACTGCAGGACTCGAGTCCTGAAAACTCAGAGAGCTCGCCGGTCCTCCGCAGACGCCTGAAAGATGTCGAGCAGGCTAAATATCTGGCTGTGTCTGGGATTGGTCGGGCGAGTATGAGGCGCCAAAACCGGCGAGCAAAATGAACGTACATGAGAGGTGTTGGGTGCAGGAGAGAGAACGACTTAATGTTCAGGGTCACTCACATGGTAACTGTACTGAATGGCAATCTCTCATGGAGGAACTCGCCACTACAGCCAATGAGAGCAGACACGGGCCGAGGGAGAGGAGGAGTCAAGAGGGAGAAATGGAGGAGCACCGGACCTGCCGCCGGAAACCACATGCAACACAACAACTGCAACATGGCTGCAAATCCAGCACAAACAACAGCTTAGAAGAAAAACAAATCCTCTCCTGTGGTATTGCATCATTTCCTGTGTCACCATTCAGCTTGTGTTTTCCTGACAGAACGTTTGAGGGCGGGCGGATTGGTCGAGGACTGATCAGTCATGGTGTCAATGCTTGGCTTTAGGGCTCCTTATTATTATTTATTCTTTACTGGATTCCCATTAGCTTCCACACGAAGGTCTCGAGTGTTCCTCGCTTCGGTTCAGAATCAGGTTCATGGTCAGAATCTCAGTCAGTCCTCAGAGTCTCACAGACAGCGTCTGTCTGAACCTGCTGTCGTCACACAAACAGTTTGTCTGTTTGCATTTCTCAGTGTGTGTCTGTGTGTGTCTCTGTGTGTGTTTGTCTCTGTGTGTGTCTCTGTGTGTGTGTGTGTCTCTGTGTGTGTCTCTGTGTGTGTGTCTCTGTGTGTGTGTGTGTCTCTGCGTGTGTGTGTGTCTCTCTCTGTGTGTGTGTGTCTCTGTGTGTGTCTCTGTGTGTGTGTCTCTGTGTGTGTGTGTGTCTCTGCGTGTGTGTGTGTCTCTCTGTGTGTGTGTGTCTCTGTGTGTGTGTGTGTGTCTCTGCGTGTGTTTGTCTGTGTGTCTCTGCATGTGTCTGTGTGTGTGTGTGTGTCTCTGCGTGTGTCTGTGTGTGTGTGTGTGTCTGTGCGTGTGTTTGTCTGTGTGTGTGTGCGTGTGTCTGTGTGTGTGCGTGTGTGTCTCTTTCTGTGTGTTTGTGTGTGTGTGTGTGTGTGTCTCTCTGTGTGTGTGTGTGTGTGTGTCTGTGTATGTGTGTGTCTCTTTGTGTGTGTATGCGTGTGTGTGTCTGACTGGCACATACCTGAACTTTCTGCGTCTCTTTTTTTTGAAACATCACTTCTTTGCGGTTGCTACTGTACACTTTGTTTTTACATGTGCTCATTTAATGTGTAGCTGTGCGTGTGTGCGTGTGTGTGTGTGTTGGCGTGCACCTTGCGGCGAGGCGCACGCAGAGTCATCTCTGACGCAGGCAGGCTGATTGGGCTGGACCGCGGCCCGTCTCCTCCTCACCTGTAGCGACGCCCGCCGGCTGATCTGGTGGCAGCTGACGGTTCGAGGTGAAGAGTTGAAACTAATCACTGTTTTGGTTCGACTGTTGAGCGGCGCGACGGCTGTTCAGTGTGTGTGTGGGATGTTTGTGCAAGTGTGTGTGTTTGTACACTTGTCTTTGTGTGTTTTGTTTCGAGTTCGTGTTCCGGTTTTGTCTTTGCGTGTCTCTGTGTGTGTGTGTTTCTATGCATGTGCAGAACTTTGTATGCTATCAATGAAAAAAACAACCATTTCCTCTTTACTACGGAGCTAATCTGACTAATTAAAGTCTGAAGAATCGTTTGAAGCTCCTTCAGCGAACGGGCTCGTACCTGCTGCCACACCAAAGGCCTGCATGTGTGTGTTTATGCAGGGAGGCTGAACTTGCATGAACCCGCCACGCAGCGAACTCGACGGTGCGCCTCCATCTAAAGGCGAGCGTCTCGGCCTGTCGGAGGAGTCTCGCTAACATAAACAGAGCATCGCGGCTGGCGGGGGGCGCGGCTCACCTGCGAGCTCAGAGAAGCTGCTTTCGAAGCGTGTGTAAACGACACAGAGCTCGATGAGATGATGAAGAGAACCGGGTCACCGGATGACAAAACAAACCCGTGAGTCCTTTCATTTGCAGGACCGCATGTTTAGCATGTTTAGCATGTTTAGCATGTTTAGCATATTTAGCTCACGGGCTGCTGCAACACTGAACAGGAACACGAGTGGTCAGATTGTCAGACAGGTAGTAAACAAGTTTCACTACGTTATCCACCTATGTGGGTGTGAAACTGAAAGTGAGCACACCTGAAATGTCCTTTACAGTCTGCTAAACATCAAAGAACTGTTGGAGCAAGCACAGCAAACATGAAGCATCCGGTTGCAAATCTAATGGATTTTCTCCTCCAGATGGACGTTTTGTTCACAGTCCACTTGTGTTATTGGTTGCAGAACTCAGCGAATTAACCAGGTTTAAAACTAAACCTTCCCTTAAAGGATAACTTTCGTTTTTTACAACCTGGACCTTATTTGTAGCATTAAATACGACCATTTACTCACCCAGACAACTTTGGTGGCATTTGGAGTCGTTTTGAAGAAATTAGCCCCAGAGGAGCGGCACGTATATCCGTATAATGCGAGTACTCGGGGCATCCATGCGCAGCCTCTATATAACGCATAATCTGCAGAAACTCGTTCATATTCCAATATTTTGTTCTGATATGCTGGTGCTATTCCCCTCTGAGCTGGCGGTCGGCTAGTTTAGCTGTAGTTTGGCTCAGCTGTGGTTCGTTATTGCGTATTCGTAGCCGACCGCCGCAGAGTCAGCCGTGTTGTGGCTGGCTGCTCGCGGCGCCCGGCGTTCGGTAATGACATCATCCACGTCAGAGGTAGTTGTCTAGAGACGCCAGCTGTTGATAACATGCCACCACGGGCTCAGAGGGGAATAGCACCAGCATATCATAACTAAATATTGGAATATGAACGAGTTTCTGCAGATTATGCGTTTTATAGAGGCTGCGCATGGATGGAGTACTCGCATTATACGGATATACGCGCCGCTCCTCTGGGGCTAATTTCTTCAAAACGACTCCAAATGCCACCAAAGTTGTCTGGGTGAGTAAATGGGCGTATTTAATGCTACAAATAAGGTCCAGGTTGTAAAAAACAAAAGTTATCCTTTAACTGTCGTACTTGGGGCTAAATATCCCAACATCTCGCAGGTTCGTCTACCGAGAACACCTGATGATAGGGGGGACGTCACAGGAACATCATCTTTAGCTCACGATGATAAGATAAGAAATAACTGTAACACAATCAAAAATAACTGAGCACTAATAACATCAGCGTCTAATCTTTTCCTCACGCAGGTCAGACAAAACAAGGCAGGAAAACGAATGAATGCTTGTTTTTCATTTCCTGCAGAGGTGTGAGAGTTTGTGGCGAAAAAGTGGGAAAAGGAGAGAAAGTGGGAGAGAAGCGAGAGCAGAAAGAGAAACGTGCTGCTAACCCACCGCTGAACTCCGGAGGAATAATGACCCTGGAGGACGAGTGAGCGTTATCGCGGCGGCCATGCTTGTTTTAGATCTTATCCCAGCTTTCAGGGTTCAAGTGTTTTAGAGTTAATAGTTTTTATCGTGCAGAAACGCTCGCCTCACTGTCAGGGTATTCTTAGTTTCAAGTGGGGAATGAGTTCAGGAGTCTGCTCGCAGTTCAGAGAAAATTCATGAAAATCCATAAACTGGAGATATACGAGAAGAAGACGAGGCGTTATTTTCCTATTTCATGCTAAGCTTGACTTGTGTTTGTAGTGTTTCAAAGCTTGTCTGCCTCTCTGAACGGTCCAGTCATAAATCCTGCTGCTAGACAGCAAACACATGGCAGGGTCACACACACACACACACACACACAGGTGGTCTGTAGCCCCTGGCTGCTCAGAGAGGAACAAGTGTGTGTGAGCGAATCAGCTCAGTGACAAACAATGGTCGCTGTGTTTGCACGGAGACATTTGATCTCGATCGGAGCGCAGACGCTTCATTTAAACCGAGCAGCTCGTTGCTTTAACGTCCCGTTGAAGTGAAGTAGATGTTGATCGCGCAGTGTAACGACACCGTCAGTGTTTCGGTTGGTGCCCTGAAAGCCTCGGCGTCACCGCGCAGCTCCGTCTACCAGGTACAATGTCCTCTGTGACCGGCAGCGTTTCCATCTGCCTTCACGTCTCCATTAGAGATTAAAAGAAAGAATAAACTCGCTCTTTTTCTCCTGACGTTTTCTTCCACCTGCGAAAATGCTCAAACTATTTTATTACTCCATGTAAAAACAAGACAATTTCACTCGACCTCTTCAGTGAACATGCTTCTTTCTTCTCTCTTATTTCCACGCTGGTGTTGATCATTTCTTCGTGTGAATTTGGATACAGTTGCAGCGCCTCCTGTCCGTCTGTAGCTGCTGCTCCGAGGAAAAAGGAAAGTGAGCCGCTCGTGTTTGCGACAACAGCAGTACCACTTGGAAACACTAGGGGGGGTCGAAAGGTGTTTCCAGGACTAGTTTGAAAGTTGTGGTTTAAACCTTTCAGAATCTTTGCACTGAATGAAAATGTATCATGTAAAAGTATTTCTGCTTTAAGAACATGATGCTCTCCAGGGTGTGATGCACCGTCATGGAGGCGGTCCACTGTAAATGAAGCACAGCGTGGGACCTGAGACAGAGACCACGTGAAAAGGACAGACACTGAGTCTGACAGACTGAACTGTGAGAGCAGCTTTCAGGTCTGACAGTGACGCCGAGTGAACGTCTGAGCAGCAGGAAGATGAGGAAACCTCAGTCCTAAATATTTACAGTACGAACAGACAGCAGCCATTTTTAAATGTGAAGCTATAAGAGAATGAGGAGGGGGTCAAAGGAAGTGCACCTGAGTCATTCAGTGTGTGTGTGTGTGTGTGTGTGTGTTTGTGCTGTCTTTAAATTCATGAACGTAAAGAGAGGAAAGAGAATTAATGTGAGAAACGTGAAAATGTTGCCTCCATTACTCATTTCACATTCTCTGAGCTCACCTTCAGACTAAATGACTTGTTTTGAATGTTTACCAGATTCTCTGCATCGTTCCTGTGTCTGACTTCCTGTCTGGCTCTCCAGCAGAGTGGAGAGCCGCTTCTGAAGCGTGGACGGACGGCGCCCGGTGGAATTGCGGGTATTGTCTCGAGTGGCAGCGGTCGGGTCCATGAGACGCGTCGCGGACGTTCATCATCATCATCAGTTTAGTTTGTATCCTGCAGACTCGTGTTTCTCTGATGAAGAACATGGAAATCATCAATCGTCACTCAAAGAAAACAAGTCCATGGAAATTTACTGCGGAGAGAAATGCATGAGGAACCAGCAGCTCCTCCTGCTTTGCAACTCCAAAGCCGGACCCAGACCGGACAGGTGATTTCAGTACCTGGTTAGTGGTTTTAATCCGTCCAGAGCTCGTATGTGGGTAATTCTTCACCCCCTACTCTAAAAATAATTCCAGCTGCTATTTTCCTGTGAAATCGCTGGTCCTGGATCCACAGGTAGAGCTGCATTTCATCCACTCAGTGTTTTGTATTGTTTTGGAGCATTTTGTATTTGTGATGCTAACCCTGTCCAGATGGGGTTAGAGTGCACCGCACTGGCTGCAGCAGGTAGAGCAGCTGAGGCTGAGAGCTGGCGTCTCCACGCTGGCCATACCGTGCACCACGTGTGTTGCTTTTCAGTGTCTGCAAGCATCAGCTACATTAAGCTCTGGTGAAATAACAACATACTGAGCGGACCAGTAGCAAAGACTCAGTGCCTGTTCTCCGCCAAACTGGACCGGAGACAGAGGCGACGGCTGTAAGGGTTAACGAGCGCTCCCTCTCTCCACCTCTCTCTCTAAAAGCTTCCAGCAGCTCGGAGAGGATCAGAGCTTTCAGACCACTTGTTGCTAATAGAGGGATATTTACCCTAACGGGAACAGAGAGAGAGTGTAACCCCAGGTCACTGCACTCAGCAACAACACTGACACAAAGACACACAGACCGTCTGCTCTGCTTGTACAGCAGGGACAGACAGATACACTGTAAAAAATGTCAGTCTGAAGCAGTCATGTGAGCGCTGCTCAGACAGGCGGCAGGTTCAGGACGGGTCAGGCTTGTTTTCAAAAGCATCCATGTCAGTTTTAAGTCTGATTCAACTTCCCGAGCATGTCGCATGTTTGCCTGTGACCGGTCAGTGACGTCACAGCAGGTGTTTCCCATCAGCTGTCAAACTAAAGCACCTGCTGCGAGATGTGTGTGTGTGTGTCAGTGGTCGTGATGTGCAGTGCCAGTGCCCCGTTTCCTGCTTGGTCGATATGATTTTATGCACGATGAAGCCATGTTCGTGTGTTATGAGAAGACGACAACAGTGGAGACATCATCATCTTCTTCTACTTCTTCTTCTTCTTCTTTTGGTTTTGTACTGGACGCAGCTGGTCAGTCATGTGAGTTATGTTTGCTATGTCAGAACGTATTTCGCAAACATGTTTCCATCTGCCATTTCAAAACAATCACCTCTTTTTTTTTGCAAATTTGACGAAGTTTTCAAATTTCATCAAGCTTTTCAAATGCAGTGTTTCAAAATGTTCATAAAAACACCTTAAAACACCTTGATGGAAAGCGTGTGACATGTTTGTTGCCTCACTACTACAAACAATTTTTGACATTCAGTTTTACTGAGAGTTTAAACTATAAGAAATCAGTCATGCACTTGTTAAGATTTTCTACCCTGTAGGCTCAATATTAGCTTTCTCATTGGGCTAGAGGAATATTAACACTCCACCGGCCTGTGCTTGTGGCTCTGTCTGTTTGTCCATTACATAATTGCAGAAGAAGAACTTGTTGTCGTTGTATCTCACACTCATACGAAGTCAAAACAGGCAGCAGAAATCAGAAAACACACGACAAAAAAAGGCCACATTGCAATAAAATTTCCATGAAACTGGGCCGACTTTGGGTGGCTGTCAGTTCACGTCCTTTCCTGCTTTCATGTTGGTTCTTTGTTATCTGAAGAGGCTGCTGAATTATGACGGCCAACCATAACAATTTAAAGCCGATGAAAGGAAGCTATTAAAACAGAACCCGGGCCTGACCGGGCTCAACTGGACTGGTTAAGTTCTGGGGAGGAGGGACAGTGAGGGCAATAACAACACGTTATGTGAAAATTAAAACAGATAAAAAACGGAACACTGATCGAGTTAAACGTCCTGTGTTGTCAGCTAAGCTCCGGATTTGGGAAAACACCAGCAAATTAGCCGGAACAACACTCCGGCTGTGTTTGTTGTCATTCCAGAGCCAGTTATGCCTGGCGCTGCTTCGCTGTAACCCCGCCGCGGTGACACCTATCTCGCCGTTAAACAAATAGGGCCAGGTCCTGACCCCTCCGTGTTTGGATTCGCAGGCTGGGAGCCCAGACAGCCGCGCAGCGCTGCGACGCACGTATCAACACAGACCTCCATACAGGAATGCAGCCGCGGCCCGTTTGACTCGGCCACGGACCCCACCGTGACCCGGTGTGTGCGTTCGTGTTCACCCGTAAATCTCTGTTTCTGCCTCCAACACACACTGACAGAGGTCACACACACACACACAGCTACAGTTCAGATCCTCAAGTCGGTGCCGACGCTTCCGCTTGAATTCATTTTATTGACAGTTTATCATCGTGTGTCTATTTAATTATTGTTTCTATATATTCTTGATTTTCTTTGCCTTATGATTGTCAGTTTGTGAATGCGTGTCTTCATCTGCATGTGTGCCAGCTATCAGCCCTGTGTGTGTGTGTGTGTGTGTGTGTGTGTGTGTGTGTGGACATATACGTTGTGGGGACACCTTCCTGTTGGGGACGAAACGCAGTCATTAAATTTTAAGGCGAAGTTTGGGTTAAGTTTAGGGTAAGTCTCGAGGAATTGAGTGCAAGTCAATGTGATGTCCTCTGAAGTGATGGAAATGTACGAAACATAAAAAGTGTGTGTGTATGCATGTGTGTGTGTGTGTGTGTGTGTGTGTGCAGGATTAGGAGCAGAGCTTGATTGTATGTTTTTGCACTTCAAAGCTGATTGACACCATTAACCTCTTATTGGTGGATTTTAATGATGAATGCTCAAAGCAAAACACACACACACACACACACACTTAAAGGGCTTTTCGGACTTGAGACTTCACACATGGCAAGTTGACCTCGGGGCTGGGTTCAGGTGATTCCACTGTAACACACCTGTGCATCGGTTGTGTGAGAAAATAACCTCAACTCTGCTGTAATTTCGCTCTAATCTCTGATTCACATGCAGATTTTCAAAAACAGGTTTTATTTACTACTAAAAAAAATGAAGCAAGCAGTTTACAAAATGTACAGTAAAATTCTGGATCCATAAAAGAGGTCAACCAAACAGAATTTATCTCATGATATGCTAATTTAACATAAACTGAACAGGCTGAACTGAGCTGACTAAACAAAACTGATCAGACCATTTAGTTAGCACAAAGACAAACACAACCACCTAAACTACAAACCCAACCAAGCAGGACGGTTAGTCTGTCAGCCTGCACAAAGCTCCAAAAGAAATAAACAAAATCTCTGAACTCGAAATCACAATCCCCCCCGATGAGGCGAACACTTGGTACAGTCTGATTGGCCACTTCCTGTATTTAACAGCTCTGCTTCAGCAGGTATTTGGCAGCTTTCGCTCCGGACTGGCAAGGTGTTCCTCCAGCAGCAGCACATTCACACCAACAGCCCAACGAATAAAAGAATGAACTGCTGAAGACGAACCGAACTAAAGCCCGAACTGACGTGTGAACAGACGCAAGTTTACTAAACATGCATCCCAATATCAGTTTGCTGTATGCACAAGATCATCAGTAAATGAGTAAAGAGTCCAAAGCATCTTTAAAATATAATGAGCTCTCACATGTAGAAATATGTAATAGACTGGAGTACAGCAGGCACATTACAGCAGAATCTGAATAAATAAACAACCTTGAAGAACAGTTACGTCATCATATTTACCAGGAATATGGACTCATGATTTATAAATGTCTGCAGCAGCCATCTCACACCGTTACAGAACAGTTTTATTATTATGACTATTGTTGTGGTTGTTTGCTTGGTGTGCGGGACAAATCATTATGACTTATGTCATAATGCGAGTAAATGTTATCTTGTACGTGTAAGGTTCGCTGACCCCCCACGGTTCTGGTCTCAGTGAAGTCCTCCAATCTCTCATTGTGTGTTAAATGTTTCTGTTGTTGGCTACGCTGCTGTCGTCCACTCCAGGTCTTGTGTCTTCTGCTATCAGATGTCCTCCCTTCAGCTACTGCTTTTCTTCTGTCAGTCGCTGTTTTTCTGCCGTCAGACGCTGGTTTTCTGCCTTCAGTCGCTGTTTTTCTGCTCTCAGTCGCTGGTTTTCTGACGTCAGTCGCTGGTTTTCTGCCCTCACCCGATAGTTTTCTGCTCTCAGATGCTGTTTTTCTGCCCTCAGTCGCTGTTTTTCTGCCCTCACCCGATAGTTTTCTGCTCTCAGATGCTGCCTGTCTGTGTTTATCCACTGGTTTTCCCTGCTCAGCCGATGGTTTTCTGCCCAAGTTTGTGATATTTTTCTCTAGAACAGCATAGGCTTGTTCCATTTTGTCTATCTGCACTTTTAGCTGTGGTGCATGTTGAAGTTTTCATTGGTTAAGGACAGTGGTGGTAAAAACAGAAGGCCGTTGGTCGATGAAAGTTGGTTCCACAACAAAATTATCTTACTATCACATTTCTTACATGCGAGCATTTTAAAGTTTTACACAATCTATAAAAGACATTAAATCAGAACTGTTGTGTGTGCTACATGCCAGCAATTAACAATTCCTGACAGGTTTCCCTTTAATGTATCTGACAGTAACAGGAACTCAACAAGTACGAATGTTCGTGTGTTTCTAAGACAGTGAGAGTGAGATGTTCAGATGGAAATCAGTCACATGTCAGTGTGTCGAGTACAGAGCTGTTGTCAGGATGTGGCTAGCTTAGTTTAGCTTAAAGTGGCGAGGCATAGTTAGCAAAATGCCTAACAGGATGTTGCAGATTGCTGTGGATCATACCAGGTCACCACAGGAGGGAGAAAAGAAAAGCAGTGGGGCATCATATTTAAAAGTATGACGAGCTGTGAACCTCAACCTCGTCGTTGGAATCAACACAGATTCCTTCTGTATGGCATTTCGGAGGTTCTCAGGTCATAGAGGACTCGCCAAGGAGCAGATTCATTTCAACCCGCCAGATGCCCCACTTTTCAGTGGATGTTGGGAGGGAGAGATCTGTTCTCTGAAGCTCTGCAGGCAACCCTAGAAGCCCCACTGATGTACTCAGGACTGCTCTGATGGAGATTGAAAGGATCCTCGATTCCAAGCCCCTTGGCTATGTCTTGTCTGATGTTCCGTATCCGGACCCAGTCACCCCTGACTCCATGCTGACAGGCTGGCCGGACGCATCGCTGCCCCAAGTGATGTATCCGGGATCGGGAGCGTAGGTGTGATCCACCACTCTCTAACAGGGACTTTGTTGTCCTCTAGACTACATCAATCCTTCGCTCCTTCTCGCCTCCTGCTGGTACTGTCTCTCATCTCACTCTCAGAAAGCAAATTAATTAGCCTATTTGAGATGGAACTTTGCTTACAGACCACATGAGGTTTCATTTGTACTCACAGTAGATGCGGGCAGCCATGATTACCAACAGTATCACCCAACACACAGCTACTGACGGTGACAAAGCCTGACTCTTCTTGTCTGACCAAAAAATAAGAATTAATTTCAATCACCATAACAACATGATTTAACAGTCAATGTGATTTTAGTAGATTTTTACAACAAAATTAAAAGCACAGTACCCAACGATAGCTTTCAAGATACCACATATTAATTCACATGAGTGATTGATGCCTCTGTGATTGGTGGATATATGCAACACAAACTGTTTATGTACGCTTAATCAAATTGAATTACACCGTGTTGATGATGTACCTGAAGTTGCAGGCATTTTGTCCGCGTGGCGTTTTCCTGTATTAACATAGACGTCCTCTTCCTCAAGTTCCTCTGACACAGTACAATCAAATCCAAAAAATGAAAAGAACGATCCAAATTAAAGTGCTGTCACTTCAAATGTATTCAGCAGACTGCAAAATCAAAATGCAAAAGATAAAGTTGACGTTTCATTTGAGACATTTAAAAAACATTTGCTGCTTCAAGTAACAGAAAACATTGTAGGAAAAATGAATAATTGGAGGACAAAACAACCCTTCCGCTTCCACCCAGTCTACTCTTTTCTGGTTTCTGGTTTCCAAGATGGCGGCGCGTGCAGACGCAGCGGCTCGTAGCTCCCGTGTTTACGTTTTTGTTTGTTTGTTTGTTTTTACTCGTTTCCACTTTTACTTCTCTTCTGGAAGCTCTGACACAGTACAGCAGGTCTGAACTGTGGAACTTTGGAGTACAGTTCGGACTTCACACACGCCCTAAACTGGACTTTATTCCACCGGAGCTGCTACGGACCCCAGAGCCCACCACCATCCCCCCACTGCTGCCAAGGAGACGGAGGAGGCACCGTAAACAAAAGCGGGGCAAGAGAGCCGGCGTGCGTGCTAGGCTACAAGCTAACCCTCACAGACCGGCTCTCCCCAGTCTCTTCCTCACCAACGCCAGGTCTCTCGCCAACAAAATCGACGAGGTCCGTCTAAGGATAGTCTCTCGCCGGATAGACAGCTGTGTTACCGTTGTCACAGAGACCTGGCTGGACGACAACATCCCGGACGCAGCAGTGGAGATAGCGGGGCGCTCTCTGTTCCGGGCGGACAGGACTGCAGCTTCAGGTAAGAGCAGAGGCGGAGGCTTGGCGCTGTATGTACACAATGCCTGGTGTACAGCCACACGCACCGTCAGCACGTTCTGCTCTCCTGATTTGGAATACCTGGTGGTGAAATGCCGACCGTTCAAGCTGGTTAGAGAACTCTCGTCTATTGTTATTGTGGCCGCTTACATCCCACCGCGGGCTAATGCTAAGTTAGCATTAGAGGAGCTGTACTGCCTGATCAGCGGGCAGATGAACGACAACCCGGAGGCGGCCGTGATTGTGGCGGGGGACTTTAATCACGTTGAACTGAAGGCGGTGTTTCCCAAATTTCATAAGTACATAAAGTTTCCTACCAGAGACAGTAACATTTTGGATCAAGTTTACTGCAACATCCCTGCTGCTTACAAGGCTGTAGCAGCTCCACACCTGGGCATGTCAGACCACATCTCCGTGAAACTCATTCCTGCCTACAAGCCTCTGGCCTGCAGAACAAAGCCGACCATCAGGACAGTACAGATATGGACTGAGGAGGCCTCCTCTGCACTTCAGGATTGCTTCGAACTGACAGACTGGACTGTGTTCAGAGAAGAGGCAGACCTTGAGGAGTACACATCATCTGTATTGTCTTATGTTCAGTTCTGCACTGATGCTGTCCTCCCTGTTAAGACCATCACAGTGTTTCCCAACCAGAAACCATGGCTGGACAGCACAGTGCGGTCCCTGCTGAAAGCCCGGGATACTGCCTACAGATCTGGAGACAGGCTGGCTTATAGCAGGGCTCGAGCAGAGCTGAAGAAAGGAATCAAGCAGGCCAAGCTCCAGTACAAAAACAAAATTGAAGATCACTTCAAGAACAACAACCCACAGAGCATGTGGAGAGGCATCAGAACCATAACGGACTACAAGCCGAACACTCAGCTCACCAGCCACGACCCTGCAGCAGCACCAGGTGTCATCCACCCTGAGGAGGATCAACACCCGCAGAGCTGCAGGACCGGATAAGGTGTCAGGCAAGACTTTGAGGACATGCGCTGACCAGCTAGCAGGAGTGTTCCTGGACATTTTCAACCTGTCCCTGCAGCTGTCCACGGTTCCTGAGTGCCTCAAGTCCTCCACCATCATTCCGGTACCGAAGAAGACATCCATCACCTGCCTGAATGACTACCGGCCTGTTGCACTGACCCCGGTAATCATGAAGTGCTTTGAGCGGATTATTCTCAGGTACATCAGAGACTTCATCCCCTCGGACCTAGACAGCCTTCAGTTTGCTTACAGAGGGAATCGGTCCACAGAGGATGCTGTCTCCATCACCCTGCACACAGCCCTGACCCACCTGCAGCAGCCCAACACCTACGTCAGGATGCTATTTGTAGACTTTAGCTCATCCCAGACAAGCTGGCGCTGAAGCTACACACGGTGGGTCTGCCTGCGTCTCTGTGCCACTGGATCAGAGACTTTCTCACCAACAGGCCTCAGGTGGTGAGAATAGGGAACATCACATCATCCCCTCTGGTCCTCAGCACGGGCACGCCACAGGGTTGTGTGCTCAGCCCAGCCCTCTTCACCCTGTTTACTCACGACTGTGCTGCCATCCACCCCACCAACACAGTCGTGAAGTTTGCGGACGACACTACAGTAGTGGGTCTCATCTCAGATAACAACGAGACCCACTACAGAGAGGAGATGCACCAGCTCACCCAGTGGTGTTCAGCCAACAACCTGGTGCTGAACACAGGGAAAACCAAGGAGGTCATTGTGGACTTCAGGAGGTCCAGGAAGACGGATCACGCCCCCCTCCTCATGGACGGAGAAGTGGTGGAGCGTGTGGACAACATCAGGTTCCTGGGCCTCCACATCACATCTGACCTCTCCTGGTCCATGAACACCTCCCGCCTGGTGAAGAAGGCACAACAAAGGCTCTTCTTCCTCAGGAAGCTGAAACGGGCTGGACTCTCCTCTTGGTTGCTCGTTAACTTCTACAGGGCCACAATTGAAAGCATCCTCTGCCTCAGTGTGACAGTGTGTTACGGCAGCTGCACGGCACAGGAGAGGAAACAACTGGCACGGGTGGTTAAAACTGCACAGGGCATCGTGGGCTGCCCCCTCCCTGACCTAGACTCTATATATGAAGGTCGGGTCAGAAAGAGGGCGAGATCCATCGCCACGGACCCCAGCCACCCGGGCCACAGACTGTTTGTACCGCTTCCATCAGGAAAGCGGTACAGGAACAACCGCACCACCACTAACAGACTGAGGGACAGCTTCTTCCCCAGAGCTGTTAGAGCTGTCACCCCCAGCAGCCCCTCACTGCAGTGAGAGACTGTGTGAACTGTGAACACTGCACACCGCACTTTACACCTACACCTACACCTCTACCTCCACCTGCACCTTCTGTGTACTTGACTTTTATGTACACACATATACTATAATTATATACATTTTAGTATATCAGCACATTTCAGTTTCATTGGCATATTTTATTCTGTCGGTACATTTCACTGTGTATATTTTATATTTTATTCTGCTTGTATATTTTATACTGTTTGCACATTTCACTTCCATATTTTATTGTTTATTGTTTAGTATATTTTATTGCCTAAGTATATTTTCATCCTGTTATATTTTTAATTGCTTCACGAATATTTTTTTTATTGCATGTTGGTTTATTTTATTTTATTGTAGTTATCTTAATTTTATTCACTCTTTCTAGTCTTATCTTTCTTACCATCTAACATGGGGGTTGCAATGAAAATTTCATTGACATGTGCAATGACAATAAAGACTCTTGAATCTTGAATCTTTTATAAACGTGATGAAGAGAGAATCTGCAAAGTACGTGTTTCTGTTTTCCTGAAGATCTGCTCCTTTCACAAATTTGAGCACAACAAAGCTTTTTATGGGTCTGTTGAGGAAACTCAAAGCACTCGGATCAGAAAAGGGAACGTTCGTGGTCATTGTTAAATATTTAAAAAGCCAATGCTGACTTAAACCATGATACACTTTTTTGAATATTTAACCAAACTTTTATTTTTCGCCTGACCTTAAGCAGAACGTTTCAGTTCCCTAAACCCAACCACACACAAGACACAGCGACCACCTTTCTACAACTTCTGCACGGTGCAAAAAATTCATCCAGCTGACTCATTGAATGAAGATTTCCAGAGACAGACTTGAAATGAATGAAAACCTATCAAATGAGTTAAAGGATAACTTTCGTTTTTTACAACCTGGACCTCATTTCTAGCATTAAATACGACGCGCGCTGCGAGCAGCCAGCCACAACACGGCTACGAATACGCAATAACGAACCATAGCTGTGCCAAACTACAGCTAAACTAGCCGACCGCCGGCTCAGAGGGGAATAGCACCAGCATATCATAACAAAATATTGGAATATGAACGAGTTTCGCCGCAGATTATGCGTTATATAGAGGCTGCGCATGGATGCCACGAGTACTCACATTACAGTGATCCCTCGCTATAACGCGGTCTACTTTTCACAGTTTCGCTACTTCACGGATTTGCATCGTGCATTGTGTTCTGCATTCTGATTGGCTAAAAAGTCACTCCGTTTCTTCTCTACCTGTGCGTCAATAACGTTGCAGTTTAATATGTACACGTACGTAAAACAGCTTGCCAAATTTACATTACGTACGTGCAAATTCTCTTGCAATTTCGAGTTTCTCTAAAACCCATAATGTCGACAAAACGCTCTGGACCGACAAAAGCACCTGCGGCAGGGCCCAAAAGGCAGCGGAAGATGCGGAAGAAAAAAGAGCGACAACAACTGCCTATCACTATGTTCTTCTCCCGAACAAACACAGCCTGTAAAATGGTTTGTTCTTTCTTTTCAATGTATAATAGAGTATTTAATTGTAAAAAAAAAAAAAAAAAAAAAAGTTTCTTCTTCACGGATTTTGCCTATCACGGGTTCTTTTTGGAACGTAACCCCCGCGAAAAACAAGGGTATACTGTATAGGGATATACGCGCCGCTCCTCTGGGGCTAATTTCTTCAAAACGACTCCAAATGCCACCAAAGTTGTCTGGGTGAGTAAATGTTCGTATTTAATGCTAGAAATAAGGTCCAGGTTGTAAAAAACAAAAGTTATCCTTTAAATCTCACCTGCAGACAAACAAACATTTGGATTTTTCAAGGCAAATGTCGGCTCTTGGGGTTCAGTCTTCATGTTGCACAAATCAGACAGCAGTCTTGAATGAGGGCTGTAACTGAGGGGCTAATGTTTGAGTCCTCAGCTGGGGGATGATCTGCTGTGTTTGCTTGTTTGCATAACATACTTCTGCTTCTGAGGTTGTGACGGTGGCGGTAGGTCCTATGAATGCTGGTGTTACTGTGGAGGCGAGTTTTCTCCCACGTTCTTAACCTTAAACTCTGATGCAGGTTTTCAACCGTGGCCAGGACCAGGTCGGAACCAAGTATATGGCTGGACCACGTATGGCTGTCTGAGTGTGCTTGTCCAAAAAAAGGAAAGCAGACAGCCAAAAATCACGTATGATGACTGTTGCTTCTAGAGTCTTTATTTCAGGAGCAGATCGTCAGTCTACAGTCGATCACTCGCTTGTTAATTTACCTGCTCTCCTTCAAGACGTTTGTTTCAGTAGAAACTGGTCTTTCAGACAGACTTTAGTTCCTTTTTAATTCTTTCCCTTTGCTTTTGATCACTTCTTTCTGTTGAAAATGTTCAGGCTTTGCGATGGTTGTTCTGGGTCCTGTAGGTGACAGTGGACCGGTACGGTGTACTTGATTCAGTTTAGTCCGGTGGAAGTTTCAGGTGACTTTTCGTCTCTAATGCTCGTCTCAGGGTTGTCAGATGTAGTTTCAGGAATAACAGAGAAGAGGAGACTCTCCAGTTTCTTTCATGGTTTTGTATGTTTTCGATCTGTTTGCTTAGACTGAGGAGCTGTTAACTTTTTAGATGGACGTGATCTGATTGTGATTGTAAGCAGGACCTGCTTAGAAATAATTACCTGCAGTTTTCTGTTCTGACGAGACCATCAGGTGAGCAGGACATAAATAAATACCTGGAAAGATAAATGGATTGATATTGTTCAGAATGGCAAACATTTTATTTCAACACTCTCATTTTAACATTTATTCTACAGTATAAATCCACACATCCATTCTTATGTACGTTAAGCCTCATTTGGGGGTTGAAGTGCATCCCAGCATGCACTGGGTGCATGCAGAGTGTATCATCACCCTATTTCAAAATGCCTTTAGTTCTGCTTTTGTCTTATCAACAAATGTCAAGCTGGTGTGACAGGAAGTCTCTTCAAATGTGGTCTAACCATGATGTGTGTTTGCTGCAGTTTGATCACGTTTCATTTATTTATTGACAGATCAATAAAGAGTTATGAAACAAATACTCACTAATTAAAGCTCAGGTGATAGCGTGAGTGCGGGGTGCCCTATAAACTCATTTCTCAGTCTTTCCTGCAGATGTTGAGTCTGATGCTGGTGATCCGGTCTGGTGCTTGATCCGGTTCATCCTGAAGATGATGGATGTCGGTTGAGGTCAGAGCTCTGCGCGGGCCAGTCACGGTCTTCCACACCAAACTGGAAACCATTTCTTCATGGAGCGGATGTTGTGCACAGGGGCAGACATGTTGAAACAGGAAAAATCTTTTTCCAAACCTTTGGAAGTTGGAAGCACACTGTTGACTCAGACATTACTGCTGTAGCTTTAACTTCCGTCTCTTTGGAACTGATGCAGGCAGGTATTGTTGCCTTGTGTGTCAGCAATGGAAACCACTGGTCATCTTCCATCAGTCAGCTCTTGATGTGGCTGATGTGGCTTCCCAAATATAGATATAGATATAGATGTATATAGATGTTACTGATTTCTTTCCTCCTTTACACCCTGGGCACAGTTTTGCTGGAGCAGCTCACATCTCTGAGGCCTGAAATTCACTTCTGAATGTGTACAAATACCTGTAAATATCGACAGGTGACATGGAATTAATATTTAACGATGAATATATATATATATATTCTGCCATATACAGATACAATATAAAAAGAGGAGATGGTGTGTGTACACTAATTAAGACAAGAACAGCCACAAAGTAGCGAGTAAGATCATAAACGAGCTGCACAAAAACAATGTTGGAGATGTTTCTGCTGAAAGCTTTCACTGTGCATCTGAGAACGTGACACGGCTGCAAACAGCTGACATTGGTGGTGAAAATGGCAGCGGCCGAATCTGTTCCACCCCGACAAGTGCAGCACAACTCACAGCAGAGTCACAGCTGTCAGTCACGGTCTGCCCATGCCCACAAAGAGGTCCAATCAGGCAGAATAAGTGAAAGCACCTGCGTGGGTGGACCATGCGTGCAGGAGCTTAAACTCAAACACTTCAATGCATACTGTAGAATCATTAATGCATGAGGACACAACAGCACAAACACACACACTCCTACAGAGGGCTTTAATGTGCCGTTGGCTGGGTGTGGTGCCCTGACAGAGTTCATGAATTAACTGAACTCTTGAACTGTACTCTGGTATGTGGCAGACAGTCAGTCAGACAACCAGCCAGTCGCACTGCACAGGAACAATCTCTGTCTTAACAAGTCTGCCACTGAGTCCTAAAGTCTCGTTTTCAAAGATGAGAAATAAACAACTGAGTAGAAGTCAGCTAATGCTAACAGTGTGACAGAGCTGGATCTGTATTTCTGTACATTGCATTCACATTTTGGAAACTGCAGAATACTTAACTGCTGGCAATGAATAAAACACAACAGAAAGTGACTGACGTTCACCTTCAATATGTGATAAACTCAGTCAGGAAGCCAACCAATAAATCTACGAGTCAGTTGGTTTGCAGGTTCTTGTGCTGCCCTCTTGTTCTGTCTCCCTTCTTTCTCTCTCCTGTCATCCATCTTTCTTGCTCCCCTCATCCCTTTATCTCTCCCACGCTTTCCTTTCCTTCTCTCTGCCCTCCTCCCTCCTGCTCTCTTTATTTAACCCCTTTAGGGCAACACACCTGCTGCATCAGGTAGCACATCATGGGAACACCGTACAGTAGTTGGAGGCGATTGCTGCTTCTTCTTTTTTTTATTTGTCGATGCTAGTGCACTGTGGCAAGGTGACACGTCTTTACACTCCTGTGTGTTGCCCCTTTAGGTCACTGTCTGCCTTAATGAATTAGGCTGTGAGCATAGAGTGAAACTCCGGCCATCAGGTGGGATTACGGTGCACACTCGTCCCTCCCTGAAGGTATTAATGACTCAGCTGTATACACCAAAAATGAAGGAGGACACCTCTGAACACCTAGAAAATTGTCGTCCGAAGGGGCTGTGATTGTAGTACGAGGTGACAGAGCCCACCATGATTCAAAGAAAAATTATTTTGGATTTGGACACAGATTTTTAATATGCTGGTTTGGTGGCTCCCAGTGAATCCTGAGAGCAACATAACAAAACAAAGAACAGGCGAGAGTCACATTCAGTCCTAAAATGTGACTCTAAATGTTAAACTGTGACAGTCGACCAGGTAAAATCTCAAGGACGCGCCACAGAGGTCAGAGGTCATGGTCAGCCTGAGGGGAGTGGGTCTTGGTCAAGGACACTGCAGCAGGGCAGACGGGGGTCTGAACTTCTGACCCTCAGGCTGAAGGTTCAGACTCTCTGCTCACATAAACATGAAGGTGAACTCCAAAGTGTCCAAAGTGAAGGCAGGGTTTCGCCTTCCTGTGTCTGGCCCTGCTTCTGTCTGTCTTTGTGTTTGTCTCTCTGAACTCTGCAGGCGGTTTTTAGCTCGTCCTCCTCGAGGCTGACGGCTGGAATGCTGACATAACAGATGTTGTCTGACAAAGCCAATAATTATCTCCTGTACGGCTGTATGTCCGTACCCGCTCTTCCTCCTCCCTCTCCACATCCTCCTCCACCTCCTCCGACTGCTTCTGCATCTACGTTTCCTCCAGCTGGTCTGTGACTCCGCTGCACCTACAAACCTTTACCCCTGCATGTGAAAGACATTTAGCTTTTATCTTAACTTGCAGCTAAACCTTTTAAAAAGTTGAAATTCCTCCAAAAAATACCAAATTTTCTCACTTCCTTGTGTCGCTAGCCATGCAGATTGTTTTGGTTTAGTTCTGCCTCCACTGCAATACAATGGAAGTGAATGGCATTTCATTTGTGTTGCTCGCAGCATTAAAAAAAACATAAAAAAAAACATCAACATTGAAATGTGCGCTGAGTCTGGTTTTGACGGTCGACACGTCAGTCTGCACAGGAGCATAAAACAGGCAAAAAAAAAGAAACCATTTAACTATGAAGCTCACTGACTGATGGTAGAAGCACAAATATCAAGACCAAATGAACAAAATTTGAGCAAGTTAAAAAAAATTAGGCAGGAAAAACGTTCCACTTCTGAAATGCACCCGGTGGGGTTTGCAGAACAAAATGAAAACATGTTGCAGGCGTGACGTCACAGAGACGCAGCAGATCAGAGTCAGTGTCTCTGTGGTTTCCTGCTGCCATCTGAGCTTAATCGTCTGTTTTTACCTGCAGGAGTCCACAACATAATAACAAAAAGAAACCCAGGCAGCTGTAAACAGCCGTAATGTTGTGCATTTACTTTTGAGGAACTTTATCAAGACTAGTTTGTTGCTGATCAGCTGGACTGCTCTCTTTTGTTCTTTTCTGTATTCTCGTCATCGTCGCCGTGTGAGAAGATTTCCCTCACGAGCTTGTTAGAAATAAACCGGGGCGTGTTTGTTGAGGTGGGCGGACGCCGCAACGCACCGCCGGCCAAAGCCGGTTAGTTAATTTTTCTCCAAAGACCGCTCTTTTACCTCATTATAATACTTAAGTGCTCTCCCAATGACCTGAAACAGCCATTTAGAGAAATCATTATTGATGTGTATCTTTTGTTCTCAACCAGAACACAAGCGACACGAGTCCAGAGAGGTGAGGAGGTCACGTACAGGCGACGGCATGCAACAGTAGAAAAATGATTCCTTTCTCTTCAATTCTTTGTTTGTTTTTTAGTATTTTGCAAATGAGAATGAAGTGAAAGCATGAGAATCCACCCCACACAAAGGACGTGCTGTGTTTGGATCTAAATGAGATTATTCTCAGAATGACCTCCTACAGCATGAGCACAGAACGCACAGGTGACGTGGCTTTTTCACAGCAAGCCTTCATGAAAGGACACGTCTCCGCACTAATGAGCCGTCGATCGCAGCTGCCGCTGACTGGCAGTTGCTGCAGCCCCCACAGAGACGAGTGAAGATGCACTTCAATGCCACAAGGTAGACAAACATCACAAGAAAATCCATCAGAGTTCTTGTTGCTTACAGTCTAAAACTTTTTTTACGTCTTGTGTTGGTTGAAAGTTGTTGTTTTGTGTTTTCGGGTTTGTTTCGACGTTGCCTTTGAGTCAGATGGCACTTTAAATTCCTGCTGGGAATTATTTTCCTTCAGTATTACAAATACAACCATCTGAAATGAAACGACAGAATCTAGATTGTTACCTCACTGATGTTTGGTCGTCTGATCCCAGCATCAAAAGGGAGTGAAGGTACTGTTGAAGATGATGTAAGCTGGTGTGTGCACACAATGGGACGCAACCTGAGATTCTGTAAAGCTGTAAAGTTGCAGGCAAAAGTGCGCATCAATCTTCAGACTAAAACAGGCCGAAAAAAATGTATTCAAAAGTGCATCGAGCAGCTAAACACTGGTTACTTTGGATGGATCATTCTAATTTTGCAATACAACAAAGGCAGCGAACATATCGGGCTGCTCGCTCAGGATGGATGAACTGCTGGTGGTACTCCACAGCTGCCAGAATGTAACTTCAGTCCATTTTTATTCCTGAAGTCACACAATGAATCCCCAAATGTCCCTGACACTGACTCAGAACATAAATGGCAATGTAAACTTTCAATTACAAGCACGAAAAAGAAAAACCACCAAGATTGCAGCGTTGTGGTTTTTCCTGTGACAGCAGCAGCGATGAAAATAAACTTAAAGAAAACACAAGCTGGAGGTAAAATATCTGGGCTCACACGCACCGGCTGGCTCGCCGAGGAGCCGATGTAGGCCGGCGAGAGCTTTATCCGAGCAACCATCTGACCCCGTTTTCTCCCTCATTTTGCAAATCGTGTCCCTTATCGTGCCCAAGAACTGCCTTTGAACCGGAAAACACACAAATAAGAGGAGGAGCAGGGTGAGGAGGCAGAGAAGCCGTGCAGTGGAAAAGACTTTTATAGCTCAGAAGGAAAGAGAAAATAGATTTCATGGGATGGATAAAGAGATGTAGCAGATGCACACGATGACTCAGCCTGTCTGAATGGTTTCTTTCCTGAAATGCAAAGTGACAACAAACAGATTAGCAAAGAAAACTGAGCTGAAAGCTAATTTCTGTTCTCCGCTTCTTCAGTAAATACAGCAGCTGCAGTTATCTCCCATCTGAATGTGTTTTTAATTCTCAAAGAGTAAGAAAACCTTTTTGAAGGGGACGACGGAAGGACGCCCTCGTCACTGTAACCTCAGGACCCCCCTCTTTACCAGCGACCTCCTGTTGACCCTGATCTGCCCTTTCTCTCCGGGCAAAACCCTCAATGAGAAGCTGATGTGACAGAGGTGGTTTTCAGATTTAACTGGTTCCATCTGACCTTTAGTGTGTTTATGCATGGGTCTCTGGTGTATTTAAACCCTTCACACTTTCTCACGGTGCTGTTCCCTTTGGCCAGAAGCCCACTTATTGATGATTCGTGAGTCACCGGAGTTAATTTGCCATCGGCTCTCTGACCAGCATGGCGTGAGCAGACGGACACGGTGATCTGGCAACGTTAGAAGAACTGCAGAGAACGTGTTTCAGCTCTGATGCTGCTGACACTGTTATAGATGCGGAGAGGTTTGTGGCATGAGGTTTGTTATAGAGGGCTGCATTGGGATTGGGTCCTGCCGGGTCACGCGGGACCCAACACAAATCTCAGCGAGCGGGCGGTTTGAACTTTGCTGCGGGCGGGACAGGAGAAGACACAAAATCAATTCATTTCTATTATTGTGTGGGCATAAATACCAGTTTTGCTGGAGTGTAACACATATGTTGCGGGAGCGGGCAGGAGCGGGATTAAGAAAACAGTCTCTACAGGGCTCTAGTTTGTTACCATGACCACCAAGAATTTTCAACTCTGATTGGCTGACAGGTGTCCAGTATGTTCTTTTTTGTACTTTTTTTTTTTTTTACATTTTTTATTTATAAAGAGCACTTTTAAATGGCAATGTCATAATCACGTAAAATAATCATCATAAAACACATCATAGATCATCTGAGAATATCTCCATACAGCTCTTTTAGATATTTTTGAACCTTTATGTAAACATTAAGTATGAATTATTTACAAGAACACGGGAGGCCTTCACATTGGAGAGGTATAGAAACAAAATGTCCAGTATGTTCTAATAACCACATTGTTGCATGGCACATCTGTAATGTGTGTGTGACGGAAGTGAGGATAGGAACAGTGTGTGACACAAAACAAAGCGATGAAGAGGTGTTTGATTTCACATATGTTTGATTTTGGAGTGAATGTGGAGGTCACAATACATGAGCAGGACAGGACTCCCTCAGAAGATATTAGAAATATTATATGCTCATATTCTTATAAGCTGCAGGAACATATGTAGTTATGAGGCCATGGCAGAGTGTAGCGCCTTCATTCACCACTGAGTGGAAACTTACTGACCTTTGTGTGGAGGACATGGACTTCCTGTTCATTGCTGACCCTGATAGTTAGCATGATTGATACCACACCGACACACACTGCTGATTACTGTTTTTGTGTACGAAGGAAGATAAAACAGACATCAGCACCTCATCTGAAGCAGAGCTGTGAGAAAATCGCTGCCAGAAAGGTGTTTAACAGACATAATAACTGTGTTTAATGTCTTAAACAGCAGAAAACATCCGGGCAGGACTCACGTTTGTAATGGAACTGCTCCTTCAGGTACTCTTTCCTGGATGAGTGTGCAAGGAACCAGAGACCAGGACAGATACTGTGTTTGAGAATCGAGATCAGGTTTTCTGATGGCCACGACAGCAGTGCAAATGTACTGACTGACATCAATCAAACCCAATAATGCCATCAATTAATCTTGAGAATGACAGCATCGGTCATGTCAGCGAGCGCCTCAAAATGACGCGTTCAAGTAGCAGCGCCATCTAGCAGAGGACTAAATTTGATGTAGAGGAGCTGCTTCACCGTCATGTGCTAAATGTTCTGCAGCTCTGAGAAGCTGCTCCGTGTTGTTGCATTGCAGGACAAAACTGTTCATCAACAGAATAATCAGCAGATTTCTGCTTACTGACGTCTTTGAACAAACTTCACATGCTGACATTTTCACCGTGCAGCAGTTATTATGAAGTGTGGCTTCGGGCGCAGCTTCTATCTGTATGTTGAAGCTGTTCGGCGTTGCCAGGTAGAAGCTGCAGCCCATGTGGGAGCCAGTGAGTCTGTTGCACTTTGCTTCATTGTTGCGTCAGTTATATAATGCCCAGCCGTGACCGTTGTGTGGTGCTGTGTTGAGTTTGGTTCCCATGCACCCTCCCATCAGCTGACCGGCCGCTGACCTGCGCAGCCGGTGCCACTGGAGTGAACTTTGGTTCAAAACGTCGCCGAGTTCACAGTGACTGAGCGTCCATCAGATAACGACCTTGGCAGAGCTACGGGGCCCTGTAGCGGACATAATTAGGCCAGGCTGTTTGTGTCCCATTAATTTTCTGCCACATAGCTTCACCCCATTCTCTGCCTGTCAATGAAGGCGGTCAGGTGGAGGGTGGAAATGCCTGGTGACCTCAGCGGTGACCTCAGCGGTGACCTCAGCAGTGACCTCACTGTCAGTTTGTCTGTAATGAGGTCAGGACATGAAGTTGCATTGTTAGCAGTTTGCTATAAATACTCACATCCAGTACTGCTGCAGTACTGCAAGCCAATTTATTTTTTTCAAGGATGGCGATGGAATGACCCGTCCTGCTCTGCTTCTGATTGGTTTACCCTGATGCTAACCAATCATCATCCTTGTGCCTCTTTTTACAAATCGTTGCTGGTGTGGGGACTTTTATCGATGGAGGTCTGAAGTCTGAATCGTACCAGCCTGTTATCGGTGACTCAGTGTAGGTGCAAAGCAGGAGTTGGTGTCTCGCTCTGAATTTGTGTTTGCTGGGCGGTTTCGCTGTGTTGAGAGCCCATGAGTGTACTGCAACTGTGAACGAGGCAGTGACGGACATGGGGTTGCTGTTGATGAGTGGGGGGGGTTCTGGAGTTCGGTTTGTGCCTGAAGTCGGCATTAGGTTTGTGAGTTTTGGATGAGCTGAGCTGCAGATTACTGTCTGTGCACCAGGTAACTGTTTGATTTACCCGTTTACGTCTCATTGTTATTGGTAATTAAACCTATGACGGTTGTGTCGTCTGCATACACGTAGACGTCAACAGAGCTGTTAGTGTACCGAGAGACAAGCCAAGGAGGGAGGAGGCAGCCCTAAGAGACTCCAGCTGATATACAGATGCTCATCCTCATGACTTTCCTTGATGCAAACTGTCTGGGATTGGTGTAGAGCTTTTGATCGGTCCAAATGAATAAAGTTTTGACAGAGGAAATGACTCTGTATGACTCTGATTTTATGTTGCTGGATTAATATTTGGAAATACCTGCAAAAGAATGTTAAGAAACCCCACAGGAACGTCATCTGCATTGTGAATTTTGGTAAAACACGTTGTCCTCGAAAGTCACAAATTCATGAAACGACGACTGTTTTTGTTGAACAATCTTCTAATTTACTCTTTACATCAACTGTACAGCAGCTACATCTGATAAACTCAGTGAACGATTAATAGGACAAATATATACAGACTCCTTAAAGCGGAGAAAGTGCTATCTCCTTCCACAAATCCATCCGATTTCACAGCGCGTCTATTAGGCTTCAAGACCAACACAGAAACAGTCCAATAATTACAACAACAATCATAATGTTATTCTCAATATATGCTGCTCTAAACAATGAAAGATCTCTATGTTCTAGCAGTGAAACAAGGTTTGATGGACAGTCCTTTGAATTACAGGTTAGTGTCTCTATTCATAATTACAGCAAATGTTACAGATAGTGTAAAAGTTCAATAGAAATTATGCATCTGCATTTTAAATACAGCTTATTCATAATGCTACTTCATTTGATACACACATAATAGCACTGTTAAGGATATATATTACATTCATATTAAAACAACAGAAGAGTTTGAATGTATTTCGAGCTTGATGTTCGGGTTTTGTGGGATTATCAAGTGCAAGTTCCATCAGTGAAAGTGTTTTTGCAGTGAGGACAAACATCGAGACTAAAGAGACGTGAGTCTGTCCTGCGTCCAACACGGGCCATGAAGTAGTTCTCCGTTGCAGATATTCATTGAATTTCTGGCTTTAATCGGGTTTTAATGAGAACTGATGGGTTTTTTTACACTGAATGGAGAACTTCTCCACAGGCAGCATCTGCATGGAGCTGGCAGACGTCTGCTGCCTTGCTCACAGGCAGTTCAGAAAGAACTGAAGGACTGAAGGTCATGTTGAAGTCATGTTGATTCTGCATGTCAGAGGTGAGGTCCCTGCATCCCGCTGACCCTGGACTGGACTTCACCAGCTGCATTTTGTGAGTTTCAAAATGCAGCTGAAGTGAAACTGAGAGGTACAAAAGATAACAGCACCAAAGCTGAGCGGGTTTTATCATCTCGTCTAAATGTGTATCACAACAAAATGGTCCAAACCACTGCTGGCAGTTTTGTGTTGCATGTTTATTCCTGGACTTGGAGCTTTGTCAGAGCCATGAAACTAGAGCTAAGACGGCTTCATAGAAAGACTTTCTGGAAAGACGTCCTCTCCGGCTCTGCACAGTCGACGTGTTGCAGGTCTTTGATTTCAGGTAAGCTAATTGAGCCTGAAGTGTGTTCATGAGGCACTTGCTGTATGCAGGTCAAACCGCTTCTCCTGCTGAACATGAGCCAAGAAATGCAGCGTAGCGCTCACTCCCACTGATGCACAGTCCGTCCTGATATTTAATAAGTTAATGCGCATTTAAAGAAACTGCTTCACCTACACCGACCTAACTGAAGTGTACATGCAGTCCTTTCACGGGGCTCTTCAGCAGGGCAAGCCCAGATCTCCAGTCTTCTTACTTTCTCACTGATATGCACTGCACCTCGACACATTAATAACTTATAGACGAATGTAAAGAAAAGGAAAAGCTGGGAAACATTAAAAACGCAGCAGGTGAGCATATCAGGTGGTTAAAAATGGACTTGTGCTACAACAGAATGTGGTTTCTGAGGTTTGAACCAAGCCACTGCAGAGATGATGAAGTGCTCCAAACCAGCAGTGTAACCCCCTTCTTCATGTCCGTGGAAATGAAAGCAGGTCTGAGCTGCACCGTCAGGCCCAGGTGGGGGTCCGGTCTCCTTTCTTGGGCTTAAAGAGTTCTTCCGGGTGAGTTTTTTGGGAAGTCTGTCAGTACCTAAAGTGGGTGGTTGTACGTGAAATGCACGTGCAGCCCGTTTACCGGGTGCACTATTGGCACTGTCTGCATCTTGGGAAAGTTCTCCGTGGCCAGAGTCCATTTGCAAGTCCCGATCAGCTCCACAGCCAGAGTCTTTAGGATGATCTGTGCCAGCTCTTTTCCAACGCAGCTCCGCACACCGCCGCCAAACGGCACGTAGCTGAACCGAGACGACCGACTCTCCTCCCGGTCCGGGCCAAACCGGTCTGGGTCAAACAGCTCCGGGCTCTGGAAGACTGCTGCGGTCTCATGGGTGTCCCGGATGCTGTACATTACACTCCAGCCTTTGGGGATCTGGTAGCCCTGTGAGATGATGGCAGGAATCAGTTAATATAAATAAAGACAAAAGTCAAACATCTGTTCAAACTCTTTCTGTTCTGTTCAAAATAAATATAGTATATATATTTTACAGGCCAGATAAAAATATTCTTACATTTAAGGTCACATGTGGTTGAAAGTTTATGTTCGACATAAGTTAAAAGGATGATTTTAAACCTTTTCTTTTATTCAGTTTTCATCTTCATTCATTCATTGTGTCAATCCAGATTCATAGAACCTAATCCCAGTTATTTCTGCAGAGTTGGGATTTCCTTGTTTAAAATTTAGGCAGACTTGAACGAACAGGCATAATGATGTTTTCAGTGCAATTACTTATCAGCTCCAGAGTTTATACCCTGAGAAAGAGGAGCATTAATGGCATCATGTGCATTACAATAGTAAGTGGGAATCCCCCTGCAATCGTTTTAAACTTCAATTGTCCTTTCGCAGTAAAGGCTGCAAATTGGGGGCACACTGAGGGCAGAGGGGGTATTTAAGGACGAGGACTGAGGCCATGACAGGGCAGTTTCTCAGCTAAGGCCGTGCAACTCAGTCTGAGAAGGTTTTTGGCTGTTAGAGAGCAGCCAGGCGTGCTACGTGACAAATGAACCAAAACAGAACAAAAACGAAGCGAGTTCAGTTCTCCTCCCGCATGAAGAGTTAATGCACCGGTCTACGAAGGCTCGTTTTTACTGGGAATAAACCAGCTTTTAACTGACATGCTCCTTTACTCGTGATTATCAGGCTGCTTATTCTGCACAAGAAGGACATTTTCATTTATAATCAGACCAATTGTTGCCCCCAGGGACGGACCTGAGCTGGCATAGTGGACACATTTTGGTGTTTCACACGGCTTTAGAAGGCAGCTTAGATTTAAATTCCTTTGAAGGAAGAAAATACTTTTCATCCTGTGGAAAAAGAAACCCATCCAAACCAGCTGCCTTCATCTGAAATTTAGATTCGTACTTACGTCTAATTCAAATGTCTGTAGGGCTGTCCGGTAACCTCCGGAGACCGGCGGCAGGAAACGGAGCACCTCTTTGACGACACAGTCGACGTAGCGGAGCTGGCTCAGCTTGTCCAGGCTCAGATACGGAACGTGAGACTGGGACTGCGGAAAACCAGCACCGAGACTCTGACAGCCTCCGTTCAGCAGGCAGCTCGTCTCTGTGTCGACGGCGTCTTCCTGTTCCTCAGTGGAGTCACCGGACGGGCTCCGACCGCTGTGGGATTCGTAGCCGAGGCCCTCGGCCTCCAGCTCGAGCCTGGCCCGCTCCACCACCGCTGGATGACGGAGGAGCTGCAGGACCAGCGATGTGGAGGCGCTGGCTGTGGTGGAGTGAGCGGCGAAGATCAATTCTACGGCTGTTTCCTGCAAGGACAGAATGAGATCTTTGAACTTCAACAGGAAGTGGACCTTGAACAGCTGTGATCACCCAGGCAGAGGAATATTAGAAATTCTGTTTGTTTGTACTGTCACAGAACCATTTGAGTTCTAAAGATCTGTTAAATGACGCAGCCCACCGGCTGGGTTTGGGTTTCTGCTCAGATTGACCTTTTTGTAACTTCAGCTCTCAGTATTAGCATGTTCACAGAGTCACAGAGCGGTTGTGCTCTGATGCTTTACACACCATGGTTGTTGTCCCCTTCTGCCTGATCACGCTAACTAAAGCTGGTCAGAGTTCAGTATGTCTGTATCTGCATGTCGTGTGGTCTGATCCCATCGGGAGTAACGTCTGAGCCTCCTTCACTCTGGTACCTTGAGCTCCTGGATGTTGAGCTGATGGCCGTGCTCCTTTGAGCTGGACAGCATGTAGTCGAAGGCATCGTGATATTCCTCTTCCGCCTGCTGCCGCTCCACCTTTTCCTCAATGATTTTCTCCATATTGGCGTGCAAGATTTCTCTGGCTTTTATCCCCTACACAGAGAACAAAATGTCATCACTAGTTTTTCATTATTTAGTACTAACAGTTGATTAGATGAAGTTCAGCTCCTCCTTATACCTAAACCTCTGAATAAGTTGATTGCTAGTGTCTCCCAAAACAGCATATGACCGATGGAGATTTTTAGTGTGATTTAGGCACCAAAACTATTTGGTTTGGTTTCAGAAAAATTCACGGTTTGGGTTCAAATAACTATGTTTGCTACGTAGCTTAAATAATGTACGTTATGTAAGCTCCTGCGTGACCGTCCTGACGCTGTTTGACTCATCCATCCACCCCACGTCCTCCATACGCAGCCTTTCCTGCTCTTTATACTACGTCACCTGACTTCCTCCTTGGCTCTCGTCATAATTACTACGGCCAGTAGAGGTCGCCACCTAACAGTCCATGTAAATATGGATCGTAATAACTAAATATTTGGTTTAGCTAAATTGATTTTACTGTTCACTATTTGCAAAAACAAAACGGAAAACTACAAGTTCATATCATCGAGGGTTGAATAATCCAAAAAGCAGCTTTTATCTCTTCAATTCAACTTATTTTTTATCAGCAACAAAAGAAAGGTCAGAAGCTTCGACCTCTGTGATAATGTCTTTAATTGACACAAAGCAATGATTTTCCTCCATGCATGACTTTTGCTGTGTGTTTGCTGTGTCCCTTGTGTTTGTGATACAGCTCTATACTGATTCTTGCATGCAGAAGTGATGCTGGACACCAGCTGCCGGTGGACAGATAGACGCTCATCTGCACAGCAGAAGATGATGAATAAACTCAGCAGGTGTCCTCACGCTCTCTCACCTTTCGCAGCCCACTGAGCGGAGCGTCTATGGGGAGCGAGAAGAGGTTGTTCATCAGCTGCTCGAAGATTTGGGCCAGGTAAACGATCCGCTCCTCCTCCAGCTGCAGGCCCAGCAGCACCCTGACGGCGATCCGGAATGTCAGGGACCGGGCGGCGCTGTAAACGTCGATGGCGCCCGGCTCCGAGCACCACTTGGCGATTTCAGACTTGATGACGTCCTGCAGCCGGGGCAGGTAGGACTCCAGAGCCCCCCGGCTAAACACTTTAGCCAGGATCTTGAAAGGAATAAGGAAACAAAGAGAGAGGGGTCATAAAACATTACAGCCTTGTACACGACAGTCAACACCTTACAGTCAATACTCACTGAAGAGGACGACAGGATGAGGTAGGAGTGACCAGGAGAGAGGCACAAAGGCAAGATGTAGAAGATGTAGAAGATAAGACAGAACACGGTGTGGAGGATAAAGGATATTAGAGAAGGACAGAATGTATATGTTTGGATAAGATGGGAGATTTGGAGGATTGTAGAAGAGAAGTAAGGACACAGGACAGGACTGAATAAAGCATCAATGTGTCTCCCTGCTGTAATTCAGCATTTGAAAGATTTCTTTTCATGAGGACCTCAGTTTTCCCAAGTCTCCTCAATAATTTGCTGCACTTTAGGTTTAAACAGTGGCCACCAGTTAAACATCTCCCAACTTTGTGTGTGAGAGGTCACAGTTAATCAGGTTTGGTTTCATATTCATATTCAGGGCACCAAAGAGAAACTGTTGGGCTCCTAATAAATAGTTTAATTCTCTTGTAGATTGCATGCAAAGCCCGTTGACTGATCTTTTCTTACTTTTCTCTTCCTCTTGTGCAGGTCTCCGATGGAGTTGACCAGGGTGTTGGGTCCCAGGATGATGCGGGTGCTCTGGGGCCACTGGGTGCACACCAGCGTGTGCTCGCCCAGCAGGATTTTGCGGATGTTTTCTGCGCCCGTCACCCGGATGACGGGCTTCCCGAGCAGGTGGGTCTTAAACACGTTGCCATGACGCTCTCTGCGCGAGATGTGGAAGTTGGAGCCCTGTCGTGTGAAGAGGAAATATAGATTACAGGTTTGGCACGTTTTAGGTTACAACTAGACACATTTTCAAGCTACAAAATTCAAAATTCATTATTATTATTTTCCAGATTTCACTTCACTATTCAAAGCTCCATCGTCTGCTTTTGGTCCAGTTTGTTTGGACCTCAAAAACTAGTCAACATTATTCGGTGACATTTCTTGAGAAGTTTCTCCACAGAAACAACGGATTCGTTTTCTTTCTTTCTTTTGGTGCAAATCCTGGATTTCTTCACATCGCGGGGGTGATACAGAGAGTTGGGGGGGGGGGGGGGCAGAACATTTTCTCTATTTCCACATGAGCTACTTCTTGAATGATGAGAAATCTATGATCTCCATATTGTCACGGTTAATTGATGTTTTGTTTTGATATGTTCGGATGTCCACATACTTTTGGCCATAGTGCGGATATAGGCCTTTTTTATTTTCCTTCATCTGTTCGCGCCCCCTGTTCGTGTATACAAACCTAAGACTTTTCGACCCAGTTCAAATGGGACCGATAATTAATAAGAAGGAGAATAATCCGAGAAAAGAGGAAACAGCAGCAGCCGCACACGTCACGTGCCGGAACGAGGCGCGCTAACTGACGGCCTGTGTGGAGCGGATGGATAGCTGGACGGGCAGAGAGATGAGGGGATGAGAGAGCGCATTCCTCACTGCTGAAGAGACACACAGACGGAGAGGGAGGGAGAGAGAGGTGGGAGAAATGAACAGAAACCGTCTGTTTTTGCTGCGCAAGAAGGAATTACGCACCGAGCATCAAGTCCGCACATGTCGCATTAACAGCGGAACTCAGCCTGCACAAGAATCTGCGGAGCTTTTCAGAGCTTCCCGCGCGCTTTTCCTGGTCCAGCATCAATAACCTGACTATTAAAGCATCCTGCAGCCATCCGGTGTTCACCTCCTGCAAACTGCAGCAGCATCTGATGATGAAGTGATGAAAATAAGAAGAACTACGCGCGCGCGCAGCGGCAGCAAACCTACATTTTGGAACGCTTGTAAAAAACAATCGAAAACTGCAGCAGCCCAGTCGTGTCAACTGTCTCACCTGGAACAGCCAGTGGAAAGTCTCTCCGACCAGCGGCCAACCCATGGAGCCCTTCGGCAGCGGCAGCCTGCTCTCTTTGTCCCGGGTCAGACTCCAGCGGAGGCTCCACAGCTGCCGGGTCAGCGCCAGCAGCAAGACCGCGGACAGGACAGAGGTGAGCGCGGTGGCCAGGGCCGACAGCACCCCGAACTGGGCCAGGGGTAACATCTCCTCTCAGCTGGTCCGCTTCCCAGCATCCACCTGTGCCTGTGCGTAAAGGTGCTCGTGTCCCGTTCAAAACTCTGACCGGCGACGGTGCGTAAATCTCCCCCGTCCAGTTTCTCCTCCTCCTCCCCCTCTTCCTTTTTCTTCTTCTCCTCTGTTAACTCTGTCCAAATAAAAATGAAGCAGTGTTAGCTCAGCCTGGGTGGGTTTAGCCTCAGCTCCACCAGACAAGCAGAGAAGGAGGGAAAGGGTGAATGTAAACTCTCCCTGAACTCATGTCTGGCTGCAACCAATGGCTGAGAGCCGCCACAAGCCATTATTACAGGATAATAATAACAGTAATCATGCAGAGCGGACCCCGGCCTCCTGATTCATTCAGAAACATGCAGTGGGTTAATATGTGGTCACTTCTGGAATGATTTCATTATAAACTGCCTTGTTGATATCAGAGAAAGTCGTCAGTGTTTAGAAGAAAACAGGCAGACGCGCCTCCAGAGGAATTAAAACAGCCATCAGACCGGATGGATGCGCCTGCACGGACTCATGTTTGACTCTGGATGAACTACATGAGAAACATGTTTCTCTCCTGTGAGGAAACTCCCCTTCATTCCGCTGCCGCTGCTCCTCGAGGAGTAGCTGTCAACTATTCCAAATAGTTTTACAGGTTTACATGCGCCGGCTTGTCTATTAGGTTATGCGCCTTTATAGGTACAGTTCAGGGGGCTCAGCCACCCCCCGGGCGGCCCGAGGTTTATAGAGTAATGGCAATAAATCAGGTTTTAGAAAAGCAGAAGAAGAGAGGGGGGTTTGAATACAGTAGGCAACAGTGTGAAGCGGATTAACACGCCGGGGAAAAAAGAGGGGTGAGATGTGAGGAAGCGACTTGGAGACGAACAGGATGAAAGCAACCAAAAGTTGAAGAAACCAGTAAGTCAGTAATTTTCCCAGTAAAATATGAACCAGAGTGTGTGTCCGTAACGAGAGTCAAAGAGCAGACTTACCCCCAAGCAGCTTCCGTCCGCGGTGAGAAAACTCCCTGCGCGTAAAGCAAAGTTTCTTTCTTCTCTGCCAAACCGGGGACTATTCCTCCACAGTGCGCGGGCTGCGGGGGGTTTTATAGAAAAGGCTGCACGGCATGATCCACCTTCAAGGATGACGTTGGTCTGAATATGTTAAAGAGGCTCGTTCATTCACCGCGCGGACCGGAGAGAGGATTAAAAAAAGGAAAAAGTCTGGAGATCAGAGCGGAGACGCGGCGGTGCGCTCAGAGACAGAGAGACTGAGCGCAGGAGTGTGTGTGTGTGTGTGTGTGTGTGTGTGTGTGTGTGTGTGTGTGTGTGGAGAGAGAGAAGAGAAGAGAGAGAGAGGATCAGATGGCAGCGGGTAAGAGAAACGCGCAGGTAGCCAATCAGCCTGCAGTCGTTCACAGTTTGCAGGTTGGAGATCCAGGTCAGAGTCTCAGGTCGGAGCTCCGCTGCCGCGTCACTTCACCGCATCCCGGCTGTCTGCAGCTGCTGTGACGCTCAGGAGGAGACGGCAGAGGAAGAAATGAGGCAGGAAAACCAGACAGAATTCAAAACAGCAACTTTTTTCGATTTATTACTGAATCAAATGAGACTTTGTGGAGAGCAAATCCTTTTAAAATATGTTGCTTGCGGCGATAATTATACTTAATTTACAGGAGTTAAAGATTAATTGAACCAACTTTTTTTTTATTATTATAATCAAATAAGTTAAATAGGACATTAAACAGAGGAGGAAAGGGCAGATGCTTGTTGAGACCGTTGAACATGTGAGAGCAGCCGAGTAGAGAGAGGAGGTGAAGGTACAAAGATTTTTTTTTTAATAGACCTCGGCGGCTCAGTTTTGTCCCTGAAAATCTATTTAAAGGCCTCATCCACCTGAGCTGGACATTACACCAACACTCGAGGCCTAAATTTAAGATGTAGCCACCCTCAAGTCTGTGCGTAATGTTTTTTATAGTCAATTCCAAATAATTTGCTCTCTTATTTTTTTCCTTGTAAATAAAGTCTGTGGTCTCGTGACTCCGACTTCAATCCACCAAACCTCCAAGAAAAAAAGAAAGAAATGATCTGACAGGAGGAATCTGTGATCCGTCACGGTCACATCTCGACAGACGGATGCTTGATCTCCTGAACGCTTGTGGTGGACGGCTGGAGGATGAGTCATCGGTTTGGCTGTCAGTCAGATTCCGCAGCTCACAAACAAAAGCGTCAATTACGACTCTGAGTTCGACACTTTCAGACTGTTCCGTGGTTCATTTTTCGGGCTCATGAAAGCTGAGATTTGGCCTTCAGAGCTCGGTCACTCGCAGCCGCCGTCGGTGCTTTTTTTTTTTTTTTTTTTTTTTTTTTTTTTGGTTGATTGTTGTGTGATTGTGACCGAGCAGGCTGACGGAAACACGGTCACACCGTCGGTTTCACCTCCAGCTGGCCTCAAATGATGCTTCCTGTGTGGACGGCGCGCGCAGAGACACACTGATCCTCCGCAGTGCTTCTGCCTTTTCTAAAACTGAAGTCATCATCATCATCATCATTATTTCACAGCAGTGCGGCTGCAGATGGGATGAAGGTTCAACACTAATTCACAGCATGTCATAAAATTCCATTTTAAAACATTTCAGATGTGGAGAAAGATCACAAGACTGCGATTTCTGACCGCTGATTTTTTTGATAATTCAAACTAATTCAAATAATGCTCTTTCTTTATAAGAAAGAAAGACGTGACGTGTTTTTTAGTCCGTTTGTTGTTGTTTTCTGCACCATGATCTGTAAAATAAGACGAGACAGCGAGAATATCAGGTTTTATTATTGTGTTTCTTCTTCGTGCTTCATAATTAAAAAGTTCTCCATGATTCTCAGGGTTAGGGTGACATTCAGTAACTCTGAACTCACGAAGGTTAAAGATGGAGACACGATGTTTCATTACAGAGATGCTTTTAATGAAGAAGAATCTCTCAGAACATGAATGAATGAAATGAAAATTATGTATTATTATTATTATTATTCATATTATTCATATTCATATTATTATTCATATTATTATTGTTATTATTATCATTATTATTATTATTATTATTATTATTGTTGTTGTTGTTATTGTTTTATTGTTATTATTATTTTTAAAGCATGCAGAAATGATATTTAAGAAATGTTTTTAATTTCCTTCTGCTGCATGCAGAGATCAGGAAATTATTATTAATTAAATCTAGATGTTAATTAATGAACTGCTTCGGCTTTATGAGCCCTGACATGATGTGTAGCTGCTGTGTTGAGAGCAGGATGTTTTTGAAGCTGTAATAACACAATTTTACATTGAATCAAATTTTTTCTGCCTTTTATGCATCAAAATGAGGCTAAAAAACATAAAAAAACAGCACATATGAAAGGCTCCAGAGTGATCAGTTACCAGGGGTGGGAAATAACATTTACTCAATTACTGTGCTTAAATACTCCCATTTTATTTTACTTTATACTTCTACTCCACTACATTTCAGGGGCAAATATTTTATTTTATTGTATTTTGCATTTATTTGATACGTGAAGCTACATTGCAGACTCAGATTACAAATAAAATTACAATAAACAAATAAATTCTGATGTATTATTACTGATAAATATAAAACTTTATTGATCCCTTGGTGAAACTCACAAGCCACCCAGCAGTATATAAAAAAAAGTGATGGACACATCACATCACATACACATATATCAATAATTATATTATTATATTATAGAAGGAGCAAAGTTTTAATATTAAAATCCTGATGGAAACCTAAATATTAACCAAATATCATCTGTAACGGGTCAAAAACCCTTCATGAAAGTGTTAAATGAGAGGACGTCAGCTGTTCAGGGATCCCATCAGAGGATCATTAACGTCTGAATCTGGAGGAAACTTCTGCTTTATCACAGCGCTGCCTGGATTCGTTTTGTCCAACATTTGTTTCAGTTATGTCTGATCACACAGGAAGAACTTCTCTAAAAATGTTTAAAATTTTGTGATTTTTAACAATTAACAGTAGAAATGTTGGACCTGAGCTGTAAGGAATCATTGTTTCTCTGTAAAACACACTCTGACACACACATTTGCATTTCCTGTCCAGTTGTCCCATCACACCATGCAGCTGTGCTCCGGACACTTAAAGGGCCACTCCGCTAATCCTAATCCTGAGCTTTTAAAAGCTTCTGTAATGGAGATGTTCCTCCTGCGGCGCCCCCGGGCCGCCGCATTCACAGCGGTTTATTCTGCTGATCACATCTCTGGTTTCCACCTCAGACGCTCCGGAGACGACAGCGACCCAAAGCACATCTGAGTCAAACCAGAAACGCGAGGGAACGGAAACGATGTCGTCTCATTGACAACCATTGATGTGAAAATTTATGTTATTGAGAGTTAATCGTGATGCTGTGTGTGTGTGTGTGTGTGTGTGTGTGTGGGGCCTGAAGGCTGATTATCTGATTAGTTAAGCCTGGGTTTAAAACAGCTCACTGATGGTGTTTTCATCACATCTGAAGCATTTGAAGCATTAAACACTCTGCAGCGACACTAACAGGTGACAGACTGCGTCGGTCAGTCTGCTGCTGGTCAAACACAGGTGATACGAGAGGAATAAACAATGAAGAGGACGCTTGCAGAACACCTGAAAGCTCAGTTCTGAACCAAATCAAACCTTCCTGACATTTATTTCATCATTAGTGAGCACTGAAGTGACACATTACATGTTTGGCTCTTCGGGTGTGACACATGGGGCCGTTCTTTAGAATTAGTTTTCACTGAGGTCTTGATGTGTGAAATAGAAATTGTGGTTATATTTACTCTCGTTTAGTTAACGTTGAAGCTTCCCAGTGTGTGTATTTGATCTGGTCTTGAACTCTGGATGCACGTAAGTCACCTTTCATTATCAGCCTCAACAGGGAGCAGACAAACAGAGAGAGCAGAGGCTGAGGGAGGCAAGTAGGAGCATGCACACACACACACACACATACACACACACGCACACACACACATACACACATGAATCCAGGCTCGTGCACATTTCTGTACATGCACAGCAACAGATTTTGATCACATGTTTAATCTTTGCCTGAACTGTTAAAGACTGCTTCATATTTGACCTGTGAGTCAGGACTGAGGGATATTTACCAACGTTCAAAAGACAAGAAATCAGAAACTTCATTAAAGCCTTTTACTATGATTTTTAAACCCGAGTTAACTAAACGGTCGCCAAGGAGACAACAGATTTCAGGTTAAATTTTAACTTAATGTCACGAAAACTGCATGTTTTTATTCAAACGCTCCATCATAGAGACAATTTCAGCTCCTGTTCTGTAGAAATAATTTACAGATTATCCTTCAACAGACATCTGCTGTGAGCTCAGCCTGCCGCTGACAGACGCAGTGAACCCGACTGCTCTTTGCTTTAATGAAGTTTCTGCCTCCATACAGTGTGTGTGGTGCAATTACAGATCAAAGAGCTGTGAGGTCATAAGTGTAATAAGTATGAAACATTACAGTAATTTTCCTGCAGCGTGTCGATCTGAGAGGGACGAGAAGCAGCAGAGACAAAAACAACAAACAAAATCATCGGGTTCAGCTTTCGCTCTTAATTAGGATTTTAAAAAAACACATGACAAACGTCTGCTTCACTCTGTTCCATCCAATGAAATACAGGAACAGAAGTACCTGAACCAAAATATGTGAAAACACTCATACAGCAAATGTTCAGATTCAGAGTGTGAAAATAAGTAGTGTCCCAACCTGAGGGGCTGGACATGCAGGTGTGACTCACCTGGAGCCGTAGGGCTGGACTCTGTCAGTGCATTGTGGGTAAACTGACTCCTCATCAGGCACTTTGAATAATCTTTATTGAAACGTTTCTGAAGCCTTTCAAGTGTTATGCTGATGGTCATCTTCAGATGGATACAAGATATTCATACATAGAGGATGAGAGAACACATACAAAACATGACAGGGGAGATATGATGGTGTGTGTGTGTGTGTGTGTGTGTGTGTGTGTGTGTGTGTGTGCATACATGCATGTGTGTGTCTCAGGTAGCGGGAGGTGAAGCTGAAACAGATTTTAGCACCTGTCAGACTCTGTCCGCATCAAACGAGAGGAGACACCCCTGACCCAGAGAGGCATGCAGCTACACTAATTACACACACACACACACACACACACACACCTGAAGAAACATTCACACTATGGCTCAGCACTTAAGGGCCACAAATACACACTGACTAATGTGTATTAAGACACTTCATTTGGACACATACACACACAAATACACAGATATCAGTGTATTTCTGTCTCTCTGACACACACACACACACACACACAGGCACACACACACACACACACTCGTATTTAGCAGGACTCAGATCAAAGTGAAGCTTTCAGACTGTCAGGGCGGCGCTGCCTCGGGCTGACAGCAGCCACAGCTCATCCAGTGTTTACATTACAGCACTTTCTACTCTCTGCACGCACACACACACACACACACACGCACGAACACACACACTTTACTGGCTGATCTGCAGCCTGATAAGACGGTCGACGCCCTCACACACCTGAACTATCCCGCTGTGAGGAGAGTGCAGCTCGTCTCGGGGAGTCGGAGAAGAATAAAAAGAGAAATTTTGATGAGAACAGAACTTTTTAGTTTAACTGTGTAAAAACAACCTGCATGGCTAACTGGCAGGTCAAAGGTCACGAGACAGCGGATAAACAAGGAACACTGCAAAATGTGTATCAGGGTTGAGTTTGTTGATTCATCTGTTAAATGAGATGTTCTGAGTGTGAGGATGGAGAACAGAGAAACAGTCTGTGCTGCAGGAGACATTTAAAAGTAGTTCTGTTTAGTTCTGACATTTTTTACCTTCTTCATCAGCTGAACTCAAAAGTCTTCAGCATGAATTGAAAGAGCTCCACATTTCAAAAGCTGCTCGGCCCGTGACCTGCGCCGGCAGCCCGGTGGACGCAGACTTCCTGTCCTGTTAAAGAGCTGCCAGTCAGGGGAGCGGCTGTCAATTTACAACGGAAGCGGCGGTCGGATATTTTACACCGTCCTTCCTGGAAACCCAACACCCCGACGAGCGGCCGAGCAGCAGGAGGGAGGAGAGAGAAAGTTTTGACTCGCTCCCCGGAGACGAGAGGAGATGAATGAGGGAGAGAAGAGTGCAGGACGGGGGCGAGAACATGTGGGTCATCATGTGGATGAGCAATGTTTGATTCTATCCATCTGTCAGCACGGAGAACTGCTGGATCATGATTCTAGAAATGATGAAATGAAAAGGAAAGAAACAAACAGGTCGACGTCAGGAGACCAAACTTTAAGGCTTCAATACGAATGACTGATTTCAGCTGATCCAACTGAGGATGTTTTAGTTTCCTGGTTTTCTCTGCGTGACCCAGGAAGCATCTTTCACCAGCCAGATGATGAGCTGGTACAGTCGTATTATCGCTGGAATCTGCAGCTGCAGCAGCATCGCTGGCAGTGGACGTCAGAGCAGACGGACGATGAAGATGATGGAGGAAAAAAAGTCGTGTTTCATGCAACATTTCAAAAATGAGAAAGAAACCAAATCTGTGTGCAAATGTTCAAACGTTCACCTCATTTCTGACCACGAGCCTCAGAACAGACGACTCTCTGGTTAAAAACTCGTCTGTACGCACACACACAGAGTGGTCCAGCCCCCCCGACTGCCGACCCCCTTCACCTCCTCTTCAGCCTTATCCTTCCTCTCCTCCCCCTCGTCTCTTTGATTCTCTGCTCCTTTCTCCTTGTCTGAGTCGCTACCTGTCATCAGCTGCCCCCTCCAGGGAGTGTGTGTGTGTGTGTGTGTGTGTGTGAGTGTGTGTGTGTGTGTGTGTTTGCATCTGCTCACTTCAGTACGAGGACTTTGACTTCTGGATGTTCTGGTGATTTTCAACCTGAACATTTTCAGCCGTCGTCTGAGGTGGAAAAAGCATTCAGACACTTTTAAAAACTTGGCAGCTGATTGGATGAACCGTCCATCAATGACTGTCTATCACAGGCTAATTTCAACCAATCAGATCAATGAACCGTATGACAGAGCAGGACTCTGGGAGAAGAGTAAAAACATCTTTTCTATGCTTCGGTATCGTTCTCTGCTCTTCTTTCGATGAAGAAATACTCTGCAGTTCTGATAGGGCTGACGCTAAAGCAGCACCTATGCTAACCTCTTTATTCAAATGAGCCGCCGCTTCTCGCGGTGTCGTCACACCTGAACCACCCAGGTAGCTGCAGTGGCTCCTCACAGGAAGGCTGATGGTCGCGTATCTCAAAGCCTGCCTGATGGACTGTTGGCTCACGTGATCTCGTGAATTCGGCCACCTCACGGGGAAAGAAAGACGAGGCCTAAAAGGTTCTGCGGATGTGACGTTATTAGATTATTAACACTGAAGCATCGATTCATTTCACTGTCGGAGCTGCTGCAGGTGGACCTGGTTTGAACCGCTTTGGATGGAGTTAGATAGTTTAGCCAGGGGTTGGGCCCCTCTTAAGCCTCTGAGGGGTCATGAGGGGATGATTTCTCTTCCGGATGTGTAGCCTTCATTTCTGAGGAGGAGCACAACCAAGGATGCAGCAGATGACCACAAAGGCGTAGCTAAGAGCCAGTGCATCAGTTCTCCATGAGAAGGACTCAAGGAGCATGAATGTGGTCCAGAAACCTGGTTTTACAGCACTACTGCTGATCAAACTGAGGAACTAAACAACCATCGGATGACTGAATAATAAATGTGAGAGAGATGTGGAGGCCCAGGTTTTGAGACAGAAGGTGAGTAAGGTGAGGAGCGCTGGGTTTGACCCCCGGGGCAGCCCCGGGGCGAGGGGTAACACCAGGACTACCGGTGGTCCACTTCCTTATCTTTCAGGCTAAGCGCCCCGCCGAGCTGGCAGGCCGGGTATCGGGTTCGGGCCGGGGCGAGGGGTCGTGACCTCAGCCAGGAACAAGGGCTACTGTTCTGCTCCACTCGAGCTTTTAAAAGAGTCGGCTGTTTTCAGAGGGGGGGGGCAGCAAGTCCAACGTTTCATACAACGTCTGTAATAACGGCCAAATCTGAGGGTGTTTACTTTTATATTTTTACTGTAATATATGTTTTTTATTGTGCAATAGTACAGAAACACTGTTTTATTATCCAAACTTACTCCTTCTTAAGACTTTACACTGCTTTTGTATATCATGTATATTTAGTTGATTTTATTTTTAATCCTTTTTACAGAATCTGATCCCAGGTCTCACCTGGATCTCTGGTTTTCATGATTTTCAGCTTTACTTACCTACAAATGTTTAACGCTGACTGGAAGTGGCTTCAGATTCAGATTCAGTGATTCAGATTCAGTAAGGGGGTTTAGCTCTGGATTTAGGTTCAGAAGCTTTGGAAGGTTCCGGTTCACGTGTGGTCACTCCTCTTCTCGTTACGATGTCTGATGGGAGATGGGACTCCTCTGCCACCAAACACTTGTAGCATCACTGAACCTCTGCTGTTGCCTCAGGGCGGACATACCTGACGCAGGGAAATTACCTCTCCACTTCCTGTGTGCGTGTGTGTGCGTGTGTGTGTGTGTGTGTGTGGCAGTAGTAGGTAGCATTCTTTGTTTACTCTGATGAGGGAGTAAACAAAGGAGAGAGGAAGTGTCCTTTATGTGAAGGAAGAGTGTCCATCGAGCCCTGCAGTAACACAGCAACACCACCTGTTACACAAACACACACACACACACACACACACATGCTTTGGCTGCAGAGGGGAGTCCTCAGGTCCTCAGGCTACGATTACTGATCACACACACACACACACTCACACACACACACTGTGGTTGGTGCAATGACTCTAATCAGCACTGAGTTGGATCAGCTAAGGAGTGTGTTTAAAGTTTACGAGCTGAGATGACGTACACAGTGAACCACAAGGTACTGTAAGTATTTTCCCCTGCGGTTTGAATTTGGGTGGGAATGATTGAAGTGTGTGTGTGTGTGTGTGTGTGTGTTTCCCAAGAAGGAAGCACAGCTGTGTTAAAAGTGACACGTCCTTTTTTTAGGAGGACAAACTTGGTTGTCATGGTCCCACAGAAACAATCTCTCAGCAGCAGAGCTTCAACACTTTCACACATAAAATATTACACATCAAGTTTCAGGTTTTATCCATGAAACATTTTTCTGAAACATGTTTCTTCGGGGCAGCTTTGACTCGGGGGGGCAGCTTTGATGATGGTGACGCAGTGGTTTGAAGCTCCTGGTTCAGACTCTGTAGATATGAATGACTGTCTGCATCACCTGTGGCAGAGCGCTCACCTGTCTCTGCCTCTCATCCAGCCCCGTAACCCTGCACAGGTAACATAAGGCATGGATGGACGTTTCCTTCGGTGTCTCCTTACTCGTCCTCCTCCTTTGATTTTTTGAAAATTTTTGGTGAAAAAGCAGAAGTGATCTGATCTAAAAGCAGTTCAAACAAACACAGCAGAGATACTGCAGGTGAAAAACACCTGAAGAAATGTTCCCTTTCATCACTTTAACTCTTTGCCATGTGTCATAATAAGAGATTCACGTGATGTTTGGATTAAACTGAGAGCTGAGAGTGAGAGAGCAGAAGCATCTCCTTGGAGCTAGGGAAGGAGTGAAGGGGTGAAGGAGGAATGCAGGAAGTCATATTTGCCTCCTGTAAACGTCTGAGCTGCCTGATTGTCAGGATGATACAACCAGCTGTAACGTTAGCTCATTTGCACAGCTACAAATTCATCAAAACTTTATTTAAATAAGCAAAACAACAAATGTTTTCCCTTAAAGTCGAGTACCTGCTGTACCTCCTGCGCTGCTGGACTGAGACGTGGCTCAAATCGTTATTTTACGATCACAAAGTTGGATGAAAACACCTGTTGTGTCGTCTCTGCTGACGGAGATTCGTCCAGGTTTACCTGGAGATCACGGAGCGTAGACGTTGTCTCACCCTCTCTGTCTCTCTCTCAGCAGCGTGTCCTCCTCCCTCTCCTCCCTAATCCATCCATCATTTACAGTAGGAAGCAACCTGCCAACAGTGAGTTATCTGTGCTCCACCCCCAACCAGCACACACACACACACACACACACACACACAGACAGACAGTCAGTGTTCCTACACCCAAACTGATGGTGGAGAGTAACTAAGTACATTTACTGAAGCACTGTACAGTTTTGAGGTACCTCAGTCTGCAGAGCTGTAGAGTCCCATCAGGCTTCACGATCAAACAACGTCTTTATATCACGTCCACACACCTGTCCATGTTCTCACACTCGTCCACGTGGACTCTGTCTCTCTGCTGCATGTTTGCATCACACGTTTTATCCACTGATGGTTTTTATCATGGTTTCACTGGGTGCTGCAGCCCCCTCAGCACCTGGACTCCCTGCATCTCTGCAAACTGCTCCGCCTCAAGCAGCTACAGCAGTAAAATGCTGCGTATGCATTGATGCATCAGATGCATATTAATGTCAGCCACAGTGTAATAATAAATCAGTCACAGGGGATGTTTTACTGCAAAACAAGAACTTTTACTTTGATATTTCAGATGATACCTCTGTGCTTTTCCATAAGTAGGTTTTTGAATGCAGGATGTTACTCTTGCATTAATGCATTGGTATATTTAATCATCTGATCTTCCACCATTGCAGACTGCAGCTCCACACAGGAGCTGCTAAGTGTCTCTACTGCCTCAGTAGAAGAGTACAATTCAGCAGGTTGATGCTTCATGGAGATAATAAATCTGGCTGTTGCACAATGCGATGTGTGAAAGGGAACTGCACGCAGGCCTGCTTTGCCAAAGAGGGCCGGAAACAGGACGCTACAAGCTCAACGATGGATCAGCTGGTTTTATGTTGTATATTTTTTGTAGGTTAGCCCGTTGAACTTGGCATGAGCATGCTGCTCGGCTAATGCTGCTACTCACATTCTGGTGCGATGTCTGACTAACGTTGTAATATTGAGGACCAGTCAAGAGAAACTGTGTGAGGGGATAATTCCAGTATTTCTAACATGGACCATGTTTTGGTGGTTGAGTGACTAACAGGTACTAAAAGGTTTGGAACTGGTCCCGTAGCTCGCCTCAGCCTGCGGCCTGGGCTGCAATGGCTGCAACATAATCAGTGTACGTCCACTAAACGGGTCATTATGGAAATGATCCCAACAGAGACAAACCATACTGTTAATGAACAAGGTCCTTTTTGTTTAACCATTATGTCATTCTCCTCAACGCCACCAGACTTCATTGACAACAACGCACCAAAACCGTCTTTGTTAGTTTTTCTACTGTACCGTCATCACCAGCTCAGCTTTTTAAAAATAAACGTGAATTCATGGAGTCAGATGTTGGAATATCGTGGCTCTACAGGCTGTTTTCCACCTGCAGCCTCTCTGATGGCAGAGCCTCCCGATGATTTCACCTCTCACTCTGTGACTTCAGGGTTTATTTCAACCAAACCTCATTTGAAGCCGGCTGAACGATGCCAGTAACTGTTTCATCTTGTCCCTGTGTGTGTGTGTGTGTACGTGGAATGCACGTGTCATGTCAGGAGTTTGTGAATGAACACCTGAACTCCGCCTACACACACATACCTGGACTATAACCCATGCACACACCCAGCAAGACCTGACACACACACACACACACACACACACACAAGCCTTCATTTCATTCCTGTCTGCTCTCCAATTCCTGCCCCAATGACCTCTGACCTCTATCCATCAACTGAGGTGTTACCTGTCCTGCGGCTGTGTGTGTGTGTGTGTGTGTTTATTTCCTGTGTTATAAAATGTGTTTAAAAATATCCTTTTCATCTCTGAACTCTTTCATGCGTTAGATTAACTTGGATATCTGTGCTTTTATTTTGAAATAAAGTGAAACCACACCTTTGTCAAACATACGATTAGTTCATTTAATCGAAAAAGAACATCACACAGTTTCTATCAATAATTGATCATCTCTGTCATTGATCGAGCTAGTCCGAGGACGTGCAGCTTCTCTGTTTTCTCTCATAAACTGAATATCATTTGAATATCTTTGGGTTTTGGACTGTTGGTCGGACAAAACAACATTTGAAGATGGGAAATCATGACAGACAGTTTTCTCTATTAATGGATTAATTGAGAAAATAAACAAGAGATTAATCGATAGTGTATCCACACTGGTCGTCTGTCTGCTCACCTGTCTGTCTGTCTGTCTGTTTATCTCTTTGCTCGTTTCCGTCTCTTCTTATCTGTCTATCTGACTGTCTGTCTGTCTGCTTCACTCTCTCAGCTCCTCACACTTGAACTAATGTTCCTTTATGTCACCAGCACCAGGGAAGAGTCCATCTGTTTGGTCCCACCCACCCCGGCCTCAGACTCGCCCTCACTGACCTCAGGACCAGAGTCAGCAGCACGCCACGATGCGGACGGATACATCTGAAGCTTGTTCATCACATGGAGGAGAGAGAAACACAATCTAAAATCACTTTAAAATCCACAAAATGCGTTAGATCGAGCTCATACCAACATTAATGCACAGACTCCTCCTTCATTTCACTCAGTGGAGGAGAGTAACTACGATCATTTACTCAAGTACTGTTTTTCTGTCTTGTCTTTTCATGTTGCTTTACAAGTTTTTACACACAAATCACACGAAGAGCTGATAAAACATTGTTTTGTTATAAATTATCGATATTTCTGCTTCTCAGATGTTTGATTTGCTGCTTTTCCTCTCAATGATCTGAATGTGTTTGTAATAATGTGGAGCTTTGGACTAAACAAACACTGTGAAGGCGTCACTTTGGCCTCATCGTCACCACATTTCTCACTATTTTCACAATGTTTCCAAACCGAACGATCGATCGATTAATGGAGGAAATAATCAGCTGATTGATCCAGAATGAAAAGAATCATTAGTTCAAATGAAGCTCAACCAGCTCCAACAGACAAAAAATAAAAAAAGTTTTCAAACACATTTTACTCAAACTGGACTTCCTGGATCATATTTCATCATGTCAACTGTACCTGTAACAACACGCTCACGCCGACCGCTGTGTTGGCGGGGAGTAGTGATACAAACACGTGTGTGTGTGTGCATGTTTGTGTGTGTGTGTGTGTGTTCAGATAACCACTCTATCCCATCCTGTCCCTCTGTTTTGGAGGTTGAAGCTGAGAGCTGTAATTATACTGTCTGGCCCAGAACCACCTGTCGTGTGTGTGTGTGTGTGCGTGTGTGTGTGTGTGTGTGTGTGTGTGTGTGTGTATGTGTGTAATACTACACCGCTTCATAGCGACACATTAGTCAGCTCCACCTTATCTGCTGCCTTTGAAAGCTGCCTGTCTTCTGGTTAAACACTGAGTGACTGAGCTCACACACAGTTCAACTTTCTGCTTCACACACACACACACGCACACACACACTCACCTGCAACTAAAATCCTGCGTTAGTCAGACACCTCCGCAGCGGTCGACACGTCATCCTGCATTCTTTCAACATATTTTGGAGACAGATCATCCTGTGAGCAGGAACGCTCAGTCGCTCTATCGCTCACATGTTGAACGCTAGCAGCCGCCTCGCTGCCCCCGGAGGCCGAGCACGCTCATTACACTTCGTGGAACACATTAGCAAGAGCGGCTGGGTATCGCACGTCTGGAAGCTGTCTGCTCGGAGTCGGAAATTTGTTCATTATTTGATCCAAAAGGTTCAAATGTAAATGAAAATTGCTCCAGTTTTAGACTTTTTCATGTAGCATTGTTAGCATAGTAATTAGCACACTAGTTTTAATCTCAAAGCTCTGCTGCCATTAACTGAAGTGTTAGACAGAAGATATGTCAGCATGAGTTCACTACATCAAGTCAAACAAGAAGAACAGTGTGACGGGAGAAGTTTTCCTCCGGGTGGCTGCTGCTCTGTGTCACAGATTGTGCCTTTAAAAGGAGAATTAATTGTCCGGCGGCCTCCATCGGGAGCAGACTGATGTGTTATCAATACATGAATTGGATAGTTAGATTAACTGTATGAAGCGGTGTCAGGTAGGACGAAGCACCGGCTCGGCTCAGACTGACACAAACAGATGAGACGAGCTGCAGGGAAACGGCGAGAACAATGAGAGCAAAACACACGGAGAGCCGCCCCGCCTAATGCCCTCCGTGGTAATTGTATTGAAGAGAGGCTGTGTGTGTGTGTGTGTGTGCGCGCTCCCCTGCTAGGTGAGGGAGGGTCAGCATCACTATGAAAAGAGGGGAGGAAGGAAGTTTGGCCAGCAGAATAAAAGCCGATTTAATGAGATAGTGAAAACCCTCAGAGACTCTTAATTTACTGGAACACTTGTCCTGAGTGATGGGTGGCAGGGAAGTGTGTGTGCGTGCGTGTGTGTGTGTGTGTGTGTGTGTGTGTGTGTGTGGATTTGACATTAAAGTACATTTGTGGTGTTTCTACTCGAATCTGGTTTCTGAATTCTCTGTCAAACCGCAGATTATTCTTTTCTATTCATTAAACCACATCCTGGCCCGTGTTTGAAGCTTCCCTCCAGGTCCCTTCTTGGACTCTTTACTCCTGCAGGTGAAGCTCTCTCAGCCCTGAACAGGCTGGGCAGGTGCAGGAAGTGGATGGATGGATTTTGGCTGATTCTTCCCACCTGCGAGCTCAGATCCGGCCCTCATTGGCTAACGTGGAACTCAGTGGTCCAATGGCAGCAGGGGTGTCTGATGTAAATGGCCTCCTGGATATTTGCCTTGATGCTGGTCATGTTGATTGATCTGTGTGTTGTGGGATGTCTCACCTGGGTTGGATAAACAGCATGTGTTACCTGTAGTAATATCTAGACCTTCTATTGCTGATGGCCGTTATCAAAGGCAGACTCGGTGTAGACAGGTGTGGATGGCAGCACATGCAGACGCCACACCTGTGCGAGCTGCAGCAGCCCAGCGAGGGTGCCGTCACACATAGGTAGAGGAAGGCAGCGAGCCCTGAGCGAGAGACTCGGGATGAGGGCTTTAAAGTCCCGCTGGGGCCACCGTAGTTGGTGCGTGTGCACTCATGGGACGGGGAGGTGTCTGCATGAAAGCCTCCATTAAATCAAACATTTGGGAGGAGCCGCCGCTCTGCCTCACCTCTGGCTCCGCTCAGCTGTAACGCGATTAAGAAGCAGGTTGATGAATCATCTGTCAGACAAAGTTAAAAAAGGCATTAGATACAGCAATGAACACACACACACACATGCACACGCATACGCACACAAAGGATGGTTTAATGCTCAAATTGATCGTGTGGGGCAGAATTAAACTGTGGCAAAGTGAAAGAAAAGAAAGTCAACGACTGAGACAGACGAGGACGAAGGACGACAAAGTTCGGACAGACAGAAAATAAAACAAGCAAAAAATCCGAAAATGAAACAAAAAGATGAAGAAAAGAGAGAAGAAGCGCCGTCGGTTTCTTTCTGTCTTCAAACTGTGCTGATCGGCCGTTTCTGTTTGTTCAGACCTTCAGCGCGGGGTCGGCTGTCTGAGGAGACGGAGGTCAAAGGTCAAACCAAAAGACAACTCCTCTGTCCTCCTGGAGAACCTCTGACCCGCTCAATGGATTCTGCTGCTGTCAGACACAACTCGTGTCTTCTTTCCAGCCCGATCAGCATCGACCTCCAGCCCCCCTCCAGGCCGACCCTGATGCACCCTTTAAATCTGTCCCTCTCGCCTAGATCAGCCCAGCCCCCCCCCCCCCCAGAAATTTGGTCTAATGAATAAAAAGTCCACCATGTTCAGGGGCCTGAACTCTAACTCGTTCTTTAACCTTTTATTCAGCTTTATGTCACAAATTTAATCAAAGTGTTCCATAAAATGTATGTACATTTGAAGATGAACAATCATTTTCATCTATAAAGAAGCAATAATCATCACATAAATCAACAAAAGAAGAACAGAAGAGGAATAAAAAGAATCTCCCTGCAGTCTTCGATGGAGACCCACGTCTCTTAAGTGTGAACCCTCTCCCTGAAGGTTTTGTGGGGGTTTAACAGGTCTGATGGGGTCACAAAACTCACTCAACAGGCAGGCGACCGGGTCGACTTTCGGTTCAGGTGAGAGAAAGAAAAACAAGCAGAGTTGCAGTTTTTGCAGCTTCTCCAGCGTTTGGGTTCTGCTGACACATGCAGCTCCTGAAAGGCAACAAAGATTCACTGAAGGGGTCAATCAGACCCTCACTCAATGCATTCCTTCCTTCCCCCTGAGCTTCTGTCTTTCTTTCATTTCTTTTCTTCTTATGGGAGGCGGAGGGGCTGGGTGGGGGGGGTGGGGGGTGGTCGGTGCTGCTGGGGCCTGAGAAAACAAAAACCTTGGAAGAAAGAGAGAATGAAGAAAGAGGAGAACACATAAAGAAAGAGAGAAGGAGAAGAAGAAGAAAGAGGGAGCGCAGAAGTTAAAGTGAATGACCACGAGTGGACGGCGTGACAGGAAGCTTTCATCATGAGCCGCCGCGTCACTCAGTATGATTAATGGAGCGCTCAGGGACAACCGGCCGTTCTGAATGAGAAATATGACTACGATCCCGCTAATTTGTTTAGCATTGAGCTACTTAGACAGAGGCTGGCAGGCGGCTCTGTGTGTGTGTGTGTGTGTGTGTGTGTGTGTGTGTGTGTGTGTGTGTGTACATACAGCTTTATGAGAACCAGTTTGAGTTTTAGATCTTGGGACTTTTTTGGAAAGTGAGGACATTCTGGTTCATGTTGACTTTCAGACAGACCGTCAAAGGGCTGTTTGAGGGTTCAGACTTGGTTTTAAGGGTCAGGTTAGAGTTAGGTTCAGGTGAGGGTTGGGGTTGGGGTTAGGCGGGGCGGTGCCGCACTCTGGCTGACGCAGACGCCACAGCGGATCGTGGCAATTCTGGACGGTGCTTGTGATTCCAGTAAACGCTCATCAAGCCACATCAAGCTGCACAGAGCAGGTCAAGGCTGACACAGGAAGGGCATCGAGAAAGGGGTTAATTTTCAAAATAAAACAAGAAAAAATGATCAAATCCTTTATATCTGAGCAAGATGAGCAAAGTGCAAAACCACAGAGTGTAGAGCTGTGGACCAGTTAGCTGTGATGGTGAAGGTTAGGGTAAGGGGCTGGGGAATGCATCGTGTGTGTGTGTGTGTGTGTGTGAGTGTGTGTGTGTGTGTGTGTGTGTGTGTGTGTGTGTGTGTGTGTGTGTGTGTGTGTGTGTGTGTGTGACCCACAGCTGGCACTTCATTGCCAGTTGGGTTCCTAAAGCTGTCAATCATTCTAACAATGTGCAGCAGGGTGCCATCCCCCTACTGGTCTCTCTCTCTCTCTCTCTCTCTCACACACACACACACACACACACACACACACACACACAAAGCTGCAGCGTCTCTTCCTGTAGTATTATTGAATCCCAGTAATTACCTTAAAATGACACCAGCTTTATTCAGTGTTAACACCTATGTGTTTGTGTGTGTGTGTGTGTGTGTGTGTGTGTGTGTGTGTGTGTGTGGTCCACAGCCATGTTTCTCATCTGTAAAGTTTTCTGTACGTGTCAGTTAAAAACTGTGAATGCACATGTGGAATGAGGTACAGTCCAAACACAAACCTGCTTCGCTACCATAGACTCAAACAAAGCAGGAAATGTCTCATTCAGATCCAAATCTAAAACTGAATGAAGCATCTTAAAGGGGATTTAAATCAGCAGATGAAGCTGCAGAAGCAACGTTTCTGGGTGAGAAATGTAAAAACGAGGTAAAACCATGAGGTAGAAGATAGATTCACCGACAGCGTGGAAACATTCCCTCTGCTCCTGCGGTGCTGCTAAACACACAAACAGCACCTCCACTTCTTTTTACAGAGGACATTCACAAGCGGAGCACCAACGCCCTGCATGCCTGGATGATGCAGCCAAGACAACCAGCCTTAAACACACCTCCAGACAGACGGACAGGCAGGCAGACAGAGCAGAGCGGATCTTTGAAGGTGAGCCGGGGATCTCAGAGATTGATGCAGCGACACGCAGCTTTTGAAACCAAACCCACAGCTGTGACAAGTGGTGATTAGCGCCGTTTGTGTCTTCACGCTCCACCCTCTGTCTGTCTCCGAGAAAAAAAAACATCCCATCGACTGCGTGGGCGAGATGTGCGGTTTGTGTGCTGAGGTAGGCGCTCTGAATCCAGGTAGAACATCATCTCATTCATTCTCTCAGCTGAATTCTCTGTGATCACGACAGAGACGGCGGATCAAACCTCAGAGTTTGAAGGAGGTGAAATGTGTTGATTCAGCGTCTGTCTGTGACTTCGATGGTTGGATTTATGGAATCAACAGCGCGCACTCCCAGAAACGGAAGTTTATTTTACAATAACCTGACCAGCACGGTGAGGGATTGTCAGTAACCAGGCTGCGACCTGCTATCAGCCCACTCAGTGTTGCACCAGGCCACAAAGATGTTATCTGCTTAGATCATCCGCCCGCCCCCGCTGCCACCCTCCTTCGCCAGCAGGGAAGGCCAGATGATGAGGAACGACGGCTCAGTTCAGCCTCCTCCTCCTCACGTCGCTGGTGAGCATCAAAGCTGAACGCCCTAACCTTCTGTCTGTCAGCGGGGGGGGTTTTACTGCACATGAAGACTCACAAAAACCTGGGTAGGACACTTGTTGCTGGTGTGATCGTTCACTCTGTGAGAAGGAAACACTGAGGAACCAATTAGACGAAGTAAATGACAGAATGACCACTTTCAGCTGGTTTGCAGATCCCAACGTCCAAAAAATGCCCAGAATTTTACGAAGTTACACAAAACACAAAACACTTGATGCAAAAAAAACTCTGGAGTGGTTCCGACGTGCAGACTGCACATTAATGCTTCCATAGAGGTCCTGGTTTGGAGTTGGTGTGCAGGTGTCTCTGCTGTGATTCGCTGGTTTTAGCATAACGACGCTCCAACCTGAGCTGCTTCTGAACAATGTTTACACATCGAGGAAATGTGATTTCAAACCTTCACTTAGCGAATCACAGAAGTCGACGTAACGGTGAAACATGAACTCGACACCTGCGCAGGTGAAACCGGAGCGTGTCTTTACAGCGCGCTCCCCCGCAGCCGTTCGGCGGCGGAGGTGACTGTTTGTGCTCCGAGCGGTCGGCAGGAGCGGATCTGAGCACTGAACCGAAGCAAAGCAGAGTAATTGTCTCTTTCCTCCTTAACAGGATTAGAGCCCAGCGGTGTGGCGGGTTCAGGCCTCCAGTCAACCGTACGGCTGGAAGCCGCCCGAAGCTGCCAGCTGGACAACTGCTAGCGTTAGCCGAGGTCACCGAGCTCCTCCGGGGCCTGGGAGTCTACGTGAGAGAAGAAGAAAGAGAGGTCTGCAGCGCTTTACTGCATGTTTATACTCTCGCTGCATGTTTTCATTCATTTCTGCCTTCAGATGCAGGAAAACAGCCCGACTCGTCCAATTATCAGTCAACAGGACCAGATTTTCACCGGCAGCTCTGACAGAGCTACAAAGAACAAGGGCCGAGGAGTAGAAGACTGTAAAATATGTGATGTGTGATCACCATCGGTTGGTCGGGAGCCAGTCCTGAACCAGGAGCTGCACCTGCATGACCAGGAACCTCAATGATTCACTCAGAGTCTGTTTGCAGCTGCACAAAAAGCATGCAGAGGCCAGTTAAGAGCATCTTAACACATCCCTCCAACTCTCTGGTACGCTCACTCCCGCCCTCCTCACTGCTCTGTCCAATCAGGGTGGGGGCTGAAAGTGATGGTAGTTCAGGGTGGAGTTTTCCAGAGAATGTTCTAGAGCTTTTCTTTGAATTCTGGGACAGAATTACTTGATTTTCTTTAGAAAAATGAAAATAACTTCCTGTGTTTTGCAATTTCTTCGCACCAGGGTCAACCTGTCGTGTCAGTGAGGTTCTAACAGAACCCAAAGCGTACGATGTGCAGGCCGTGTGTGGCATCACGTGTGTGAACACGTCCATCGATGCAAACACACAGTGGAGAATAAACACGTGTGGCTTCACTTTCACGTCCACGTCAGGGTCGTCGGCTGATGGTCAGGCAGCTTTCTGGTCTGATTGTTTTCAGGCTGCGTTTGTTCGGGCTGCTCGACAACAATAATCACCAGATGATGAAGTCACAGAAAACTTAACTGACATTTAAAACTGTTATATAAAGCTGCTAAAAACCCAGCAGCGGTTTACAGGAAGGATTCCTGTGGGTTCCCAGTGGAAATGGAAGAGGGCATCAACACCAGGTGGTGCATTCATCCACCCACTGCTGCACAGACATTAAGGTCCATCAGAGCAGGTTCATGTATATCCCACCCGTCTCCCTCTCTCTGTCTGTCTGCTCTGGGCCTTTGTGAACCTGATATGATAATAACAGCACGGCGCTGTAACAGGTCTGATTAGACAAACTGAAGATTAATGTGAGGTGACATGATAACAGCAGGAAGCTCACATCTTCTGATGAAGAGAGGGGGAATGAAAGCGCCTCAGGGACTCGGTGAGCGTGGGGGGGGGGGTCGCGGTCGAGTTTTAGTGAAGTGAAGAGGTGACGACATCGTAGAACAGTGAGAACCTTGTTAGGAACGTGAAGACGTCGTTGGAAAGCGAGGACTGCTCTCTAAGGTGAGGTTGAGGACGATAAAAGTAGAAAACACACACACACACATTACACACATATGTGTCAGTGTTTTATAATAGACACACACACACACACACACACAGATCAGCAGACGGTTGATTTAGTTCCAGGGTTTCAGGAGACTGACCGCAGACATGAAAGGCTGGAAAGCTCCTCCTCCTCCTCCTCCTCCTCCTCTGTGCTTCTTCTTACCTCTGAGTAACCCCCAAACACACACACACACACACACTCATACACATCTTCACACGCTAATGACACTAATTACAAGCAATTACTCGACATATCTTGCGCTGGCGCCCTCCGGCTGTGTTTAAACCGTGTTGATTCAGAGGAAGGTACGTTGACCTGTGCTGAAGGTACAGTGAAGGCCTCACACTGAGTCTGTGTACTTTATGGCTTAAAGGACAAAACGCTGCTTTCAGAAATTTGACTCGAACTCTTGGATCATTTTCTAAAACATGACATCAGATTTTAGATGATCTCCTGACTTCAGGGCAGCTTTTTGCTTCAGTTTAGTTCAGGGACACATTTTACAATCTTACATTAAAATAAGGAAAAAACTCAAAAAAAAGATCATTTCTACAACATCTAATATATACAGTGTGTGTGAGTGTGTGCAAAAAGTAAAGATCAAATTTGGCAGATTTAAAAAAAAGATTATAAATATACAGGACATTTGTGAGGACACTTTGGTTGGGGGGTGGAAGTGGAGGATTCTTTGGGAAATGGGGACATTTACATGCCTTCTTTCTATCTTAAAATTCAAAATAAATCTTTACAACAAGTTCAGTTTCTTGAACATGAATACATGAATCATTTCTGTGCCTGGAAGGTTAAAGAATAATTGACTGATACATGTTTGGGGGTGTTAAACATCTGGCTAATGTGAGAAACACATTACAGAAGCATTATTACAGTGTGTGTGTGTGTGTGTGTGTGTGTGTGTGGTTTAAGTGGCAGCCACTGAAACACATATCTGTCTCAACGAGCTCAGATCCATTTCAGTCCAGTATGCAAATCCCACTGATGTCACTGTGCTACTGTCAATGTTTGACTGAGTCATTAAAGGGAATGAATGTGGGGGGGTGAAAACCGAACCTAACGCAAACATCTGTGGCATCGAGCTAATCTGGGTGGGAGACGTTCAGGGCAGCTCAGCTAATCACATTTAGTCTAATTACTGAGAATGACGCTTAAAGGAGTCACAGCAACCCAACATTCAACATCAGACTAATTTTACTGGAGTTAAACTTGAGCGATGAGCATCAGGACACCTTGAATTTGAGCTTCTAACCGGGGGGAGAAAAGTCAGATCCTTCGTTCCTGGAAACCCTCTCCTCTAACGAGCATGTTCAGGTTATCAGGGTGTTATCAGCGGAGCAGTTAGCCGGCTGATAGCGCTGATGATCACCTGCTGTCTGCGTTTACCCTCCATCCTGAGCTCCAGAAAGCAGCAGATCAAATTATCTGGAAAAGGTACGCTGCTCCGCTCGCCCCTGAAATCATCCACAGATCTGGAAATGTCGCAGCCGAGCCACCGAACTCCTCCAAAAGGCTTCAGCGTTTGCTCGTGAGCCCAAGGCCTCCTCCAGCTCTCTGAGAAGTCGCAGAAACCAGCGAGTCTGCAGGCTGAGGGAACGACGGGCGGGGGAAGGAGGAGTGGAGGTTGTGGCTGAATCAGGCCGGCTGTGCTGAAGTGTTTACACAACAAACCTTTCAATTAGCACCAGGCGACAGCAGGCGAACTGTGCTGATTAGCAGAGTGTGTGTGTGTTTTCTGTTGGGGGGGGGTTACCTGTCTGTCCTGATAAAACCATGAATCAAACTAGTCCTAATTAAAACACAGCAGGGATGTACACAACATATACACAGAGGAAGATCCGGCGTTTGGCAGCTGATGCAGGAGCTGAAGCGCGGCTGCATGAGCGGGATTTTTTAAGTTAACTGACGAACTGTTGAAAATGGAAAACATCACGTCCTCCTGCCGAGGCGTCGTCTTCCACTGTCTGAGTTACTGTCCTAAAATTATGACAGATATGTATAATTATACTGAATTTCAAAGCGATATGAAACAGAAAAATGCAGCAAATCCTCACATCTGGCTTGTCTTAAAGGAAAACTTTGTTTTTTACAACCTGGACCTTATTTGTAGCATTAAATACGCCCATTTACTCACCCAGACAACTTTGGTGGCATTTGGAGTCGTTTTGAAGAAATTAGCCCCAGAGGAGCGGCGCGTATATCCGTATAATGCGAGTACTCGGGGCATCCATGCGCAGCCTCTATATAACGCATAATCTGCAGAAACTCGTTCATATTCCAATATTTTGTTATGATATGCTGGTGCTATTCCCCTCTGAGCCCGTGGTGGCATGTTATCAACATCCGGCGTCTCTAGACAACTACCTCTGACGTGGATGATGTCATTACCGAACGCCGCGCGCTGCGAGCAGCCAGCCACAACACGGCTGACTCTGCGGCTGACTCTTTGTCGCTGAGCTGCAGCATTTCAATGATCCACAGTTGAAATCCAGTTTGATGATGTCTTCATGTATGAGGTTAGGGTTAGATCTCGTGTTTCCTGTTTTTCCAAACCGCAGCGAACGCATCAGCTGCAAACAGGCGCAAAAACTCAAAAGCTCAAACCCACAGTCTGTCAAGCGGATGAGGAGGTTTTAACCAGTATTTCACCAGACAAATCTCATTTTTCAGCTCAAGATCTGAGTTTGGGAACAAAACGTATCCACCCAGGCCAAAAAATAAAGAAATGGGACAACATGTCCTCATTTATGGCAATAATTTGTTTTATTTTGTAAACTGAAGTTGCAATTTTGTGTGGTTACAAAGAAAATGTTCTTGTTCCCTTCATGACCTGCTCAGTCTGTCTGCCGTTCAGCTGATGCCACTGGGTGAAATGAGCGTCATGTTTGTGGTGTCTCCAGACTCTCGGCTCACTCACCGCCCGACAGATTAAAATGAATAAAACTATTATGCTCTTATCTAAATATTTAAGCTCTTCTGCAATATTTGTAGTCAAACAGCAGCTGGAGCGGGTTCCAGCTCCGTCTGTGGAGACATGGAGGTGATTTAAAGTGTATTTTTGTGTTTCAGTCACAACAAAAGAAAGAATGTGAAGGATTCCTCTGCACATCTCCGCTGGATGCTGCAGATTTGTTCTTACCTGTTTGACGCTGCAGAAGACACATACCTGCTCTGTGAGGCGTGTTTTGCAAACAGTGATATTGCAGGATGCTACACACCGACATGTGACACACACACACACACACACACACACACGCCGCCGTGCAGGTCATCATATACAAACACTCAGCTCTGACATACTTTCTGCATACTTTCAAACAATTATGTTAAACACACACTCGAATACACGCTGTGGAGGCTCATGCACTCACCTTCACATACGAACCGCACACACACGTTCACACACGCTGTTTGGGGCCCTGAGTAAAATCCAGTTTAACTCCCAGTTTAACAACGTGTCCAAAATCCAGATGAGACACGATAAAAAACACTCATCTGCATCTTCGTCAGCTGTTGCTGCACAGCTCAAAGATTCAAGAGGAGTAGTGATGTCTGATTGCACTCCATTTTGCCCTGAGTTTATCCTGTCAGGCTACATACAGGCGGAGCTGGAGGCATCTGCAGCCTGAGAGAATGATCTGCGCATAAAACACTGTAAAGACTAAATACTACGACATCTTCACTAAATACAGTTAAAACACGCTCAACCAGGGAAAGTAAAGGTGATCTTAATGTATTAACAGTGTCATTTTTAGTTAGACTACCATTAAATGTGAATTGTCTTTATTGTCACTGAGCATGACATGTCAATGAAATTTGCATTGCAACCCCTGTGTTAGAAACAGTAAGAAAGATAAGAAAGTAATAAAAAATAAAATAAAGACACTAGAATAAAATTAACTAACATGCAGATAAAAATATACGTAAATGCAATAAAAAATATGCCAGAAATGAAAATATACTAAGACAATAAAAATATACGAAAACAATAAACAATAAAATGTACCAACAGCAGCTGAAATATACTAAAATGTGTATACTGAGTGCAAATGGCTGACCATTTAGTTAAGCCTGTGTGTACTTAAATGTTAAGTACATAGAAGGTGCAGGTGAAGGTGGAGGTGATGATACAACTAGAAAAGAAAAAAAAATCATTCACATAGTTTAACAGAACAAAGCCAACTCGAGGTCTGTTTGCTAGATTTCTGCAGCATCACATGGTCTTCATCAGCGGACGGAGCTCACGTGGTCGCTCCTCACCTGTTGGTAAGCATGACACTAAACCTGAAGCAGAACCAGCGACGGGAAGGCTGCAGATTACCAGTTACCCTGTCAAAAATGTAATCGCTATCTATTTTAATGAGTTTGTCAAAGGGATCTGATTACTTTTCTAACAAATGCTTTTAAACTTTATTTTATGTGACTGATTGCAGTGACATGAACTCACCTGCAGATGTTTCTTCAGGTGTGTCATCGGGCGTTCGGCTGCAGGTAAACAAGCTTCCCTCTGTGCGGTGATGTTTGAGCTCTTTTCTGATTTCAGAAGAAAAATACTGCTGAATTTCCCGCGCTGAAGGGCGGCATGCACGGTCACAGTCACCTGCCCTGACTCACTGATTTGATTGGCAGACGGGAGGTGGTGCAAATTCAAAGAGAACCAATCAAAAACAACGCTCAAAATTTGACTCGATGTTTCCCGATGAGTGGAAATGTGCAGAAATAAGCAAAAAAAAAAAAAAAAAAAGAGATTATATTCTACGTGTAAGATTTCTATTAAAATAAATATAGTGTATCCCCTTTGTAATCAACATTTTGATCACTAACTGTAATTGAATTACAAACATTTCTCAGAAGCTGTCATAGATTACAGTTTGTCTTTTAGTTACATAATTAGATGTAAGTAGTTGCTCTCCAACACTGTGCACACTCCTGCTGTCAAGGATTAAAGTGGAGATTCTAGAGCCGCCTCATGAAAAACAGAAATGATGTAAAGGTTGAAATTTCTCTGCGTAAAGTGAAAACAGCTGCGGGGTAAAATTGGTAAATTCATTCCTGGGCGGGGTGGATGCTCGCCCACACAGGGGCTCGGTCACCATGTTTGAGAAAGGGCGAATGATGAAACGCAGGTTTGAGTCAACAAACAGCTCCAGGAGCGACGCACAGATCGAGCAGGTGAAGATGTGGAGCGCGTGGTTGGCTCGCGGCGAGGTCGTGACCTCGGTCGCGGGCCGCCCCGCCTCCGTGACGGCCGCCGCCTGTCGTCGCTCTGACAGGACGGTGATGGAATTATCTCCTCTCCTCACCTTCAGCCCTTCGGTTTCTCTGCTCCTCATCATTTTCCAACAGTCTTCCTTTCTTTTCCAGGCCGTCTGTGTTGATTTTGGACGGCAGCTTTAATTCTCCGCCTGCTAATCTGAAAGCTTTTATCGCTGTGAAAACACAGACACCTACACCTGGAACTGTTTCCTAATGAGCTATTGTCACAGCTTGTAGCTGTTAGTGTGTTACGCCCTGCGGGGCTCGGATCCTGGATAACTACTGAAAAAAGCACAGTGATAAAGTTCATCATCTGACATCACCTGCGTACGTGTGTTTATACCATCACGGTATGTTTTTGTATTTGAGTTGAATGAATAAAAGTTGAATAAAAGTATTTTGTTGAGCTCATAGACGACATTCGACAGTGCAAACTGCTAAAAACACTTCATAAACAGGCAGGAAACACACATGCAAAGAAGATAATGAATGTAAAAACAGTTTCAGCACCTCAGAGTCACAACAAGCAGCTGAAGGTTTGCTGTTCAAGAGAAAAACACATTTCCTGTCTATTCAGAAGCTTTCTGATGGTGCTTTTAAAAGTTTCCACGGTGAAATGAAACCGTCGACGCGGCGACGCTGCAGTTCCGTTCACCTCCTGCTCTTCTTACTCTTCGTTTTCTGGCAGCTGGACCGGACTGATTGATCGAGGACAGCAGCAGAAGAAGAAGAAGAAGCGACCACATCTTGTGTTTACTGAGCCGCCGCTGCAGTACTGTCAGTGTGTATTTATACTTGTGTGTGTGTGACGGCGCCGGCACACCTGTAAACACGTCAGTATATTCATGACAGTCAGTGTCGCTGTTTTCTGCATCTCTGCTTGCTTCCACTTGATTTAACTGGAAGTTTCTCACGTGGGAGTCTTTTCTAACTGAGGCTCCACAGTTCTGCCGCGAGCCCTCTGATCCCGAACAATCATCATCCGCTTTCCCAACGCCACCTTATCACTGACATCATTATTTGTCTGTGGGATTACGGCAGAACAAAGGTCGTGTTAATGCTGTGGGAAACGCCTCCGTCCCTCCAGTGATCACCATTTCTCCTCACAGTCGAGGGTCTCGGTCCGGGCTTAAAGGTTCAAGGCGTCTTCGGCTCCGCGGCTTCCGTGTCTTTTGTAGACAACCTTGGGAGGCTTTCTATTCAGCCCGGGGTGTATTATAGCCGTCAGCACTTTGGCTATATGTAATTAGTGTCGGGGTCAAAGGTCAAGGCGGGATTTAAGCCTGAGACCTACTGGTCAGTCAACAAACCCGGGGACCAAATCCCCCTGGACTCCAGGGACGGAAAACCCTGCTGCTGACAGATCTGAGCCACTCAAACACACACACACACACACACACACACACACACAGGTTTGTTAGATTTAATATGGGAAAAGACACACAAAACAGGTTTAAAGCACACACACACACACACACACACACACACACACAAAGTTAAGTAAGCACAAACACAAACGTGCACGTTGAACACTGATTCAACAACAAACACAGGAACTGGGTGCTTCTCTCATGCTAACTGATGCTAACTGGGATTTTCAACACTCACACACATACCTGTGTTGCCAGGATATGAGTATGATTTTAATGTAAGTGATGGAGTCTCTTTGTGGGTGGTGTCTCCTCATTGAGCTGCAGCAGCGTGACAGTAAAGACAAACTTTGGGAGATCTGAAGATGAGTTTTGAAACTTCATTTCAGCTTCAATTAAACCTTAAAGTGCTAAACGTTAAACATTTGGTTACAGTCAGCAGAAAATCACGTTGACAGTCTACAAACAAAAAACCTGAACTAAAGGTCTGATTCATGCAGCCATCGACAACCTGGACCCCCCCCCCCCCTCAGCACAGAGAGCTGAGCAGCAGTCAGATTGTTCTTCACACTGGTCCTTCATCCATCCATCCATTGTCTTCCGCTTATCCTGGGCCGGGTCGCGGGGGCAGCAGTCTAAGCAGGGAAGCCCAGACTTCCCTCTCCCCAGACACGTCCTCCAGCTCTGGGACCCCGAGGCGTTCCCAGGCCAGCCGAGCAACATAGTCCCTCCAGTGTCCTGGGTCTTCCCCGGGGCCTCTTCCTGGTGGGGCATGCCCGGAACACCCTCCCAGGAAGGCGTCCAGGAGGCATCCGGTAAAGATGCCCGAGCCACCTCAGCTGGCTCCTCTCGACGTGGAGGAGCAGCGGCTCTAATCTGATCTCCTCCCGAGTGACAGAGCTCCTCACCCTATCTCTAAGGGAGCGCCCCGCCACCCTGCGGAGGAAACTCATTTCAGCTTGTGTCCGAGATCTCGTTCTTTCGGTCATGACTCAAAGTTCATGACCATAGGTGAGGGTAGGAACGTAGATTGATCGGTAAATAGAGAGCTTTGCCTTTCGGCTCAGCTCCTTCTTCACCACGACGGACCGGTACAACGACCTCATTACTGCTGCCGCCGCACCGATCCACCTGTCAATCTCACGCTCCATCCTTCCCTCACTCGTGAACAAGACCCCAAGATACTTAAACTCCTCCACATGAGGCAGGATCTCTCCTCCAACCCGGAGGGGGCAAGCCACCCTTTTCCGGTCCGGTCTTTTCCTTCAAATATCTCTAAAAGAAAGCTGAAAACGTCTCTTCACCTCTTCAGTCTTTAACTGGCGGGGACTTCCTGATGCGGGCCTCAAACTGTTGTACTCGGCCGCATCTTTACACACTGCTGGAGTTGTTTTATTTCTTTTGATTTTATGCATTTTATATAATGTATTTGTCATCTATATTTAATTATTTTATTCTGTGGTTTTTATTTTCCATCTCATGTTATGCATTGTCTTTAGTTTTATTCTCCATCTTATTTTGCACTCGTTTGTTTTTATGTCTGTTCAGAAACACTCGCTCGCTTCTCGTGATTTCTTTGTTGTAAAAGACTTTGAGCTGCAGCTCCTGTATGAGAGGTGCTCTACAAATAAAGTTTCAGATCTGCATGTTGAGTTTCATGATGTTAATCTCAGAGGAAACACGACTACAATCAGCTGAGTGTCCAAGCTGCAGAGTTACTGTCAATGCCTGTGTGTTTTTACTCAAATAAAGCGTTAAATGCAGGATTTTCACTTATTAGGATGGTTTGTTGTGTTACCAGTCTTAATGAAAGGATTTCATTTCACCACACACACACACACACACATACATTCATGCAGCATCGCACACAGTCATCCTTTTTTCCATAAAGCTGTATTACACAACAAAGGGGGCACAAAAGTTCACACCTGTAGCCAAGAGGCAAATAACAACAGCGACTGACAACATAACACACACACACACACACGCACTCACACACACAGACACACGTGCGCGCAAGCAACGAAACACAAATTAGACACATTCACACACAGATAAACAAGAAGACGTGTCGTACATGCAGACACAACAACACATAATCAGCAATCAAAACACACAAAGGTGAATCACAGAGTTAATGCTGCTGATAATCTAAACGTTAGCACACACACACACACGCACACACACAGGATCCACCTGCTTGTGCCAGCTTCCACACCAACATGAAAGCCTATAATTTAATCGTCATAAATGCCTGAGTGCGCGGAAAGTTCAGCAGCTTTCTGAAACCTCGAGGCTTCTTCCTGTGGTTGCTGCTGATGTCAGCGTGTAGCAGCAGCCACCCAGCGGCCGCCGATCTGTCAGCCAATCAGAGGGAGGGACACGAGGCCTTCGAAATAAAAGGTAGCAGGGCCGCATCGGGAAAATAAAAGGTTTGTTGAGCCAGTGCTTTAGATAACAGCCCTCCTGTAAATCCAGTTCATTGAAAGGTGCTTATTTGGATAATTGGTGCCTTCACAAAAGTTAAGAAGTAAACTGATGATAATAAAAATAACAACAGGTGGCGCTACAGAAGCATGACAAAGCTAAATGGTCTTAACTCATTGTCATAAATGTGACATGAAATGTGTCACCATTCGTTTTCCCTGACAGGATATCTGTATCCTGAGCCTGTGTGTGTGTTCACGTGCAGTAGATCCACTTCAGTCTGTTAATTAACCCTCCAGTTTCTGCTCTGAGCAGTCGGAATCACTGCAATATTTTTTACAAATAGATGCCTGCAGGTCCAAGCTCAGTAAAAACTGACAATACCACAGAAAACAAAAAATATTTTACATATAGTTTTCTAATAGTTTGTTAATGTGTTCTCTAAAAACTAGCTAACAATATTTATCTATATATATATTTATATTTTATTTAGGCCCTCTAAATTCATATTTTGTACTATATTCAAGCTTTATATCTTTATATTGAGGTGATTTAATGTGTTTATGATATCAGAGCCTTTGTAATTATCCCTGTTTTATCTGAAGTCCTTGATTTGGCTGTAAAAGACCATCGAAAGCAGCAGATGCTAATTTTCAGGATTTCATTGGCTCTACAAAACGCCAATCATCTGTACACTTGGTTACAATTGGCTGGATCTTTACGAAAGCAGGGAGGGCGGTACTTCCTGTCAACACCTACTCCAGAGCCTAATTGGTCAATGAAAAGGTCAGAGTGCAGCGGCCATCTTGAGACCAACATGTCACCTGTGTGCGGAGGCTAAGTGGTTAGCCTGCATGTCGCCGGCTAGTCTGTCATGATAAAACAACTTTTTGTGGATTATTATCGTGTTTTGGACTAAATATTTCACTGGACTGGATCTTCTGGATCTTCTGGACAATTTTGTTGGACTGTTTTCAGTCAGTGGATCACTGTGAGACGTCCTCGGTGAGTTGCCTCAGTTTTGTAATTGTTTGTTGCGCTGATTTTACCTGATGTTGTGATTGGATCTTGAAACGGTTCCAGTGGATTTAGGACAAGTTTAGCTTTCCGGTGATGTCGGTCATCAGTACAGACTCGAACGTAGCGACAGGTAGACGGTTTAACACACTACAGCCCGTCTACGGGCCGAAGTGTTCAATAGAAAGTTGAATTTTAAACCATCCAACAAAACAAAATAATTTTTACACTGGAACAGAAAGAAGTGTGATTTGTGTGCATGCTCTTGTTTGCATTTGTTGTTTTGGTTTTGAGGTTTATAGTTTTTTATTCCTCAACTGTTTTTTCGTTTTTGAGGTTGGTCTTTATGGTAAATGAACAAATGTTCCAGGGGCGGGGACTCCTCTGTTATTGGTCCAATTAACTGCCAGTCATATCGTGCCACGAACTCTAGTAAGAGACCACAGAACCAAACACAGAAGACACACCACCCTCTGGATCACTGGCGCCATCTGTGGGGGGCTTTGGGTCTTACACTCCCCAGATTTGACGATTTCATTTGATGACATCTGAAAACTTTTTAATCAGTTTCTCTTACTGAGAGCTGCAGATGCATTAGAGGGGGGGGGGGGGGGGGGGCAGCAAAGTGATAATTTAAAACAACATAATTTTAAAACTCTTTATTTAAAAAATGATAATATAAATAAAGTCGTAGCTTAAACTATATTAGCCTTAATGTTGAATTCACACGATGAGGCACTGGGTGATTTAGCTACAATACTCGAGTGAAAACAAGCACAACCTGCGGGTTCGGCCCTCCCCTCCACCCTCCAACCACCAGCCACTGTAACACGTAGCTGGCATCGTTCCAGGCATTCCGGTGGTTGGCATGGCGAACGTTGACTGACAGGCTGAACTCCGCGAACTTGCCATTACCACCGCGCCATGTCTCCGTGTGATGGTTGTAATGTTGGCTGTTCAGGTCCGGTGAGAACTAGCTGGGTCGCTGTCTGCAGGTAGATTTCTGCAGTAATCATCGCGCTGTTTCCAGAGGAAATATGAGAGTTGAGAGGCTGCAGGTTCTTAAAGTGAACCACCGAAACATCCCGAAGCAGAGAGCCTCCTCACGACGAGACGTCATCAAACATGTTCAAAGTCGTGCTTGTTAGCTTGCTAGCATGCTAAGCCTGCTAAGCCCTGCAGGCAGCTGAAAGGAAGCCCCACGTTCTCGTGTTTTCGCCTCGCTGTGTGAATGTTTTTCGTTGCTTCCTCTTGAATGGTGCTAATGGTCTGACACTGACCTCACCTGTGCGCTATTACTGGCTGGGGGGCTACACACCCACTGCCCAAAGGTCGCAGCCCAGGAATAAGAGAACACAGGCCGAGGGCAGCGTCTCTGCAGATAAATACTTATATTTGAGTCTATGCATTGTTTTTTTTTAGGAAAAGCCTGCATGGCTTGCCTTTAAGTATTTGAAGAAAGCACCAGTCGTGTGTGCGTGTGTGTGTGTGTGTGTGTGTGTGTGTGTGTGTGTGTGCGTGCGCGTGCGTGTGCGTGCGTGCGTGCGTGTGTGTGTGACCATCATCGCTCATTTGTGGTTCTCGTATCTGATTCTGACGATGTACTCTTCACTGGATGTTTGCTCTGCGTTCCAAATATTCACTTGTTGTGCAACACGTATCTGACAGAGATTTTTTTATTATCAGTAATCTGCAGCAGTTATCGCCCTCCCACCCCTCCCCTGAAGCAACTGAAAGCTGGCGTTGATGAAACATTCCAGTCATGTCGTGTCACATTTCACTGGTTAACCCTTCAGTCCAATCAGACCAATACTTCTAACCTGACAGAGGATGATTTTTATCATTAAAATAATAAATTCAGGGGGAGGTGCTGTCTGGTTTAAAAGACGTATCTGAAGATATAAAACAGAAAAACAATTTCTAGCTCTCTCTTTGCACAGGATGGAGGTTTGCTTGGACTTTCCGTGTAATTCCTACATAAAATACAGAGTTTATGTGTGAATCTGTCATGTCCGTAAATTCTAAAAGCAAATTTCAACCACAGTTCACCAAATAGCGACGTCATCCTACAACATCAGCTCTGCGTCACTCGGCGCTGCAGTAATTATGTCATTTGTAGTAATTGTGTGATTTGTTCCTAATTTCTTTGTCCATTTATCAAAGTCAGAAAAAAAAGTAAATTTAGGTGAAGCTGTGTACAAATGCATGTTGGGTAAATTAATGTCCACTATGTTCCCAGGTAACAGCTGTCCAGTTTAAATGTGACTTAAAATATGGAATATCCGGTCCAGTCTGCAGGTCGACGGCTGTCCATGAAATGAACACATCACCTGCACCAGTTAGGCAGTTGCAGGCAGTCTGGGGGGCATTGGGGGGGGCGAGGGGTGTCCATGGCTCTAGACTGAAGGCCATGGCATGCTGCTAAGTCCTTTTTAATACACGACATAGCTAACTTAATGCTAAGCTGACATAACGTGGCTGACACAGAGGGGTCAAGAGATGGGGAGGAAGCAGATCTGCATGTTGACTTTCACGATGTTAATCACACAACTACGATCAGCTGAGCGTCCAAGCTGCAGCCGAATATTCGTCCAGTGCATCAAAAGTAAAAGAGAAACATGGTGTTATTGTGTTAGCATGTTAGCATGTGCAGTGTTTGCAGTAATCTGACAGCATAGCTGACCTAGGAGGTTCTGGTTCTGACGACTGGAGTTTTCAGGCTGTGAGGTGAATCTTAGAGGCGATCCGGTGGAAGGATGCAAATGGAGCAAAAATTCTAGATATGAGCTATTGTCGTATTTCATATAAATAATCCATCAACAATGTAAGCAGTAGCTACAACCATCAGACAGGTGAAGAGGGAAAGTAAAACATCCCAAAATGTGAGGCTCGACTTAAACATTGTACTTACGAACAATTATTGAATAAAGAGTTAACGGTTACCAGGACAAACTCATTAGCTCCTGTCTGAGAGTGTGGAGAGCATCCAGGAGCTGGTTTCAGAGCTGAAAGTCAAACTCAGCGTCAGAAACACGTTCTTTTACGTTCTCAAACATTCCACAAACAGAACTCTGCTTTCAAAATAAAAGCCTGAGGTGTCTCAGCGCTTTGAGACGGAGGCTCAGAAACATCAGCCGCTGACTGTGTTCGACATGTGAGGCTGGAGACTGAGGCTCGGCGCTTCATTAACTGAACTCATGAAGTGTGTGAGAGGTCAGAGCCCACGCAGCGCTGCCTAATAAGAACACCACCACCCCTCCACACCCCCTCCCCACCCCGTCAGACACTGGGCCTGTCAGTTAGCATCTCGGACCTCCTTACTGGTCCTCTGTTCCGCACCAGTAAGCCTGCCTGGTAACCACTAACCACTCTGTGTGTGTGTGTGTGTGTGTGTGTGTGTGTGTGTGTGTGTGTGTGTGTGTGTGTGTGTGTGTGGGTGTGTTTGTGTGTGTGTGGGTGTGTTTGTGTGTGTGTGGGTGTGTTTGTGTGTGTGTGTTACACAGTTTTATCAGTTGCAGCTCAGTTTGATTGCTGTGATTCTGAGGTTTGTCATCTTCATCATGTTTTTAAACTCTCACCCTCATCGAACAAATTGATGACTTTTGGAAGTTTGGTTTGAATCCAGATCATGTGATTACTTTACTCTTTACCGTTAATCGAGTATTTCTTAAAGGGGCAGTGTGTAGGATTTAGTGGCATCTAGTGGTGAGAGAGTAGATTGCGATAGGTGAATACCCCTCACCTCACCCTCCCTGGGTGGAGAACCTGGCCACGAAACTTGAAACGTGAAATGGGAAAGTCTCTCTCTGTAGCCAACGTTTGTTTGTCTGCTCTGGGCTACTGAAGAAACATGGCGGTGCAACGTGGTGGAACGTGGAGGAGGACCCGCCCCCTCTGTGGATATAAAGAGCTCATTCTAAAACATTAGATTATTATATTGGTGTTGCATTTATTCAACCCATCACAATGGAGACAGGCAGAAAGCATGATGATGAGGTGATGATGAAGAAGTGATGATGATGTGACTGTACATGAGTATTATCATATCATCAAGCTGCAAACATTCAGCAGTATGTTTAGTCCTTCATTCACGTTCCAGTTGCCACCAGCTCCTCTGTGACACAGCTACAAATACTGAACAGCAGCTCTGTGATTGGCTCTGTCCACTGACCACACACACACACCCCTAACTGACCTGACTACATGTCTAACCCCTCCACACACACACACACACACACACACACACACTCCAGGCTGTCCCTGCTCTGTCAGTAGCTGACAGCAGCCCCTCTCTCTTTCCAACTCCAAGCTGATGAAAGCGGCGATGTGGTTGCCGTGACAGCGGCGATGGCAGCGAGCAGGAGAAGCCGTCATTAAGTGCTACGGCTTGTTTCCACAACAACATGTCAGTGATTATTATAAGGTGTCACTTCCTGCAACATGCTACCAAAAGTATTAAAGAGGAGGGGCTCAGCGGGCGCCAGTCACCTCTGAGGTGTGTCGAGTTGACAAGTTTAGAACAACAAAAACACGACGGCTGCAGGAAGTCTGAGAGCTGAACCTCCTGTTTCACAGCCCATCACTTCTCCTCACGTCGAGCGTCGCCCGGTCCTTCGAGCGCTTTGACCTGCAGGTGATTCATATTTACTGTACAGATCATCAGGAACATGGTGTGTGTGTGTGTGTGTGTGTGTGTGTGTGTGTTCCCTCATGAATCCTCGTATATGTTTTTGCATCAAATTTATTCAAACATGCACAAGCCCTCAAAAAAAAATCTGATGCTCAGTTTTATTGATTGCAGTTTTTCTCAAATGCTAAAACACATTTCACAAACGTTTCTTCTATGTTCCCCAATGTCTAAACACAACACCCTTTTCTAAAGCTACATAAACACAACCACACCTTCTCACTTCAAAACTCAAACTTTCACACCAAAAGAGCAGCTCAAAGATTTCAAAAATGTAAACAGCATACACATCATTACACACGAAAAACAATTGAAAACACAATGCTCAATATGTGAGAGGGTTCTTTGTTGCATAACTGCCAATGCATGCTTAGATCTTAGAGGATTAGGCATTTAGATTTATGAGTTTCATATGAAGAGTATAAATCTATAGAAAATACTGCATGTACACTACTGTAACACAACTAAATGCAAAAACATCTTTGAAACAAATAGACTACTTTCACAGGCTTGTAAAACTGTATTGTGACAAAGAAAGCAATAGAGTATAAATACCTGTCGTGTTGTCTGAACGCCCTGATAATGTTGGCCACAGTGAACCTACTCAGGTTTGGACGGACTCTTAGTCCTGCTTCAGCCATTGTCATGCCATGGACAATGACATGGTCAATGACTGTTGCTCGCATCTCGTCCGTAATGATGGTGCGAGGTTGTCTTGCTCTCCCTCCTGGACCTTCTCCTCTTCCTCGTTGGCCTGCTCCTCTTCCTCCTCTGATTTGAACTCCTCTGCCTCGTTGGCCTGCTCCTCTTCCTCCTCTGATTTAAACTCCTCTGCCTCGTTGGCCTGCTCCTCTTCCTCCTCTGATTTGAACTCCTCTTCCCCTGACTCTGCCTTCATCCATTGTGTTTGTTTGGAGTCTTCAGCAAACTGTGCACTCTGAACTTGCTTTTATGCACGTGGTCACAGCATTAGCAACGGGTGTCTTCAATTTTGAGTGGTTGTGTGTAATGAATGACGCCAGGTGAGTTCATTGTGTTCAAATATTGCAGACTGTGGCAAGCATTTTGCATCACACAAGCTTTCATTTAAGAATATGAGCAGAGTTCTTTTGCAGCTTGTGTTTTAGCAAAGAAAAATGTGTTTAGATTTATGAGAACGGAGGATTGTGTCTTCATGTGAAAATGTGTTTATGATATTGGCAAATGATGACTAGATTTAATAAATGTGTTTAGACAACTGGTCATTTGGTTTAGAGGATTGGCTTTTGTGTTTTAGCATTTGAGAAAAACTGTAAATCGTTATTTAAGCTAATGGTTTTGACTTGGTATCATGTTGGTAGTTATTAGCTCTGTTAAATATCCACATTTAACTAAAGTGAAACTATAAAATGAACACTTTATACATATATATTTTTTGTTGTTGGTGTTGCTTAAAACTCATGGAGACGCCTCATTAGACTCTTCCTTCTCTTTATCAAACAGAACCACGTGCTGACACTTCCTGTCTCTCCTCTCCTCTCTGTTCTCATCAGCAGCTCTATTGACAGGAGCCTTCCTCCCTCCCTCCCTCTCTCCCTCCCTCCATTCTTCAGAGGGGCACAACCTGCACTAATCTGCCACCCGGCGCTGCTTCGTTCCCCCGTTCACCCCTCTCGTTCGTGCACAAGAAGAATACCGGCTCCTCTTCCCTCTGTTTTTCTTTCTCATTCTGGTTCTGCTGCTCCGGGGTGAGCGGCAGGTCAGCCCTATTAGCCTTTTTCACTGTTAGCGGCCCGCTAAACAAGACAAGCTTTTATTTCATTCATAGAAAGACACACACACACACACACACACACACACACACACACACACACACTAACCAGGCAGGCAGGCAGGCGTCTTTCATCTTTGTTGATTTGTTTCTGTTCCTTCCCTTCGTCTTCTCTTTCATCCTTTACTCTTCACAGCATATAAATGGCTGCACCTTCCTATTTGGTAATGGAGTTCAAATGCTCTAATGATTGCAAAGGATCATGGGTACTACAATTTGCTTAATTTCTCTGCGTTGGATGGAGATGTATGAAAGTGTCATATATTAGAGTAAATGTTATGATTCATACTGTCATGTGATGTGTAGTATATGCTACTTTTAATGAAAAGTAAAACCTGTGAAACCATGAATGATGTGGCTGCTTCCAGGAGATCTGCTTTGTCTGTCTCATGCGTTAGCTTTGAACTAATTGATATAACAGTTATTTGTTGTGATTTTATCTTCTGAGGTGAACTTCTTATGAGATGTGATCTGTATCTTTACCAGGTGAAACGGATGAATCCTTACCTGAAGTCTCCTCCCTGAGCGTAGTCTGTCATACCTGGAACACCTGTGTGGGTAAGTCTTGCAATCAGCCTAAAACACCTATTCAAGGTGCAAAGTGCTCTTGAACCATTAGGAGCGCCTGCATGGTTTTGGTCTCCTTTGACATGTACCAGTCTGAACGTTCATCTTCAGCAGTCAGAACCACAGAGCGCTGCTGGCATTGAGTAACAGCAGACTGAACACGCTGAAGTAGAACGTCTTTATTTAAAGCTGAATATTCTGTGCTGCAGATATCTGGGCCCTACTAGCTGGAAACCACAATGTTCAATAAAACTTGATAACAAAACCACTGAACATTTCACATGTGGTTTTATAATGGTATGTGTGGTGTTCTCCAAAAAAGGTCATTTACAATACTGATGTAGAAAAACATCTGTATTTATATTTATGTAATCAACATTTAGGCCATCTATATTTTAATAATTTCTAAACCCTGTTGCACTGAATTCCTTCGAGTCTTAATTTTCTGATCAGTGCAAACAAACCTGGCAGTTGTGTACATGAACTGAAGTACTTAACACTCTGATGGCCCGGTAGCTCTGAACCTCTGACTTTCCAAATGGAAGACGCTGGTTTTCAGAGGTGGGTGGGAGTCCTCCAGCAGACAGTGATGAGGCTGATAGCTGGATTAGCTGGAAACCGCAGCTAATGTTTCTGACATGCCATCAGTTTGCCTTCTCCTGACCTGAAGTAGCTGCTAATCACATTTCCTTTTTTTTTTTTTACCTTTAAGGCGAGCTGCAGCGAAAGTTAGCATCAAATGTTATGTAAATTATTTTAGCATAGCCGTAGCCTTGTGATGGCCGAAGTAAATGCTAACACTGGCCTTGTTATGGCCAACATTAGCAGCTAATGTTAATGATTTATATTAACAGGAGCGCTAACTCTCCCACCACACATGCCTTTATTCATGCTAACTTTCCATCTTCGCTTCCATTCATGTACTTTTTTTTTTTTTTTGTAAATTTAAGATCACGACTGCTGCTCAGAGTCAGAGTACGGCAGTTAAGTGACGTACCTTCAGTTACGTACTTTACGTAGCTTCATGTAACGTACATCAGTTAAAACGACGTCTACTTTTGGTTTCACATCAAACCGCCCCAACCTCCTCCATATGTGGACTTTTCTCGCTCCCTGTGCTACATCACCTGACCTCAGCAGCACAGAAAAACATTACTCTAGCCTTCCACTTGTGTTAGCCTTCTGTTATCATCTCTTATGTTAGCATCTCGGTTTTGACCCATGTATTAAATCAGCTATAAAATACAGTAAAAACAATAAGCTATCATCCAGTTTGTTTCTCATCTCTTGGTTACCTTGTCAGGCTCCTTATCCATGAAAATGTTGGTTTTAATATTTTTGGTGTGGGCCTCTGGGACTTTTTAGTCAATTTCGACCCATATATATTTCCATCAAAAAAAAGGCCAAAAAGTATTTTTTTTTAGCAATAGAACTTAAATATAAACATATATAACCCCCTAACCCAAAACTAATACAAAGCTAAATCAGAGTAAAAGTCTGTGTGTGAGAACAAGCTTGTTTATGTGTGTGTGTGTGTGTGTTTAGATCTGTGTGTGGCAAAAAGTGAAACTTGTTCTGTGTCCTTTGCAGAGATATTTCTTGCAGTTGAGACACAGCACATTTATCTTTCTGTCCTCGCTGCTTGGACAGACCTGACACCTCTGTCTTTTAGAATCAGGTGTCCTGACTGGGGTTGTGGCTGTGGCTGTTCTGGTTGGTGTTGAGGCGGGGCGGGCTGAGGAGGATGCTGGTGTGGATGGAGTGCTGGGTGAGCTCTGCAGCTGTCTGACAAAGGCTGCAGCGTCTGGGTCTCATGGCACCCGTTCCCCTCGCTCAGTGTGTGAATCCACAACACAAATGCATTACAAACAGACACATCAAGGATGTAGTAAAACACAACCATTGGCCAGCTTCTGGTCATTCGCTGGTGTAGGTGGCTGTCAGCTTGTCCAGGTTGTCCACTCCTCCTTTGTTTTTGTCATAGTCGTGAATAATTGTGGGCTTTTTGTCACTTCCTGATGACACAGCTTGGAGGAAGGTGGAGCCCTGTGCTTCACCTGCATGATTTCCGCAGGCAGCTCAGGTTTATTTTTCTTCACTGTGCCCACCGTGGTGAGTTTCCTCCTCAGAAGTTCTTGTCCAAGGTCATAGCAGGTAAAAGAAATTGTCACGAGTGATGTAGTGACCATGCTGTCCAGTGGTCATATCGAGGACTGGCATAGACTATCAGTGGCCTCATTGCAGGATCTGTAACTCCAGCAAGAAGAAGAACACCAATGAAAGCATCCAGGTATTCCTCATCAATGTCTTTCCACATGCTGCCATGGACTTTTTTGAGTGGCATGAACAGCTCAAAACGTGTTGATGTCACTGATTCTGGTCACAGCAAACCTTGTGACTCCAGGCGTCATTTTGATGACATTTGCAGCAGCCGCCCTTCATCATGAGGTACTGAGCTCCTAAAGATCTTAGCATTTCTGGACTTGAATCTTTCAGCGGGAGCAGCCTCAGCACCAGCTACCTCCTCGTCCGGCTGTCCATCTGAATCACTATGCTGCTCTGTGTCCTCTCTTGGCCCACTGTAAATCTTCTTCTCATTTTTGCATGCTGCATATTGGAGATGTGCACTCTGCAAGTCAAATGGCGGCTCAAACGAGTGCATTGACCTCACGTGTGTGGACACGCCTGTCTCTGTTGGTTTTGGTTTTGTGTAGTTTTACTGGAAAACCAGGCAAACTGAGGATCCCCTGAAGCTCACATGATCAGGAGAGGAGCTGGCTGTCAGTCTGTCGGCTGACAGGGCACGTATGACTTCAGTGTTAACTCTAGTTATTGCTTTATAATCTTCTTATTATAGCTGGGTTAAAACCGACCCTAACAACACGAAGGTCATCATTTCAACCAAATTTTCTAATTTAGTGAAAATTTTTTGTTTTGTTTTGTTAAAATCGAGTCAAAAACCTTAATGCAATAAACAAATTTAAGTGATTCTTTAATGCATTTAAAAACTAAAAACGTCCCTAACAGAAGAGGAAGGGTAGAGGGGGGGTCACCTGCAGCGTTATAGTGTGAATGTACGTCTACTGACCAGGCGACCGTGTTCGTGGGGAGTGAGAACAGGTTGTTCCAGCCACCTGTTTTATGAGTGTTTTCAATTTGTGCATAAAAACCCTGAATTGAAACACCAGAAATCAAAAGATTGCAAAAACAAATCTGCTTGTCAGCGAGGAAACGTTGGTGTATCCGATTAAAGTGCACGAGAAACAAGTATCTCAGTTTACATAACCCAACAACCTCGGACCATGTGAGCTCAGGACAAAATGAAGTGTATTATGGGATGTTTCAACTGAATGGGGGACGAGGCGAGGTCAGCTGGATCATCAGTGCAGACCCCATTGAGGCGCTCAGGCGGTGGCCTCGAGGTTACAGTTCAGATCTCCCCATAGGAACAAAGAATGTGAGCAGTGTGTCTGTGCTGATCTCTGAGCTGCCCTTCAGCAAAACGCTGAAAAGGTGCGTTCTGTGAAACGGATTTTATGTTCCTCTTTACTAAATGGAACTGCCGGCACTGACCGGATCGGCAGCGACCAGCAGAACACGGGTGTTACGCACCTGCTGCTGGAATGCTCACCTGGACGTGTCTCGCGGGGCGCTCTGCATCCATCCTCGAGGTATTTTGTTTTTCAGCAGTTAAAATGCGTTCATTGTCTGTTTTGTTTGTCCGTCTCACAAACGTCTCCACGCTTCGCTGGCAGCGCAGCACCAAAGCACCTATGGATCAGTCAACCTTGACTGCGACCCGCTGTTGTCAGGCGGAAGCGAGGGAGGGGAGTGGACCGCTGGGTCCGCAGCCCCCACAGGACATTCAAAGAGGACTTGATGTGCTTTCTCGCTGGCGAAACAATAAGATGCTTGTGCTGTTATTGCATGAGGAAAATCAAGCGGTTCAGAACTGAAGTGCTGAACAGTGTGGTTTTACCTCACACCCATACACTCCTGGACCACGCAGACCTGGATCCAGATCGGTTTTCTTTTGTATTTATCTGTTTGACGCTCTTCTGGCTTCACTGCTTCTGTTTTTCTGAACGTTTTCCTCGTGCTGTCTGGTTGCCGATGGTTTTTGGCTGGTGCCCCCGGTCCTCTCCTCTCCCTGGGTGTGCCAGAGACGCTGGAGCTGATTAGGCCATGTCCTGCTGCTGTCATTAGGACACAGTAGAGACACTCAGCTTAATGGGGGAGACACATCGCAGCTAATTGCCTCAATTTGGATGAAGCCCTGTGACAGCTCGCTGGTGAGGAAGGGCACACACAAGGTCAATTGTCCTGCGCCTGAATGCTAAACTCATTTCTGATGTGTTATGATTGACCAAGTAGACGCTAATGAACAAGGAAGGGTCATTATTTCAGGGTTCAGGGAGTACAGAAAACGCGGCAGAGCACAAGGAGCCCGTTTTCTGCCTCGGCGCACCGAGCTCGCCGAGTGAAATCATATCATTTCAACTTTCGTCATTCCAACGTCAGCCTTTGTCATTGGGAAAATGACCTGCTATAAAGTGATTCCCAGGCTCGCTGTCCTTCGCTCTTGTGAAACGTTCATAAAACAAACAACGTAATCAAAGTACAAGATGAACAGTTGACCCGGACCCTCTGAATACAACAGCAGACTGCCAGCTCCGACAGATGGCGAGCTGTGACGATGCGAGGCGAGTTCAAAGACGCAAACACGCGCGTCATTTTTCTGAAAAAGTACATTTTCATTATCAAAATCAAGCGAAAACCATAATGGAAAGTACAAGAGGAACAGTGGACCGAAAACCGCCTGATTGCCGCGGCGGACTGAGCTCCAGCTGACGACAAGTCGTGACGACTTAAAGCAGATTCAAAGATGTCAACACGCACGTCTTTTTTTTTTTTTTTACGAACTACATTTTCTTGATCAAAGTCCAACGAAAACCAAAATGGAAACATCAAGAGGAACAGTGGACCGAAAGCATCTGTGGCAACAGTCGACTGCCAGCTCATTGTGCCGATGTGTGACGCAAAAAATATAGACAGAAAATTATGAGACTTCAGTGAGTCTAAATAGAATTAGTGAAACAGATGAGGAAGGAAGTAGTTAGGACATGAAGTGACGGAGATGGTTGTACGTGGACAGGAGGTCGGCGAGGAGAAGGAAACGTTGGGGTCGCGTTATGCTCGAATGGAACGAGTTTGTACGAAATGCTGTTTGACATCGTAAATCAAAACCGCTCACGTTCCAAACGGCCACACTGGAGGGCGGAGGGGAAGCCGGCTGCCGTGGAGACGGAGCAGTCACAGCGACGATGACCCTGGATCCTTTCCCATCTCCACACGGCCGACCAATCAGTGCGTGAAGCGAGTGTTTGGAGAAGTTACCGAAATGGTCGGACACCCCTAATCTGACGCTGTTAGGACGAGGGGGGGGGGGGGTTTCCTGAGCGTTTTGACCATTAGATCCAGTGGATGAGAGGTGATACGGTACCATAACAAAAATGGACAGAGCAGTAAGTAGAAATGTTATTTTACAATCTCATCTTTTTTTCAGCAGTTTAAATAGTTAAATATATTTCTTTGATCCATTAAAGTCGGTCCACTAAAAAATAACATCATCAGTGATTCGTCAGCTTCTGATTCAACCCGGATAAAACTCTGGGTAGTCTGGGTATCAGACGAGGTGGAGAAAGGAGAAGGACGGAGGACAAAAGAAAGGAGAATGAGGAGGAGCAGGAAGTGGGAGCCAGGTGAGGAAGATAGAAGCAAGGAGAGTGAAGAGAAGATAAAAGAAGCTCTAGAATCTGCAGGAAGAGGAGCAGAGGCAAAGGAAGAGGAAAGGACTGTGGCGAGGAGAAAGAGGAGGTGGCGTTCTGGAGGCGGGTGGAGGTAAAGAGACGTGGGAGCAGAGAGGGGTGCGTGCCTCCATCCCAGACACACTGGAGACACTTCAACAAAGACGGGAGAGGAGAGGACATGCAAACACAACACACTAATGACCTCCATCACGCAGAAAACAGGCCCGACAGTTACACAAGGCTCAGCCGCTCAGATCGCATCAAATCACACGTCGGCGATACAGAAAGGCCTCACAGCTGTATCCGAGTTTTCACCGAACGTTTCTCAAGAAGAGCAGAAGCAAAAGAAGAAGTCAGTGAAATGTTCCAAAGTTCACAATGAAGTCAAAGTTCATACAGAGGAAAATAAAAAAATAAATGCTAGTAAATATTTAAAGAGACAGTAAAGAGTATTTGACAAACAGGAAGTATGATTGACAAAAATAATGAAATCCTGATGATGATGATGATGATGATTAGTATTCAAGCATCCTCATATCTAATTTTTTAAACAACTATTAATATTATTATTAATAATAATAAGTACAGTTGTGACTGTAATACATTCATTGTAATTATTTAGTGACATACAGCACCGACATCCAGCTTTGTGATCGAGATGTTAGCAGATGATAAACTGACGGTTGACCCGGTGAACTGTTGACGGAGCAACAGATTAATTTAAATATCACCTGAGCAGCGAGCTCGGAGGTGAAAGCAAAGCCCCCGATGAGCAAACAAACAGCCGTCCAGGCCGGGCTGAGTACATCCACCCGCCGCAGGTTATAATAAGGCTGTAAAATGAATTCAGGTGTGAGCATATCAGTGGAACAAGATTAATAATTCAAATGAAATCATTAAATCATCCAAATGTTTATGCCAATACAAAAACATTAGGAGAAAGAGGTGTGATTTTACAGGTTAAACATGGTTTATAAATGATTAAATATGGAAGCAAATTCCAGTTAAACGAGCGTATTACAGAAGAGAAATTTAGAAGAATTCTTGTAAATTCCTCAAAGCTAATTCAATTCAATTCAGTTCAGTTTTATTTATATAGCGCCAAATCACAACCAGAGTTGTCTCAGGACGCTTTACATAAAGAGCAGGTACAGACCAAACTCTAAAAGCACTTTGTTTGTGTTATGAAATCCAGATTTATCACCAGTTGTTGAGGAGGTCAGAGTCTGCTGTCTCCTTCAGATCGGCTCGCTGTGCTCTCACATGTTCTCTGTTTAATACCGTTATTTTCTTTAATAATCAGCATTCACTTTAAATCAGTTTTATCTATGTAGCCATAAGCGACAATAAAGGAAACAAACAAAAAAACAAAACAGGAAGTGAGACGTAAAACAGCAAAAAATGAGAATAAAACAGAAGAGAACAAAGAAGAAGAAAGAGAAGGGAAAGAAGCAGCCGGTGTTTTGTTCACGCTGCCCTTTTCCACTCTGGAACACCACTGGTGGCACGTTCAACCGCTGAAGCTGCTAGCCAATCGCCTCTCCCCGTTTGCCCTGTCACCCTGCATCATTGGGGTCAAAGGGCGCTGCGCCTCCCAATTAATGAGCCAGTGAGCGCCTCAGTCCCCCTCGCCACTCCCCAAACTCCCACAATTCAGCAGGAGACAAAAATGAAGCCGAAGAGAAAGGGGGATCGTTTTTCGGCACCTGAGCCCGACTTGATCCGGCCGTTCTGATCCGTCTCCGCTGATCCTCCGGCCGCGGAGTCCCGGAGAGCCTCGGAGTTTGTTTCCACCTTAAAAAAAGTGATCATAAATAAGCTACACATTGCGAGTTCCTCTTTCCCCCGGTGGTAACTGTTCACCCTTGTAATCAGATCATGCCTGCTGAAGGGTCAGGAACAAAGACATGCAAATTCTAATTAAATGTGCAGCGTTGGGACAGTCCCTGTTTGATCACTGAGCCCTTTCATGCCCCCTAATCGCTCCTGACAGCCCCTTCCAACAGATTCTGTGACAAACTTCTCGATTCAGCTGAGGGGGATTTTTGAACTTTGCTTTCTCCTGCGGCCTTGGCTCCCGGTCTGTCAAACAATCCAAATCAATGACCCAATTGACCAGTGGTCCCCTTGTTGATAACCTCAATGAGCTCTATGCTGGCATGCATTGTGTCGGAGGGCTAAATGCTGATAGCGTTTTATGGTAATTAAACACTCCTTTGGTTCCTAGCGTTGAATACAAACACTGGAGGGGGGGTTCGGAAAGCACAGGGCAGCGCCGGGAGGGGGTGCAGGTGCAGGGAAAGGTCGGAGGGATGTAGGGATGAAGCGGGGGGGTCGCCGAGAGATTGGTGCAACGGCGGTACTTTCCCACCGACGTGGCTCGGCGCCATCGGCACACTCATTAGGTCATTACAATAAGGAAGGGGGCATTTTTTTGTTTTATTAAAAATCTCATTAATCCCACAACAAAAGGCACATACTGACCTCATTGGTGCCCCTGTTATCTGAATATGCCTTTATATAATGGAGCGTCTAATTGCAACTCGGCGCCTAGCGGCTTTCCCTCCGTCGACCCGGCGGTATATGATGTTGTGTGAGGACTGAAAGGGGAGCTAAAGAGATTTGGCCTCTCCGGGCGACCACTGACCTAATGGGAAACCGGCTCAGACGAGCGTTTGTGCTGCTGTCCCACAGGTGGGACACCCCGGGTCACATCTCCTGTGCTTTTTAAACCTCATGAGTTTAGGCAACGTGACCTTTTTAATACTGCTTTTCTTTTTTACTGTAAACACTCAAAAGACAAGTCAACTGAGGGTCTGAGACAAGACCTTCAGGAATACTTGTAATCCAAGCCGAAGTCTCGGAAAAGACTTAATCTAAAACAAGTCAGAAGGTTTGTTTCTGGATGTTCATGTGATTTTTTTTTAACAGGTTCAGTTTTTGCATCCTAAAATCAAACTGACGAGTGAGCAGCATCAGCTAAGCTAGCAGCTACATGACGCTGTATTTCTGCACAGTGGTGCTAAATGCTAATGACATCCTGCTAACATGCTGTTCACCATCTCAAAGTATTGATAAAAAGTACAGATGGGAACATCAAGGGCCGCATCAAATTTCAAGCCAATCCGTCCAATAACAGTTCACTGAAAACAAGTCAGGTGGTGGCGCTAGCGGATGAGTCGGGATCACCAGAGTGAGCGGGATCCATCCTCTGGACGTCATAAATGTCCGGCATGCTGTTGAGGTATTTCATTCTGGTCCAAAGTGGACTGAAGGACCAACAGAAGGATGCTGACCTCCCTAAAAACTCTGACCTGAGAACTGATGAAGGAATCGACATTCTTGCATTTGAAATTGCAGATAGAAGATAAGTCTGATCCTAGAAACTAGTGATGAACCTGGTTTGACTTATTCCTCTGTGCCATACAGTCCAAAGTCCAAAAGCCATTTAAAGTCATCATAAATACTCACTACACTAAAAACTACTGCTAAAAACTGCAGTATCCAGTTTAAAATTTTGCCATTTTGTAATTGAAACGATGGATTTGTGAGCTGTTATTTAAAAATGTGTCTTCATTAGGAGCCAATGGGCTTCAAGCTGAGAAGCACCAGCAGGTTCACGTGATGTTATTGTAATATCACCAGCCTTATCGTGTAAGTTAACGGGATTTATCCCTCAGAGATTTACATGAACACCTGGAGCCGTTAATAAAAGAGAGAAAAAGATGTCATTTGTCATCATGAAGGGTCATGATAAGACAAACACCCCGAATGTAAATATCAGATGTGACCTTTCTGTTGTTTCCTGGCTGCCGTGCGTCACCCTCGCTGACTGCATGTCAATCACAACGCTGCGGGATTTTCGTGTTAATCCTGCGCATGTTTGTGCTGGAGGACGGCGACATGTGCGGCGCTGGGAAAAGAGGGAAGGTGACGCACACGCGAATGAGCTGCCCATCGCAGTGCATCACGCATGCAAAACCCTTCTTTTCATGATGAAAGCCGCCGTTAAGTGTTCCCGTGCTGCTCTCAGTGAGAGGTCGCGTGGACAGGAAGCTGATCCCATCGCTTGTTTGTGTTATTAATAGATGAGATGGAAACTGTCAAAACAGGAAGTTCATCATCCGGCCTGTGAAAATTCAAATGTGATGTTTAGATTTCTGTCATCTCTGAGGTGGAAGGACGACCGCCACGCTCACATCAGCGTGGTCTGTGTAGATGGAGCGATAACACAGCTACATCACAAACCTTCACACAGCCACAGCTGGAGCTGAGGTGTCGTCTCCGTCTGTCGACTTCGACGTTTCATTCAAAATATAATATTAAAGGATAACTTTCATTTTTTACAACCTGGACCTTATTTGTAGCATTAAATACGCCCATTTACTCACCCAGACAACTTTGGTGGCATTTGGAGTCGTTTTGAAGAAATGAGCCCCAGAGGAGCGGCGCGTATATCCGTATAATGCGAGTACTCGGGGCATCCATGCGCAGCCTCTATATAACACATAATCTGCAGAAACTCGTTCATATTCCAATATTTAGTTCTGATATGCTGGTGCTATTCCCCTCTGAGCCGGCGGTCGGCTAGTTTAGCTGTAGTTTGGCACAGCTGTGGTTCGTTATTGCGTATTCGTAGCCGACCGCCGCAGAGTCAGCCGTGTTGTGGCTGGCTGCTCGCAGCGCCCGGCGTTCGGTAATGACATCATCCACGTCAGAGGTAGTTGTCTAGAGACGCCGGATGTTGATAACATGCCACCACGGGCTCAGAGGGGAATAGCACCAGCATATCATAACAAAATATTGGAATATGAACGAGTTTCTGCAGATTATGTGTTATATAGAGGCTGCGCATGGATGCCCCGAGTACTCGCATTGTACGGATATACGCGCCGCTCCTCTGGGGCTAATTTCTTCAAAACGACTCCAAATGCCACCAAAGTTGTCTGGGTGAGTAAATGGTCGTATTTAATGCTACAAATAAGGTCCAGGTTGTAAAAAACAAAAGTTATCCTATAAAACATGGTTCAGCTGTTTTTATAACTGATGGTCGTCAGGGAATAACGTTGCGCCCGTTCATGTCGGATTCTCAACAAACGACTCTTTCCTGTTTCTCTGATGTCTTTTAAAGAAAAAAAAAACTACAAAAAGCTGCTTCTTGTATTGTCAGATCTTCCCTCACAATCATTATTGGATGTCTGTGGCTGTTCTCTCTGCAGCGATGGTGAGGGTACAAACAGGAACCGCTAGCAGCTAATGTAGCATGATTTTTCATAGCGCTGATTTACTGTAATATTATCAAGCTTAGGCTAAAAACTGCAGGACTCACCAACTGTTCACCCAAAGCATGATGGGATCTGGAGTGCCATACGCAACACAAGTGGAGACCAAAAAAAGTTATAAAAATACACAATATTTACTCTGTTCTTTGACTTTATTCAGGCTCAGACTGTCCAATCATAAAGGCTCTTTTATCTCAGGACAGTAGTAAGAACTTGAGTATATCTTATCTTTGATTTAGGAGCCTCGATGATCTACGAGGAGTTTAAGGCTCTTCAGTTTTTACCTGTCAATCAAACGGTGGTAGTCGTGGCAACAGTGGTGATGACCGGGCCGCCCTGTGCAGAGGTTTATGTGGACTGAGACCAAACGGCCTGCGGTGACGGAGTGATGAGTGGAGGAGGAGGAGGGAGAGATGAGTGATCCAAACATCCCAGAGGACGGTCTGTGGACCTCCTTCCTCCTGCTTTCCCCTTCCTCCTCCTCCTCCTCCTCCTCCTCCTCCTTCTTCTCCTTCTCTTCCTGCTGAGCTCCATATAAAAATAAAAGATAAGTTGCATCTATTCTACATCCCGAGCTGATGTCAGACAATTTTTACCCGGTAACAAATCCAAATCATCGTCTTCTGTTTATGTTTGATTAATTAATAATTAATCAGACTCGTTAACATGTTTGTAAACGAGTCCGACTATCAGGCGTTATTATTCCATTTAAATGTGCTTTTGAGGCTTCTAACGTTTTCTTCTCTTATAATTTTTCTTTAATTTCTTGCATCTTAGTCAAAATTTGGATCAACTGTTCCTTTTAAAGGCCTCAACACCTTGCACCTGTGGCCACACCCAGCAGTGATGTCACGCTGTACAGACACACCCTGGAGTTCACCCCCACTGCAGCAAACTGAGAAGTTAAGTTGTTGTTTAGTTGCTTTTTAAATTAACTTATAATTTGTTTTTTTTACAGTTTTGCATTTTCAAAATAATAATTTGGGTTTTTTTTAAGGCTTGAGCTAGACTAGATATTAATCCTGATCAAATGAACCCTGTACAGATTCTCATACGGCCGTTCATGCACCAACAGACGTCATTTAAACTGTGGGACAAAACTGGAAATGTCATTTCAAACCTGAAAACTTCTCAAAGTGAAACATTTTCCTGCAGATTTCTTCCTTTATTTACAGGAAATAAACGAACATGTTTAAAGCTGACACAGAGAGCAGGAGCATGTTTGAAGACTTCTCAGATCATTCAGTTTGTGATCAGCCCGGCTTGTTGGAAAGTGTTTTTTGCTGTAAACTCTGCGTCCGTCGGCGCTGCAGCAGATGGATTTGACCTCTGCTTTATTTCTGAGAGCAGTTTTCTTCACAGATTTACGCTCCGCTGCTGTTTTTTCTCGTTCGTTCGCCTCCACACAGCCTCCTCTGCCCTGACCTCGGCCTCCCCGCCTCCCGCTGTGGTATCCCAGAGGCCCCTGGGGCACCGGGCTCCTTCTTCCCCTCTGGCCCCACCTCCACAGGAAAGCCCCCAGACTGCCGCCGAATACCTCCTCAGATTCTTCCTCTGGCTGCGGCGAGAGGCCCCTCGCGGCTTCGCCTCGCTTCCACCGCAGGCCTCGGAAATACCTGAGACACCTTGAGTGTGGCTGGCGTTTATCTGCCCCGCTTTGACCGCCGCTCGGTGTCAGGAGGTTCAAACCACAGATGTTCACACTCAGGTTTAAATCACGGCTCAAATCTGATTGTTAGGATGCTGATTTTATCTGTTCTGGGATGAAACCTTCAAGAAAACCAGCGAGCTGATATGGTCCGTAGAGTTTAATCACCTCCTCGTTTTCAAAAAGATAAAACGTTATCATTCAGCTACAAGTCTCATTAATCTTTATGTTGATAATTAAAAATATTAACCTGAAGATTTGAGGAAAAAGTGATTTATTTATCTAAAAGATAACAGCTGTGTTTCCACAGACCATTAATGAAAAGTGAACAGCACAGTAACTGATGATCAGCCCACAGACTGAAGCTGATCATCAGACGCCATCTAGTGGTCGCAGCTGCAGGCAGCACAAATTACTGCAAAACAGCAAAGAACAGATCAGATCAAAGTGACTCCAGTCGCAACCAAATGTCAGTCACTAAAGCAGAAGGCAGGACTGGGAACATTTACATGCAAGTACTGTATTTAACTACAGTTTTTTACGAGTAATGTCATCTCATGCTACTTTTTAACTTCATCGTCACTGCACTTCAAATGATTGATGTATGTTTCTATTTGTTTTAAATAAGATTTCACAGACAAAATGAGCAAATGATGCAGTTTTATAGATTAAACAGAGAGACGCAGATAAAATAAACCCATAATGACATAACATTACACTGCATTACTTTAGATACTTGACTGCTTGTTGTTGCTAATGCGTCTGTACTCAGTCAAAGTTTATGAAGGATATTCTGGCCCCAGGAACATTAAACAGCTCGTTTCTTATTCTGAAGGCTGCGGTTGTATATTCTAAGAACATGATGTGATTAATTTAAAATTCTCTGCTATTCTGAGACTATGTGAAGCCTCTTTCTACTGCGAAGCTGCATGTCGGTGAATTATCTGCGTCACCACATCAGATAAAACTACGCTGCAGCTGTGACGTGTTTAAAGGACGGACAGAGCTCAGTTTGCTGAGATATTTATTTACACATTTAACTAGTGGCCATTATATGAAAAGAAAGAACATTTTTACAGTTTATTTACATCACCTGTAAGGCATTATGAAAAAAACTGTACACTGAAGTTTGACCAGAAAACAATAAAACACATAAAACAAACAAAAAGCTGAAACAATTTACATGAAAGTATAAAATCCAACTGAAAGCAAAGCTGAACTTAAATACGTGAATACATGGAACAGGTGGGAGGAAGCGTCACATTGATCCCGTCTTCTCTCTGCAGCTCTCTGAATCTGGAGTGACGCGAGACACCCAGCAGCCGAGGATTCTGGGTAATTATACCGACGCCACCGAGTCCAAACAGTGACCGTGAGTACGAACACACACACACATGACATCCTCTCGTCCTGCGTCTCGTTCAGGGTTTCACATCGTTTGACTTCTCAACACTGAAAACGTGTCGACGGAAGCTGACGTTTTATTTCACGTCAATACTGAGAAACTGTCTGAAAACAGAAAATCCGTCTCTTTGTAAAGATTATTTGCACAGCGGTGTAACAATAACAGTTAATCTGTCTTAACTTTCAGCTGTTAGTAACTCATCATGACAAAACCTGCTTCAGTTTAAACAGATCCTCAAACATTCAGAACGTGAACGTTCACATTAATACTGGAACAAACCTTGAATCTACAGGATCAGTCTGAAGAGATCTGTCCTTCAAAAAGACCGTCAAGAAATCTGAGTTAATCCACAACTTCAATCATTTTACAGTTCGGTCAAACAGACTCTTGATTTTAGTCAAACTGATTTCAATCAAACATTTTTTTTAGAGTTAATTTAAAAAGTGTTTTCACTTTGATCTCACAGTCCAAGTTTGAACATTTTCAAGTTCAACTTTAAGGGTTAAGAGTATTTTTCAGATTAGGAAAAACTCTCAGGATCGATCAGCAGACAAACAGTCTGTCGACAGTTTGGAGATAAGAGGTTGTCACACCGCCGACTGCGTGTCCAGAAGTTACACGTTAAACACGAGTCGCCCCAAACTCGCAGATGTTTTTGGTCACATCAGTGCATCCGCTCTGTGAAAGGGTGATGTCATGATTCGGGGAAGGAAGCTGCTCATTAATGAGAAACTGTTTCCTGCAAGATGACATCACAGCGACAGGAGTTTACCTCAACGGGAAAATGTTTCATTAACGGCTGACGAACCAGTTTCTCTGCTTCATCGGCGAGCTCGGTGTAATTAGTGTACCTGCATTCAAAAACAGCTCGTGTTCACAAAGTGCTCACTGTCTGACTCGTCATCGTGGAAACAGAAGTGTGTGTGTGTGTGTGTGTGTGTGTGCTGAAGTAAATCAGAAAGTGCTGCTTGTAACTGAGAAGCCAGCTGATTCCACTTTTTGGGTCATGTGAAATTCATTGCTGCTTCCAACACATCATTGATAATCTGGATTAATCCGCAGCCTCTATCTTCGACTGTCGGGTTGTATTTAATACTTTGGTCAAGTTTTATTTTGAAAACGCTCAGCACTTCCTGTTAGCGTCTCACTACGAGGATGTGTTTGAGTGTAGAGGAAGAACCACCTCCACTGAATGTAAAGCATCTCTTTCAGAGAGACTCAATGAACACGTACAAACATCAACACATTAAAAGACATGAGAATGGTGACCAGCTGGTTCGTCAGCTCGCACACGTGGATACTGGCTTCTGGTTGGTTGACGTACAACAACAAATTATTCATGGAGTCATGTGGTGTAACACGAAGAAGCAGCCTGGAGGAAATTAAATCTTTTTTTGTTGTTTAAAAGTAACTAAGAAAAACTGGAAATTATCTTAAACAGAAAATAAAAATGGCAGCAATGACGTCATAGCAACAACAAGCTTCACTTAAAAAAAAAAAAAAGGTGGGTAGAACTTTAAAAAAAAGTAGAATTAATGCTGCTTCATCTCCTCTTCCTCTCTCTTCCTCCAGGTTTGCTCAACAAGCTGCGATAAAGCGACAAAGTGGCTGCTTGGTCCACATGTTTAAGGCCGGCTCGTCTGCTGGGGGGTAAGTCATCACCAGGTGTGTGTGTGTGTGATCGAGAGGTAGGGATGAAATGGAGGTGAAGGTTACATTTACAGTGTGCGTAAATCAAAGGAGTGTTCAACACAAAGTGTTCGGAGCAGAGGCGGAGGTGATGTAATGCACTTCAACAGGTCACATGACCCGACGGGCCCCACGTACTGTCTCTATCAGATTATAATCCAGATTTGAATAATTCACACCTGGACTCACTGTGGGCCTCGAGCACAGGCAGATCACCTGATCTCTGTAGCTTTGAGTAACTTCTGTGAACGTCTTAGTTCATTCGGAGTGTTCACATGATTTATAGATCTGCAGTTAATCTGACAATTAATGGATTCATTTTCTGTCAATCGACTGATTCTTTCATCTTTAAAAACAATCTAATTTGCTGTTTCCAGCCTCTCAAATGTGAAGATCTGCTGTGTTTTCAGACTGTCGGTCAAACAACACAAGAGATCTGAAGACGTCACTTTGTGCTCAGTTAACAGATAACGGCGATAATCACTGGCTGCAGCCCGACTGTCTTAATCTATAAATGTCAGGAAATATTAAAAAATGTTCAGAGGATTCAGACACTGTTTGAGTCACCGTTCATCAATGATTAAACTGTTATCTGATTAATTAGCTAATTGTTTCAGCTTTAGTTATGTGTCTGCAGTTCACCCACTGAACACTGGGGGGCGTATCAGGATCAGCAGCAGACTCTACAAAACATCACAAAAATTGAGGAAAGTTGAGTCAAACTCTGGAGTTCTAGAGGAAGATATCCTGCTGTTCACGTGTTAAAATTAAGTAAAAAATATTTATATTTTCAATTCCTCGTATGAAACGCTACTGCATCGCAGGCATTTTTTTAAAGAATCGCTCATCGATATAAATTTCCAGTCTGTTTTTCTTTTTGCATTTTCACAGACGATGAAACGAGCGAGAAAAGCTCTGCAGCAAAGAATAAGAAGCTTCATTCTCGAGCTAAAACTAGTGTAAAATCTAAAAGCCAAGCCGGTCCTGCTGCTCCAGTATTCTGCGTGTTTCCGTCTAATCTACGTGGAAAAGCTGATCGAAAACGCTGAGTCACTAAATGCCCCGTTCATTCGGTCTGAAAGTGTTCTGCTCCTTTAAAGCCAGCGTTCATGATGTAGCTGCAGTGATAAAGTGCTCTGAGAGTCAATCTGGATCCTCAAACACTGATTAAAACCTGCGACGGCCCCACATTTCTATATTTACACGTCTTCATTCGCTGTTCGTGGGTAAGTTCGACCCAAACAACGTGATGAAAAGTGACACTTCTGGATATGACTCCATGTTGGCAGAGCTAGCTGTGACAAACAGGATGTTTTTTAAAACATCTTTCTGGTTAAACACCAGCAGTGAGTTTCTAAATCCACGATTAAGACTTCTGGAGCCCAGAATCATTAAGTTCCTGTAAAAACATCAAAATCACAAAGTACTGAGTCATAGTCTGCTTGTACTTAATTAGGAGCACTGATGAGTGTTGATTGATTCCTACGTAATGATTAGAAAGACTACTTTGTTTCCAAACCTCCTCGTGTTCGGGGGGGGGGGGTTGCCTACATGTGAAAATATGAAAAAGCTTGTTAATGTGAGAGGCTAATTTCTCAGCTACAACCAGGACATTAGCATATTAGCGTCAGCCATGCTACCGCAGATTCCCATTAATTTTCAACCCAGAGGCCTGTTTCAAGCTAAAGACGCAGCAAATGAATCATAGTGTGAAGTCAAAACCACGAGGACCTACATTAATAATTAAACCACAGAGGTCATTTCTGAAGCCTTTAGAAAAATCGTTAGCACCTAAAGTTAGAATTAGAGTCTTTGAGAATTACACAGGGCGTAATGCTCGGTGTTAGTGGTGTTTGTGTCCGACATGGAGGCAGGATTCAGTGAGTTTTCCGTCCCAGCCAGCCGGGAAATAACACATATTATTGTCTGAAAGTCGGTTTTAATTTTCTGCTCGCTGGTGACGTCGTGACACTGCTGCCAAAACGATCCGTCACTTCTCTGAACGACCTCTCTGAAATACTGACTGGCTGCTGAAATTCAGAATTAACCAAACTCGTTGGTTTCCCGCTGCGGCACCGGCAGGTTTCAGGAAACTGACAGCTCCGCTCTGCTCGTTCGCGGCCGGCTTGCCTTCACTTCAAGCTTCGTAGCTAAACCTCCGGGCGGAGGCTTTAGCTTCGGGCTACGGAGCTTCAAGCGTCACAGCTAGCCTCTGCTGTTAGCTGCAGTGCTAGCACGGCGAGCTAACATTTACCTCCGACGTTCGTGATGTTCGTGGCCGAGTTTCAGTTTGGAGAAAGTTGGCATTAGCGTCAAGGTTAGCTAGTGTTAGCTTCTCAAAGCCGGGCTGGCGTTTTTGTCCATGTCTTTAGTTCCGTCCTTCATCATCGCAGAAAACACCTGAGAGAAAGCGAAGACGACTCATTAAAACATTACTGCGTTTCATTTTTAAACTGCGGCTTTGCTCTGAGCGTGACTCTGACCTGAGCCCAGCGGCGGTTTCTGCTGATCATGTGTGTGTTGGCCATGGCGGCGAAGAGCGTGTGTGACTGCAGGTCCTCCGGCAGGCGGGTCAGGAACTGAGCGATGTGGATGAAGTCCATCTGGAGCAGGACGTCCTCGAACAGACGCAGGATCCCCAGCCCCGTCCGGAACAAGCTCTCCTCCCCGTCCCGACAGAAGACGTCCCACACTCGACACGCCACGTCCAGCGGGAGGGACTTACTGTACAGAGTGAAGATCCTGGACAGAGACGGGCCAAAGAAGCAAAATTCTCATTCAAGCTCAGTAAGTTTATTCTTATTGTTCTTTATTTACAGGAAGCTAATTCAGTTATCGGAGAATATTAAGTGATGCAGTGTGTTAGTGTAACGTGCATTTTATATTTCATCACCATGGTGATGTTGTCATGTGCTCAGGTCTCTGCTGTCAGTGAGACATTCTGCAGAAATACAGCTGTGGTCAGAAGTTCGGCTCTCTTGAGTTTCCAGTTATTTCTACGAGTCTGCTTTTTCTCTGATAGAGTGATTGGAACAGATACTTCTTTGTCACGAATAACATTCATGAAGTTTGGGTCTTTTGTGGCTTTATTATGGGTTAACAGAAAACCTGTTGAGCTTCGTAGCATGGCCTCTTCTTGTGAGTGGTTATGAGTGACTACAGCTGGTGTCTTCTCTGAGGCCGTTTAAATGGGGCTCATTGGACACAAACACCCACAAACGCTACAATGGGAAAGTCAAAGGAGCTCAGCACGGATCTGAAAAAGCAAATCATTGACTTGAACAAGTCAGGAAAGTCACTTGGAGCCATTTCAAAGCAGCTGCAGGTCCCGAGAGCAACACTGCAAACAAGTATAAAGTGCATGGCACTTTTCTGTCACTGCCACGACCACCTGTTCACCTGTTGCTGAGAGAAAATTGGTCAGGAGGGTGAAGAGTCAACCGAGAACCACCAAAAAGCAGACCTGCCGAGCATCAGAAGCTGCTGGAACGCAGGTGTCAGCGTCCACAGTCAAGCCTGTTCTGCATGGCCATGGACTGAGAGGCTGCCGCGGAGGAAGGAAGCCCAAAAGCTCCAGAAGCGGCACCTTAAGGCTCGACTGAAGTTCTCTGCTGATCACACGGACAAAAATAAGACCTTCTGGAGGAAACAAACATCGAGCTGTTTGGCCACAATGCCCAGCAATATGCTTGGAGGAGAAAAGGTGAACACCGTGCCCACTGTCAAGCACCGTGGTGGTAGTGCTGTGGGGCTGTTCTGCTGCCAGTGGAACTGGTGCTTTACAGAGAGTAAATGGGATGATGAAGAAGGAAGATTACCTTCAAATTCTTCAAGATAACCTAAAATCATCAGCCCGAAGGTTGGGTCTTGGGCGCAGCTGGGTGTTCCAACAGGACAAAGACCCCAAACACACATCAAATGTGGTAATGGAACGACTAAATCAGGCTAGAATTTAGGTTTTAGAATGGTCTTCCCAAAGTCCTGACTTAAACCCTGTTGAGAACATGTGGGCAATGCTGAAGAAACAAGTCCAGCTCAGAAAACCAACAAATTTAACTGAACTGCACCAATTCTGTCAAGAGGAGCGGCCAAAGATTCAACCAGAAGCTTGTGGATGGCGACCAAAAGCACCTAATTGAAGTGAAAATGGCCAAACATTAGCATTGCTGTATGTTTATTTATGACCCAGCAGATTTGGTCACTTTTTCTGTTAACACATAATAAAGCCACAATTCGTGACAAAGAAGTATCTGTTCCAATCACTCTATCAGAGAAAAAGCAGAGTTGTAGAAATAACTGGAAACTCAAGAGAGCCGTGACATGATGTTCTTTCCAACTGTATGTAAACTTCTGACCACAGCTGTAAGATCAAAGCTTCTACGACGTCACCATGGTAACCTATGCCAACCAGCCTAACCTCTCCCGGCATATGCAATAATCCCTTTTCTAACGGTATAATCGTAATATTAAGAAAAATCATGTAACACATGCTTGAAGAAAAGTGAGTCACAGATGAACTCGTTGTTGCAGCTAGCGTTACTACAGCGGAGTTTAATATGTAGCGTCTAGCATCATTGTTGTCGTCAATGCCGCTTTGCATTGTGGGATATTTGTGCTAGTGTAATATCCAGTGTTTGCATACGGAAATATTCACTGGAAACAGCGTGCACCTTATGCACTATTTAGTTCATACTGTGGTCACATGTTGTTTTATCACTCGATAGTATGTCGGCTAACGTTGAAAACTTGTGTGATAACCCACCAGTCGATCAGATAGAGGTCGGGGGTCAGGTTGTTGGTCTGGAAGTGGCTGAAGAGACGAGGCAGATTCTCCTCAAAGAAAACCTCGAAGGCTGCAAAATACTTCAACATCTGACAGAGAGAGAGAGAGAGAGGACGTGATGGAGGAGAGGAAACAGAAAACAGGGTAACACGATTAGCCGTTAGCGTGTGTGCGCGTACCAGTTCGTGGTCGACTCTGAAGAACGCCATCTGACAGGGTTTGTTGAGCAGGTTGGCGAAGGTGATGAAGGCTTCGGCCTCCTCCAGGTTGAGGATGAGCACGGCAGCGATGAATGACATGCCCTGGACCTGAAACACCACGAACACAGACCCCAGATCAGACTGAGAGATGGACCCAAACACTGCTGACATACAGCCGAGTTCTTTCTCTTTACCTTTATTAAGGATTTTAAAAAAAAACACCTGGAATATCTTTTCAAGTCAGTCCACGTCTGTCAATTTGCTAAAATTTATTTAATAAAACTGCATTTTTCTGAGAGAATAACAAACATTACAGCCCAGCTGGATTCTAACTGAGACAAAAGCTCTCTGAGTCAAGTTGAGACAGCTTCACCTCCAATTAAATATAAGTTTCCTATCAGACCTCAACTCTTCTTTGGACTTAATTTGATGTTTAGACTGTTTTATTAAAGGATAACTTTTGTTTTTTTACAACCTGGACCTTATTTGTAGCATTAAATACGCCCATTTACTCACCCAGACAACTTTGGTGGCATTTGGAGTCGTTTTGAAGAAATTAGCCCCAGAGGAGCGGCGCGTATATCCGTATAATGCGAGTACTCGGGGCATCCATGCGCAGCCTCTATATAACGCATAATCTGCAGAAACTCGTTCATATTCCAATATTTAGTTCTGATATGCTGGTGCTATTCCCCTCTGAGCCGGCGGTCGGCTAGTTTAGCTGTAGTTTGGCACAGCTATGGTTCATTATTGCGTATTCGTAGCCGACCGCCGCAGAGTCAGCCGTGTTGTGGCTGGCTGCTCGCAGCGCCCGGCGTTCGGTAATGACATCATCCACGTCAGAGGTAGTTGTCTAGAGACGCCGGATGTTGATAACATGCCACCACGGGCTCAGAGGGGAATAGCACCAGCATATCAGAACTAAATATTTAATATGAACGAGTTTCTGCAGATTATGCGTTATATAGAGGCTGAGCATGGATGCCCCGAGTACTCGCATTATACGGATATACGCGCCGCTCCTCTGGGGCTAATTTCTTCAAAACGACTCCAAATGCCACCAAAGTTGTCTGGGTGAGTAAATGGGCGTATTTAATGCTACAAATAAGGTCCAGGTTGTAAAAAAACGAAAGTTATCCTTTAAGTATTTAGAAGTTTCTGTGTGGCTGCTTGTGTTTAGATTACATGTGAGAAATTTGGCTTTTAAGATTAAAAATGGTTTGTTCAAAAGAAAAAAGGAAAGAAAAGAATAATCTGATAAACATTAGACACCAGACGTCACCGTGTGAAGAAACGAGCTCAAACCCTGCCAGATTAAGTCTAATCTGTTCCGGTTTTGAAGGTGGAAGAAGAAGCAAACTCACGTAGCCGATGTCGGGTCTGTAACACGTGTAAGCCCCCAGCACGCTGTGGAGGAGGTCGTGGTACGGACCGCCCTGCGGACAGAGGACACCGCGTCAGTGTTTAAACCATGTGACTACTGTCTGCTCACACCAGAAAAACACACCGCCTGTTACGGATCAGTTACCTTCTGAAAGATGAACAGAGAGGGGAAGGTTCTGGAAATGTCCAGTTTGATGAGGTCCAGGCTGGACTCTCTGTCGGCCAGGGACGCCCCCTCTGCCAGAAAAACACACAGCAGAAGAGTTTCATCGAGTTATTTCAGTTCGTGGTTTTAAATGTTGTTTCACGGTACGACAGCAGAGGCTCATTTCACACCTGGATATTCACGTCTGACGTTTTCACACACTACGGTTACATGCACACAATATTTCCAGCTGTGCAGACTAACAAACGCAGCCTCCCTCTTTCATTCAGTCAATCACCGTGTGCATATCCAAAAACCTGCTGAAACCAAAGTTCAGCATGTTTCAAAGTGTGTTTCTGCTTTTCTTTCGTGCATGTTTCTCTACACCAGCAGCTCTGAGACTGTCGCAAACTGCAGCAAAAACAACAGCTGAGACAAATGTTCATGCTCAAAACTGCTGCTAAAACCTGAACAATATCAGCACATCCAACGCGTCTTAATTAGAAAATGCTCCATTCAGAATAGAGAGTTAGTGAAATTCAGACCACTGCCATGTTCAGATCAGCAGAGGAATATTAGTGTTAATGTAGCTATGAGTGGAGCAGTGGTTTGTTTTTTGGGTTCAGACCGCGTCGTACCGCTCTCGCTGTCGTTGACTGAACTGGTTTCACTGTAGCTCCTCCACTTCTCTTTGGCTCTGGACAGGAAGATCTCATACAGCTCTGCACAAAAACACACAGTCTGTCAGAGTGTCTCACTGCTCTGCAGCAGAACACAGAACACAGAACGACACACAGACGGACTCTCAGCGAGGCAAATGGTAGATTTACAATGTGTATTTCTATTTCTAAATATATATATTAGAATATAATATGAACAGCTGGTCCTATATCTTTCTTCTATCAACAAATCCCATGAAAATGTCCTGTCATTGGTTCAATAAATGTTCCATCTGTTGGGGACTATTTTCAGCGGCGGATTATCCACATTTGTTGCTGCAGTGAGTGTTTGTGGGACTGAGTCAGAATAAACTACAGTGTGTGTGTTCGTGGTGATGAAGGTGATCTAATAGAGCTCTATGGCTCAGAGGAAGATCGATCAGGCTGTGATACACACAACGCTAGTGTTTAATGTGTGTGTACCTGGTGTGATGTTGAGCTCATTGCCGATGGCGAGGCTCCACACTCTTCCTCTGACACTGGGAGGAAGTCCCTGCCACCAGAGCTCCCTGACCCGCCTCGTTCCCTTCCTACACACACACACACACACAAAATGAGTTCAATAAACATGTTACACACACACACACACACACACACACACACAGAGCTGTGGAGACGTACATGGTGTCCCAGTTTGGCAGGATCTCGGTGTTCCAGATCACCATGGCGTTGGAGATGCTGTCCTCCTGTCTGTGTCTCTCCTTCATCTGACGCTTCTTCCTCTGGGCTTCCTTCATCTCTGATGGACAGACAGAGAGACAGAGACTGAGAGACGTTGTGTTTTCTTGTTGACCGGCTTTGTCCCTGCTGGCCACCGTACACCTGCCTGAGCCGAGCCAATCAAAGCAGAGCAGCTCTGCATCAAAGTGTGAAAACAGCTCTTACCTCTCCTCTTGGCTCCTGCCACCATCTCCTCGTACTCCAGTTTGTGTCTCTGGGTTTCTTCCAGTGATTTGGCGGGAAGGTTCCTGAAGGACGGACAGACAGACAGACAGATGGACAGACAGACAGATGGACAGACAGACAGTCAGCCATTTCTCACCTTCCACCATGAGGTCACTCACTGATTTGTGGGCGTTTTGAGTTTGGCGTTTTGTCCGCCGCGATCTTGGTTTACTGGAGCCGGACGTGACCATATTTGGACGAGAGGGGGTGGAGCTTCTGCTCACTGTCCCAGTTAACAGTATCTATCAGTAGTTTCTCAGATTGGACCAGTGAAAGACGATATTTCAGCTCCACATGTGCGTCCGACGGGTACTCACGATGGCCGGTCCTCCAGGATGAGAGCTGTGGTGGAAAGAGGCTCAAACTCCAGGTTCTTCCTCCTCACTGCGGCCGGGGGGAGCTGGGGACACGAGGACACAGCTGAGTCCGTCTCCTCCTCGTCCTGTCCACACCAAGCACAGACAGAGGCAGTTAAAGACAGTCCTGCTCCTCTCTGAGCTGCACTGTGTTCCACCAGCTTCTCTTTCGGCTTTTCAGAGAGACGTCAAAGAGCCACTAAAATGTTCCTGAAGGTTTCTGATAAATTATCTTCTATTAAATCTGCTGCAATAATTTTAATACTGATAAACTAAAAAAAAAACAGACTCTCTTATTTGACATTAAAACCTCTGAACCTCTGAAGCAATCTGTGATTACATTTTATCAGGTGTTATACCATGGTCTGGGTGAATACTCGATTCTGATTGGCTGCAGGGTGTCCGTTAAAAAGTGTTATAGGACACCTGTAAAAGAAGTTCCGGTCAAAAAGCCTGATTGTTCTAAATTATTGCGCTGGCTCAAACGCTCGTTGGTAACCGTGGCAACAGAAACTCAGAACATACGTTAACATACGTTATTTCACAGTTTATTTATCACAACGGCAAGACAGTAGACACATGAGTGATTTTATAGTTTCATTTAACCTGTTTGGTGAATTTGATCATTTTGAAGACTTTCTGACGAGGCCGAGGGGCGTCTCGGGAGACAGCGCAGATGAACATCTGATTATCTCAAGGTCCGACTCGGGGATAAAAATGTCATTGAGAGTAGTGGCAGTGTAGCTCTCAAAGTTGATGTCCATGTTTTTCTGAGCTAGGAAGTCTCTTAAGGTTTTAACTGCACTGATTAGGCCTGATATAAGAGCTGCAGGTTCTGTGGCCAGAGCTGGTTACCTTGGCAACGTGTGACAACGAGAGATATTAAATAGTCTGGTGAAAAACTTAATTTTAACAGTAAAAAACAACATTAAGGTATTGATAATTGATTTAATATTTATTTTTTTCGTAACTGACCATGGTATAAGCGGGATAATGCCCTTCAAGGTGTCCATTATCAGAAATGAATGGACGACGCGGAGGCAACCTTCATTTCTGATAATGGACACCTCGTCGGGCATTATCTCTTACTTGTTTGAGGGCCAAGGAGGAACTTTTATGTAGTTTTGCGTTTCTATTCAAAATATTTAAAATAATTGACATTTCAGTGGCTTCAATCTTCATTTACTGCAACTGTCATCTTTGTTCTTGAAGTTTTACAATAAAATGTGTTTCCTCAGACAAATGTTTGCTAGGTGTGAGGTAAATACTAACAACAGAGAAGCTACAATCTGCAAACAGCTACACAATAGGCCTACACACACACACACACACACACTCTTATACACAGAGCAATTGTTCATGAGCTGCAGCACAGAGAGGACGTCAGTTTGTTGGAGGACAAGCTCTGCAGAAAGAATCACTGAGTCTGAACAAATCTGCTTCTGTGGGTCACTGTGTGTGTGTGTGTGTGTGTGCACTCACACTATCAAAGCTACCAAGCACGTCTGTTTCTGAGCATGTGTGCATCTACATGTGGCCTGTCTGGGCTGCTGAATACATATAACTGATAAACACATTTATTTGTCCATGTATGAGTGTGAACTCCTTTCATATATTAAAAGTTTAACGGTGTGTGTGTGTGTGTGTGTGTGTGTGTGTGTGTGTGCGTGCTTGTAGCCTGCACAATAAATAGCTCATTCACTGCAGCAGGTCCAGCTGTGGGTCAACAAGACAACAAGGCTTTTATAAACTGATTTCTGAGCATCACCAGCAGGGGGAGACAGAGTCCCTCCTCTGACTCTGAAGCTGGAGAATTCAACTGTTGCTGCTGTCATCAGTTTCACTGAGAAGTCAAAGTCATATGAAGAAAATCATGTGACTGGTCCAGTGATTTCCCAGTAAACTGCACCGTGAAAGCTGCTCTGTGTCATTCAAATAACTGATTTCAGAGTTAATGACGGCAGCAGATGGTGGAAGGCAGAGGAAATAAAAGCACTTCTGGTATTTCTGTCCCCTGTAGAGAAGGGGGAAGGTGGCCAGGAAGCAGTGGGGCTGATGGGAAATAAATGTGGCAACAAACTGATTAAATAACCTCATTAGTGAGGCTGGGTGACACGCTGATGCTGGGTGATAAGATGGCTCACAGTTGGCGGTCCAGTTCATTCCAAAGGTGGTGTTGGGGGGGGGGTCGGGCTCTGTGCAGCAACCTAATTATCCTTTCTGTTATTATTTTATGTACAGTGGCTTTGAGCACACAAAAACGTAAGTATGTCAACAGGGGTGTCCACACGCTGTTGGCTGTACAGTGTATTACATGTAGGGAAGGAACTGACGTAGATGCTGGAGGTGGAGTTGCAGTAAGATGCAAACAGTGTGCAAACTGCAGGAATAACACTCATCAAATCACGGAGGCTGATAATGAGGATTACTACACATGAACAGGATTAGCATTTTGGCGGTAATCCCTGGTTTCCCTCTGAGCCAACTGCTGCACGAACTCAATTCAAAGGAAACAGTTTGAATGAAGTAAGCCCTCCTCGCCCTCCTCCCCCTCCTCCTCCTCCTCCTCAGTTTTGTTTCTGACGTGTCAAGCGACTGAAGCCAAACCACATCTGGCCGGCGCTTTTCCCGATGAATCATCTGACTCCGGCTGCCATCATGTGAGCAGAGCGAGCGCAAAGGCAGACGGCCGTCAGACGGCCTTCGTGCTGCACGGTGAGGTCAGAGGTTTACCCTGGGGCTGGAGTCAGGATGGTGAGGGTCTGGTGTCTTGCTCAAGGGTACTTCGGGAAGATGGGGCCGCGCCCTCCGGCTGAGGGACGCCTGAACTGACGAGTGTTCACAGACAAAGCTGCCTCCTGACAGGTTTCAGCGTCGGTTTGATGCAAAAATCAGACCTCATTTAATTAAATTCAACCAGAGAGACAGACGCTGCTGCTAGTGTGTGTGTGTGTGTGTGTGTGTGTGTCCATCCAGGATAACACCTGCTCTAGATGACAGGATATGAACAGCTGTGTGTGCTTGAGTGTGTATGTGTGTCATTGCTGGCAACGCAGCAAGTGGGAATAGAGGGGTGAATTGTGTGTGTGTGTGTGTGTGGGGGGGGGTAATAATTTGCGTCTCAGCTGCAGGCAGTGTGTGTGTGTGTGGAGGTTGCCTAGCGACCACATACACACAGTAAATCCTTTTACAGTTTCATTCCAGCCGCCGTGTCGTACGTAAACAGGCGCAGGCTAACAGGATTAGCCTGCGGAGCGTCAGGCTAGCTGGGCCTGATGCTGATGTCTGTAGACTTAAACTAAACAGGGAGGAGCGCACAGTGGGAGTATCTGGACTTTATGGTCAATCATTTAAACCTGCCACCTGCTCAACATGTTCAGAAATGACTCCACTAACTTCCCTCCTCCAGTCAGACGTTCACCAGCTTCAGCAGAAAAACACCCTGATGATGATGATGATGATGATGTTGGTGTGTGTGTTTAAAAAGCCAACCTGTTGTGTGGACAATGTGGAGGCGGGGTCTTTAGTTGGATCACCCTCTTTGGCTGCCGTCCTGCCGAACAGACGCCACCCTGTTGCATTATGGGCCAACGCCTTGGGCTCTTTGGATTTCCTAGAAAACAGGCTCCTGGAAGACAGACAGAAAGAATCAGTTTGATCGTTATTACTGTTTGTCTGCTCACGGTGAACTTGAACATCACTAAATTCTTGAATTGAGAGAGAGCTGGAAGTGATGGAGTGGGCGTTTGAATCGTTTCCTGGAGCTGGACCAAACGTTTATTAAAAACCTGACGGCCTTAAATCATAAAGCATGCGTGCAGCGGAGATGTTGCACGTTCTCCCCGTTTGTCCCAAATGTAACTCTGGTGTGGACGATACGATCGCTGCAGGAAACCGTGTCCACACAGGAAGCAAACATAAAAGCAAAAATTCAAAAACGTGTCTCCTCGACGGCGACGAGCGGAAAACTTTCATCCAGAAAACTTTCCACGCGCTGCAGGACGACACTCAAAACCGGCGCCGGCTCGCCAGGCTGCACTGATCCACCGTCAGTCAGCAGAGCAGGGACAACATGGTGCACAGCTTTGTCTGCAGGTTTTCAGCACTGACACAAACCACAGTGATTAAACCAGTGCTCCTCTTCTTCCTCGAGGCTAACTTCATGTTCATGTCGATGCACATTGTTTTACAGTCTGCTATTAGTACCCTCGAGAGGAACTGATACGCAAATCTCAAAGCTGAGGAGCTTCCCTGACAGCGTGTGATTTGGTACTAATTGTAGGCTAATGTTCAGCTGGAGTACCTTTAAGTCAACTCAACTTTAGGTCATGTGATAAATCTCCATGACAACCGGGTAAACTCCACTGTGAGATGAAAAGCACCGGAAAAAGATGTTTTGTCGAATTCCAAAGATGACAAATAAACAGATGAACATTTATTTCTAGATTATCCTCTTGAGAAAGTTCCTATTTATAAAGTCTACCCAACTACAAACTGTAAGAGCATCATTTCCACGTTTCCTTGGTAAAAGATCGTCTTGGACAAATTACAAATTACACAATTCTTCCCTGGAAGCTTCCAAAGCAATTCTTAAGAAATTATTATGAATGTAAAATAAAGCCTTAATGTCCTGTTTTACAGAGAGAAGACCTTCAGAATAAGACTGATAACATGTTTGACTCTTATAATTCACTGCTGGAAACGTTCTTTATTGTTTTATGTCTTTGCAGTCATCAGTCTTCAGAATATTGTCATTATTATTCCCCTCGCCTCTAAAATGTAAAGTCGTTGATGTCACAAAGCTGCAGACGGACACGGTTCCTCAAACAAACAAACGAAGAGCTGCGGTTATAAACGGTGGAGACGTAATGCGGCGAGTTTACCCTCGTCGTCGCTCTGACCGCAGCCGTGCAGCTGCAGAGAAAAGCTGCCGGATCGACAGTTTCACGTTCACTTCAGAGGGAGATTCAGCTGCCGGGACGAGGAAGAGGGAAGGAGGGAGAGGAACCGGAGGGATTATGAAAAGGAAGTGGACGCACGCACGCACGTACGTACGCACGCACACACGCACACACACACACACACACACGCACACACAGCTCAAGTGTTGGCGTGTCAGAAACGAGCAACGCGTGGACGTCTCTGTGAATATCAATGCACTTCATCTTTTGTTTGTTTCTGTGCCGTTTCATTTTACAAACCATTATTTGCAGCGAGAGAGGACGGGAAACGTGTGTAGGTTTTATTTAAAATCATTTTTAACTACATTAAATTGCTTAAACGAAGCAGGAGAGCCTTTAACAGAAGAATGAAGACTAACATTTACAACTCACTGACTGTTCCAGCAGCAGTGTGAACGAGAACTGAAACAACAGGCAGTCGATTAATCAGTTTTGATCATTTTGAGTCATTTAAAGCCAAAACTTTGCTTTTTGTGGCTTCTCATCGTGATCTCAGACTGGTTTTTATAGTCAAATGGTCTCTTTGGTTAGACAAAATAAGATAACTGCTGATGGGAAACTGCCGCCGCCCGTCAGTGGACGTCTGCGTGTTTATGGTCTTTCTCACTTGTTGCTGTTGTGCAACAAGTGAACCAACACCCCAGAAATAGAAAACAGGAAGCTTTCTACGCTTTATGCACATTTGGTCTTCTTTTAAAAATTAGTATTGTTAGCACAAATTAGTCAAATTAGACTTTTTGCTGTATTTGCAGCAGCCTGAGGACGACAGACAAGAACTTCCAGAGGGTCAAACACTGAATCCACCGCAGCGTCGGCTCCTGGGCTTCAGCTACAAACCCATGTGGCTCAAACACACTGCTGAAACACTCACACACAGTACGCAGACATCTCCACTAACAGCGCTGGTGGATCAGACACAGTATTCATACTCCAGCATGAGGAAAATAAAACAGCGTGTTTCCCTTTGTGTGACATCAGCTGCTCCTCTGATCAGAAGCTGCTGTCAGACACCTGAACGGCTGCAGATCTCAAAGGCTTCAAAAGGCAGAGATAGGAGCCCTAAATGCAACAGATACAGCAGAGAGAGTGTGTGTGTGTGTGTGTGTGTGTGTGTATTTGAGGCCGGGGCATGTGTGATAGGATCTAACCTAATTACCAAAGCGGAGTGGAAAGGATGTGTGTGCGTAAATAATTAACCACGGAGGTGATCAGAGCTAATTTAACGGTGTGTATGCTAATGGAAATGAACAAAGGGGGTCGGGGGGGGGGGGGGGGGGCAGAGCCGAGCAGGCTGCTGTTTGGTTTTAGTCATAAAATCAGGAAAGAGACGGTGAAAACAAGCTCAGTCGTATTTTTGTTTGTTCAACACTTTAATTTAATGTACCAAAATGCTTTTTAGAGTAATTTCAGGATGAGAGCTGACACCAGAATCTCAGTGCAGACGCAGCTGAAATAAGTGCAGATCAGTGCAGCGTTATTCTAGAAATAGAGGCGGTAGATCAGGACGGAAGTACTGTACTTTCCACGATTTCACAGATGGATGAGCTGAAGCTTGCAGCAGGCATCATGCTGACAGTTTTCAGGCTGATAGCTGCAGCAGCGTTCCTGATCTGATCCTCTCTGCCGCTGGACCTCCCTGAGCCGCCCTCAGCGACCGAACAGCCGGCCTGGAGGTTTTCCAGCAGGGCTGTTCTCTCCTCGGCGTTCCTCTCCGTCTGTCTGGATTTCCTCTGAGACGCCGCGACACATGAGCCAGCTGCCGAGACCGGCGTCCAGACCGAAACCAGGCCTGACGCAGATTTAACAAACACAAGCTTTCCTACACCTGCCGGTCACTCGGGAGTTCACTGAACAGAAAAACACCCCCCAGCTCTGAACTGCAGAACCGGAGTCTGTGGGAAAGTTTTCAGGACAGAAAGTGCTCGACTTCGACTTTCACTTCCTGTTTCTTGTTTTACAGGAATGCTGTCGGGGTGCAGCTCCTCTCACTTCACTGTTCAGCAGGTGTTTGATCTGAATTCAGTCTGCAGCGCTGACGACATGAACAGATATACGCTCATATTCTCCTCTGTGTTCGGGCCTCTCGTTCAAACAGCGTTAAAGGTCATTACAACATCTTCTAATGGGCAAAAAGTCCAATTCACACATGCCCAATAACAGTCAGAGTACTGGTTAGTTTACATGTGTTAGCACTGCTGGAACATGTGCCAGAAAGGTGTTAAATGACTGCAAATAACAATAAGAACAGCAGTTAACAGTCGTTTGTATTTGAAGTTAATACTTACTTCTTGATGTTTCCCTAAAATATTGCGTAAAATGTGGGTCGTTTGGACGTTTGTTTCTTTTTAAATGTCAAATATGTGTAGTCCAGGCCTAAATCGCACGAGATGAACACGACACAGATCTGACAACAGTACAGCAATGTGGTAGAAAACATACATACACCATGAAACTAAATACTGGATCAGACCCTGCATCAAAGGGTCAGACTCAGGACCAGATTAGCCTGATCTGGACACCCCAACCACCAAACAGCACACAGCACAGCCACGCACAGCTGCAACACTACAAGTCATGTGTCACTTCTAACCTCTTTGTTTGAGCCAAAGACGCGTATGCACGCTGTAAATATGCTTCTTGTCGTCGTGTTTGTTCGGCAGCGTTGTGCGTTTGGCCCGGACGCAGCAGGGATGAGTGTTGCAGTGGCTGTAAAAGCCGCCTGAACGCTCCTTCCTGCAGCTTTTGGAGGTTTGAACGAGGTGCTCGTCAGTTGCCAGCTGACCCGCTCAGCTCTCCTCCGGCTTCAGAAAAGGCTCCACGTGCTTCCTGGTGTCTGTCTGAGCATCAGAGACCATGAGCCAGATGCACCATCATGTGTCTTTCTAGATCAGTGCTGTCAGTTATTTGGCTGGGACGAGCACAGTTTTATTAGATGTTAGATTTGTGTGTTGATAAGAAGGTAAAGGTGTTAGAGGAAATAACTGTGTGGGCATCAACAAGTACTTTCAGTTTTACTGATGGCAGTTTTCTATGTCTTCTACTCAATGAAACTGTATATTCTTTCTTTTTTGTAGTTATTGCTTTGATCAGGTGTCATACATTATGAGTTAATGACTATACAACAATCTTTCCTCCTTTGTTTTAGGTTAAAAACACCTGAGATCCGACCACCTCTTTCTCACACGTAAGTGTAATATTTCTGTCCAGCCACCTGTGAGCGTGGTCGTTCAAACCTGGTGAGAAAAAGATCATGTGACTGCGACATGTCTGAAATAACATCCTTTCGGGAACTGAGAAGATGTAATCTTGTTCACGCCTGAACGGCGGACGGTCGCAGCATCTCTGCTGCATCACGGCGGCGGCGCGGAGGCTGAGCGGTGCGATGAATCAGCCCGACGGTCGAAGCGGCTTCAGAAATGGAGATGCAGAAGAGCAGAGAGAGCTGTGAATGTGGGCTAAGCCCTGAGGAAAGAGGCTGCACTGAGTCGATGCTCACTGAACCCTGCTGTATCACTGACTGCAAAGATACGCAACTGGGGCACGATTAACATTCAAGTCATTACGCGGCTATAGGCCGCAGACTGCAGCTCTGAGACTGTAGGAAAAGACACGGATATATGTCAAATCGTCTGGCTAACGTCCTCTTTAATCCCTCTATTATTACAGACACTGATTTTAAATATGGAATTAAGCCGCAGGATCTCTGAACCCGAGCGACGCTGCTGTGGATCAACGTTCTGCAGGCTCGTACTGACAAAAGATGTTTGTAACAAAGGTAAGCACTGGATGGATTCAGTGCACAGAGTAATCTGGTCATTCACAACTTTGGATGTGAGTAACTCGTTTCCATTTCCAGTGTGAGGGATCAGAAACAACATTAACACTAAAGTCTGAAACAGCGCAAAGCCTGAACAGCTGGAAGCATCTGCAAAAGCAGAAATGTTTCCAGACGCTGCCGATGAGCGCGAATCAACAACGTGCAGAAGAAAAGATGACGGCAGGTCGTGTTCATGTGAGATGTGATTCCTCTGTACCGACAGATCAATAGAGGAAATAAACAAACAGCGGCCAGTCAGAGAGCTTCCTCTCTGATCAGTTTATCAAACAGCTGCCGCTCAGTGTTAAAGGGCTGGAAGAGAACGTGTGTCATCCTTCAAATGAGGAAACTGTTGATGAAAAAGGAAACAATGCCGATTATATAAAAGTGGTTTGAATATCTCAAACTGGAATAAATCACAAGCTGACTTGTGTTGTTTTCTCAAGGCAGATAAAGCAGTTAAGCAAGCAAAGCAAGGCAGTTAAATGTTCACATTCTATCTAAAGTTTAAGGATTATCTTCAAAGTGGCAGCATTATCCAAGTACATATCGTGATAAACATCAGTATGGATCAATATGGGAACAATATCATGATCATATTTTTGCCGTATCGTCCAGCCGTCTCAGACTTAAAGGATAACTTTGTTTTTTACAACCTGGACCTTATTTGTAGCATTAAATACGACCATTTACTCACCCAGACAACTTTGGTGGCATTTGGAGTCGTTTTGAAGAAATTAGCCCCAGAGGAGCGGCGCGTATATCCGTATAATGCGAGTACTCAGGGCATCCATGCGCAGCCTCTATATAACACATAATCTGCAGAAACTCGTTCATATTCAATATTTAGTTCTGATATGCTGGTGCTATTCCCCTCTGAGCCGGCGGTCGGCTAGTTTAGCTGTAGTTTGGCACAGCTATGGTTCGTTATTGCGTATTCGTAGCCGACCGCCGCAGAGTCAGCCGTGTTGTGGCCGGCTGCTCGCAGCGCGTGGCGTTCGGTAATGACATCATCCACGTCAGAGGTAGTTGTCTAGAGACGCCGGATGTTGATAACATGCCACCCTCAGAGGGGAATAGCACCAGCATATCATAACTAAATATTGGAATATGAACGAGTTTCTGCAGATTATGTGTTATATAGAGGCTGCATGGATGCCCCGAGTACTCACATTATACGGATATACGCGCCGCTCCTCTGGGGTTAATTTCTTCAAAACGACTCCAAATGCCACCAAAGTTGTCTGGGTGAGTAAATGGGCGTATTTAATGCTACAAATAAGGTCCAGGTTGTAAAAAATGAAAGTTATCCGTTAAATGTTCACATTCTATCTAAAGTTTAAGGATTATCTTCAAAGTGGCAGCATTATCAAAGTATATATCGTGATAAACATCAGTATGGATCAATATGGGAACAATATCATGATCATATTTTTGCCGTATCGCCAACACGAAGCAGATCAGAGAAATCACTAAAACAATACGTGAATCTTTGCTGTTGTGAAGTTTTTGTGAAGTTTGGAAGCCTGAAAAGATTTCTGCACTTTTTTTTATGAATCAAGTTGTTCCAATAATTTCACGGCTGCTTCCTGTTACTCTTTGTGTTTTTGTCTCCATTTCTTGGTCATCTATCAAACAAACAGCCACTGCACGTGCTGACGTTCAAAAACGTGTCTGACTGTGTTTCTACTTCAAAGTCTCTCCTTCTTCTGGAGCGTAAAGCTGCAGCAGCAGGAAATGACCACGCCGTCTCCATGTCTTCTCTGAGCGGCGTGGAAAGAAGAGGAAGGTGAGGAAAGCAGGTGTGTGATGCAGTGACAGAGGCCACATATTAACCAGGAGGTCACGGGTTCAAACTGCACTCAGGCTGAAGAGATTAGCCGAGTAGTAAATTTGTCGAGAGGAAAGTTCACATATCGTCAAGATCTCTTTCTCATCGGACTCAGCAGTGACCAAACGAGGAGCTCAGCCACAAACAGAGAGTTAAACCACAAATATCTCCGAATAAAATCAGTTTGACACATTCACAAAAGTAGTCCAGGTGCTGAACGTATGCCACATCATCATTCCAGCTCGAGATCTGTGATGACGTCGATGGAGGTCGGGGGTGGGAGGACGTGTGGTGGGAGCTGGAAATACAAAGGACTTAACAAAGTCAACCAATCCAGTGACCAGCTGAAGGTGAGGGCATAGTGTGGGGCAAAGAACAACTCCACCAGCCTGGGCTCGAGGTAAGCTGCACATGTCTCTGCTAACATTTGCTCCAGCATCCTCATTCACCACACAAATCCAAAAATATGTGTCAGGTCACCGGTCGCCTGGACTGTGCTTTGACCTGAGAAATCCTCAGACTCCAATGTCCAGCTGGTTTTACAGAAGGGGGGGGGGGGGGGGGGGGGGGCTAACCTGACCTTCAGAAAGTGTTGATACATGTTTATATTTGATGTAAAGGCAGATGGGTTTTCTATTTTTCTGTGGAATGCTTCTGTTAGCCAGCAAGCGATGTTAGCTTCAGAAGCTCAGGTCAAGTTATTTCCACTCTCATCTGCTCGTCTCACAGTGAACATTTCCACACACACACACACACACACACACACACACACACACACACTGCAGCAGCTCAAACCAACACAGCTCTTCATATCAACTGCACACAACTTAACCTGCCAAGAAACATGTCAAACATGTCAACATATGTCATGTCTGGAGTGTATCACCTGTGTGTGTGTTTGAGGAAATAGATTTTTATGCTTTTCTCTGTTGAACATCATTATAAAGTGAATCATTTGTGTGTTTTTGGGATCCATCTATCTATGAGCTAATCACTCGGGTCTGTAATTTGGTTGCTTTACTGTTTAAATGATCATGAAAATAACGGCGACCTGCAGCTCTTCTGAGTGGAGCAGCAGCGGTGGACAGGTGGTTGACGGCGTACCACAACCCCCACCCCATCCTGCAGAATGATGCTGTCTGTACAAATATTAGTGAAGTGAGGATTAAATATGCTTCAGTTCATAAGATGCACGAGAGGCCATAAGCACAGGAGGACAGGTCCTGGTGGGTGGTGACCTGCGTGTGTGTCTGTGTGTGTGTGTGTGTGTGTGTGTGTGTGTGTGTGTGTGATCACTTGGTTTTACCTGGTGAAGAAATCAGCGATGCCGAACCTCTTTGGCATCTGCTTGGGGTCAGAGCTGTCTGTGTGTCCGCTCAGGTCCGGCAGTTTGTCCGGAGCGCTCTGCCTCCGACCCGCTTCCAAAATGTTCCGCAAGTCCTCCTTGTAGCCCTCGTCTCCGAAATAAAAGCCCCCAAGCTCGTCGGGGGACAGCGGGGTGGCATCGCAGCTGAGGGACACCGTGAGGTTGGGGTTAGTCCTCAAACTGTGTGGTCTGACGGGCAAACTAAGGTCACTGAAATCCTCCTCATCCTCATCCTCCCTGATGTTGGGTTCAGAGAGCGGGCTGCCACCGTTAACGTTGGAGAGGGTTGACGGGCAGGGCGAGGGGAGTTTGGCACTTGATCCCAGGGTGGGGGAGTCCCTGGACGGGACCGGGGCGGAGGGATCGGGGAAGTGAGGGAGCTCAGCCGCAGCTGGTGCATCCTCCCCCGGGCACTGAGAGAACAATGTCCCGCTGCAGTCGCTCTCGCTCCTCTCACAAAACCCCGACCCAGGCCCGTTTTCCGGCCTTGCCCCCAGGTCGAAATGAATGTCGGCGCTATTTTCGGGGAAATAGTCGGAGTCTGGCCAGTCACATGTTGCTCTGGTGGCGTTCACTATGTGCAAACCACCGTTGGCTACTTTCACTTCCTCACAGTCCACGTCGCATAAACCGAGCTTGTGGCCCAGCCGCGGGCTGGAAAACACCCCCACCGGTTTACAGTAGGCGATGTCCGCCTCGTAACCCGGACTGTCGGCGTCTCCGTTGGGCATGTTTACATCTGGACCGGAGAGGGCCGTCGCGGAGCAAGCGCAGTTCCGCTGGTGCTTGCCCGTGCATGGCAGCCGATCGAGGGCGAGAGAAGTCCTGATGCAGCCGGTGACTGCGCAACCGTCGGTCGGCTCTTCTCCCGGCGTAACGTCGTCAGAATCCGGGGTTTCCCCTTCGCTCTCCCCCGCAGGATGCTGCCGCAACTGTCGGCCCGTCTCTGCCGAAACCCGACCCAGGAGCACAGCTGGACAGGAAGCTACTGTGGTCCCTGCGAGGCCGAGCCCTCCTCCTTCCCCTCCACCTCCTCCTCCTTCCAGCCCAACCATTGTCGGCTCCTCCTGACCGAATGACTCAGTAAATCCGTTCAGCCCGCCGTGGTCGTCGCAAACCCCCGAAATCACACATCTGTCAGTCAACCGGCCGGGGAGGTACTCCTCCGCCGAGACCAAGTCCAACATAATCTCCCTGTCGTGTGTGGGCGGCTGTACGGAGGCGTCTCTGTTTACATTCCTCTCGTTACCGGTCGCATCGAAATGGCCCTTCCCGGCTTCCTGACCCCCGCTGACACCGGCTCGCAGCGCTGCGTTGTGGTCTTTGAGTGCGATGTAAGATTTGAGCCCCGCTCTCCCTCCTCCTCCTCCTCCCCCTCCCTCTTCTTCGTTCTCGTTCAAGTCGACCGCAAACGACCCTCCGTTCTCCTTCGTCGTTTCCATGACCACTCAGTCCGCCAAGCGAGCCTCGGCCCCGGGCGCAAATTCCTGCAACGAGTCCTCCTGCCCCGTCGGCCGAGCTCCGCAGCAGCAACAGCAGCAGCAGCAGCAGCAGGTTTTGTTGTTCTTGGAGGAAGGGGCTACCATTTTAGCCAGGGATACTTCAACGTTACCTGACGCTCGCCGGATGTAACGTGTTCATTTCTGGTGTCTAAAACGACAATATTTTCTCCGTCTTTCAAAGCTATCGTCGCTGCCGGGCAGAAGATTAATTAAATCCCTCGGCGTTTGGCTGCAGCGGCAGCAGCATTCCGGCCACAGTCCAGCGCCATCTTGAAAATACCCCAACAGTGACGTCATGCCCCCCAGCTCGCTCGCTGTTTTTTAATTCGCTGAAGGGTTTACAGTGACGCCCGCTGGTCACTCCGTGTAACTGCAGCAGGGATTCCTGACCCCGTTGACCCTTGGAAGAACCACAGCTGGATGGAGACAGTGTTCACAGTTTGTATTTGTGAAGAAGTTGCCACACTCTTATGTAAAAATACTCCACTACAAGTAACAATCATGCATTCATAATTTTATACGTAAAAGTACAAAAGTTTTAGCATTTCACATGAAAATAAACTTGAAGTACCCATACGTAGAAGATTCAAGATCGTCTTTATTATCACTGAGCATAGCATGTCAATGAAATTTGTATTGCAACCCCCATGTTAGAAACAATAAGAAATATAAGAAAGTAATAATAAAATAAAATAAAGATACTAGAATAAACGAAACTAACATGCAGATAAAAATATGTGTAGATGCAATAAAAATATACCAGAAATGAAAATATACTAAGGCAATAAGAATATACTGGAACAATAAACAGTAAAATATACCACAGCATAATATATACCAGCAGCATAAGATATACTATACTCAACAGCAGCTGAAAAAAAATACTAAAATGTATATAGTGCAAAATGGCTGAGCATTTAGTTAAGAATGGCCTATTTCAGAATAATGTATAATATTGTTGCATATAGTTACCTTAATGTTTGCATCACTTAAATGTTGCAGCTGGTTAAAGTGGAGGTAATATTTTACTAAGAGATCAATAAAGTCTCATCTTTATGTATGATAATACATCCTGATTTATTTGTTGATTTTATTTTGTATTATTAATCTGAATCGGCAAAGTAACAAGTAACTGAAGTTATCTAATAAATATAGTGGAGCAAAAAGTGCAGTATTTCTCTCTGATGTGTAGTGGTGTAGAAATATAAAGTAGAAAAAATGGAAATACTCACGTGAAGTACATGTACCTAGAAACTGTACTTACAGAATACACTGGCTCCACTTTAAAAAATTAAGTTAACAACTTGCATTGATCTTTTAGGTAATTCCAGCTCAGCTATTGTTGATTAAATCCTGTGAGGCTTCAGTCACACTAATTAGTTCAGTACAACCAGCATGAGTCGCCTCGACAAGCTTCATTACGTTGAACCAAATTAACTTTAGTTTAAAAGTTTTGGTTTTATTAAGTGGTTATTGAAGTGTTGCAGTTGTTAATGTGAGTAATGGAGGAACAATCCCCTGATCTGAATCTAGTGCGTCTCTCTGTGCATGTTTCAGTTCTGTTTGAAGTCACAGCTTGTGCAGCATCAGTCCGACAGTAACTCACTGTATGTTGCCTGCATTTCAAAATGTGAGGATGAAAAACAAGACAAAAAGCTGCCTTCATAAAACTGCACAGAAATGAACGTTTATCGTACAGCAGCCTTTTTAAATGCAGCGTTAACGTGACCTGAAAATGAATCCTGATGAAATAAATGTGAAGATTTTAAGATACATTTAGATCATATTAATAATGTTGTCTTAACACGTCGCTGAGTAATGAAACTTTCTGGCAAATTGTGTTTGAGTATGGACCCACAATGAGAAATTAAGACACTGAAAACTTCAGACAGAAATTATGGTGACTCCAGACCCGTTTTGCTGATTGGCATCTTAACCACACGTGTCAGCCGCCGCCCTTTCACACCATGTGCAGCAGACTGTTAAATGGAAAAAACGTTTCTCATAAATGTTGTAATGCCAAATCAAAAAATTACTCGAGCAGATAACAACTTCACACAAACACTATTAGTGGATTTTTATGTGCTGAATAATGTTAAATAATGTGATTAAAATAACTTATTGTTTCTTAAGTCAGTCTTTTCCCGTGGTGTTTCTGAAACGTGGTGTCCTCAGCCCACGCTTTGTGCAGTGACCTTCATTTCTAACAGGTTTAGTCATCGACGTCAGACCTGTGCAGCTGTGGCTCACCAAACCTGAACCAAAGAAGAGCTCATTTTAGATCAGGACGCAGCAGAACATGTGTTCTCGAACTAACGCCGCAGAACTTCTCTGCCAGTTAACACCATTCAGCTGCAGCTGTGAAGCAAAACATGAGAAGGACTCAGACCTGTTAGCCTGAGACGACTGAAACTCGCTGAGACGACTGAGGACAAGCTTTCAGTCGGGGGTATGAACGACTTATCACACTGAGCTGATACAAAAATACAAAGTTCTCGCTGTGACCTCAGAGGCTCCGTATCACTGAGTGCAAACACTTTTCTTTGTTTTCATTTTGACCAACATCTTAAATAAGTTCTCAACTAACTGAAACTTGTAACGAAGTCATTTTTTGAGCAGAAAAGCTCGTTTTTAAGCTTTACTCACTAAGACAGACAAGGTCAGGTAACAAACATCCTGATTCTCAGGTGATTATTCACCAATGAAAACACACTCATGAATACCTTAATCAATTTCTGCCAATAGTTCCTCCTTCATATTACACGCTGGTCATTTAGCGTCAGCACATTAGCATGTTGACATTAGCACGTAGCTCAAAGCGCTGCTGGGCCCATTAGAGCCTCACAGAGCTGCTAGCACGGCTCACCTGGGCTTGATTTGTGTTATGTGTAAGAGCAAATGTGGGTTTAATTGCACTCATTTTCTTATAAAAGCCGACTTCAGACAAGTGTTGCACAGCAGTTGAAGCATCGCATGCTTATATTCTGTATTTATCTCGACAATAAACATAGAAATACTTGATGCAAGAACTGATTATACTTTCAGAACAGCATCATCTTTACAGGTCCGTCTGAAGTAACTTATATCAGTTAAATATCACATCAAACTAGTCAGACAAATTACCAAAAAACAGGTTTGACTTTCTTTAATAAACAGGTAGTTTAGGTTCAGGTGTGTCACCAGCAGGGATTCAGGTCCTGACGCTGCGGAGGATTCACCTACAAAGACCCCCCCAGGGCTAAAGAGCTCACTGCCGAAATGCTTCATCTGCAAACTGAAGGGAAATGTTACCAGCAAACAGCTGCAAAACACTGACTAACATCTGTTTCTGTGTATCTGCGGTCTGGATTCTAGTGTTTGTGCTGAACTTCAGAACGGTGCATTAAATCATGGCTCGACTTCAACATTTATTCAAAAACCAGCACAAAGACACGAAGCCGGGCTACGTCTGCTGACTAATAGAAGGTCAAACTACAGAGAGAAATTACATCTTTAGGAACACAAAGTAAAATTGTATTTAGTAAAGACAACAGTGTTCTGTGTCCGCTCCATGAGTCTCATCATGATGAACAAAACCATCCATCCATCCATTCTCTTCCGCTTATCCGGGGCCGGGTCGCGAGGTCAGCAGTGTAAGCAGGGAAGGCCAGACTTCCCTCTCCCCAGACACGTCCTCCAGCTCTTCCGGGAGGACCCCGAGGCGTTCCCAGGCCAGCCGAGCGACATAGTCGCTCCAGCGTGTCCTGGGTCTTCCCCGGGGCCTCTTCCCGGTGGGGCATGCCCGGAAGACCCTACCAGGAAGGCGTCCAGGAGGCATCCGAAAAAGCTGCCCAAGCCACCTCAGCTGGCTCCTCTCGATGTGGAGGAGCAGCGGCGGAGGAAACTTATTTCAGCCGCTTGTATACGAGATCTCGTTCTTTCGGTCATGACTCAAAGTTCATGACCATAGGGGAGGGTGGGAACGTAGATTGATCGGTAAATAGAGAGCTTTGCCTTTCGGCTCAGCTCCTTCTTCACCGCGATGGACCGGTACAACGACCGCATTACTGCTGCCGCCGCACCGATCCGCCTGTCAATCTCACGTTCCATCCTTCCCTCACTCGTGAACAAGACCCCAAGATACTTAAACTCCTCCACTTGAGGCAGGATCTCTCCTCCAACCCAGAGGGGGCAAGCCACCCTTTTCTGGTCGAGAACCATGGCCTCGGACTTGGAGGTGAACAAAACCAGACGTGTGAAAACTGGGTTGACTGTAGGAACTGTTTACTGCCTCTGACAGAAAGAGATCATTGAACATTTGCAGCAGCTTTAGACACAGTATATCTGCATGGCACACTGTAAAAGGTGATTGTATACACTGTACAAAATGCTGGCATATAAAACATCTCAGAAAACATGTCGTCTAATATCTTAATAACTTTAATTACATCTTACAAATGTCTAATAATATATTTCAACACTTGACATCTGAAATCTTGACGTCAGAGCTAAAGGCACAGGAAAGTTTCTGAAGAGTGGCGCTTGATTGATTACTGATTGATCACCATTTTTCTCTAAAGTAAAGCTGTTTTACACACAATGGTCCCGCATCAATTAGTGTCCTCTAGCTTATTGAATGCACTGGTTTGTATCATTTCGTGAGCCTGATGAGAGCCGAGTAAATGTTCTGGAAACATCCTGAAACCCTGCTGGTTGTTTTAAGTGAGCGCACGTTCGGCTTACAGTTACAGCACCGTGCGCTCTGCGGTCCAAACTGTGTGCAGCTTTAACACTCTTTGACTTAAACTGAGCGTTTTCATCCAGCTGCACCATAAAAACAGACAAAGACAGACACGCAGACCTTGATTTCTTCACAGTGGATAAATGACGACTACCTGACTGACCCTCACGCTGTAATACTCCAGGATGTGATGAATGATGTTTGACTTTTTTATCAAATATCTGATGAAGTAGCTGCTGACTTTCTGTGCGTTTCATGATGTTTGATGAAGAGTGAATTCATTTCTTGTTTTAATTAGACTTTCTGGTGCTGTGGTTTTTGTCAGCATGGTTCAGTTTCAGAGAGGTGTGTACAGAGCTTTAACCCCAATCGAGGCTCGTCAGAAGTTCAGCCATCGCTGACATCCCGAGGACGACTCATGGTCACGGTGCGTCGTGAAATATGAGCAGCTGGAATAACAAGATCTTCGAAAGCAGCTGATGATAATGATGATGAACACTGGGACACAGTTCGGTTCTCTGACCTCCATGAGATTGATAAAATGAGTTTAGACCCATTCACCTGTATGATGGCGTCCTAACGGGTCAGCAGGTGAAGGAGCATGGCGTCCAGCTGTAGTGTCACAGGTGTGAACATGTCCGTCACCTTTCACAGGCTCAGACACAGAAATAAACCCAGCTAGAAGGTTGAATTCTGACCTCAACGTGTTCTCGTTCATGTTTGGAAAAACACTGCAAGAGCTTCATCTCCTGTTCCCATGACAACAGATACAGTTACACCCAATTACTGGCTTGCCTCTGGGCACTTACAGCACTGCATGCTAACACTTGTACAGGATGGAAATTAAATGTAATAATAAATAATGATACAGGAGTTCAGCATGGAGTTAAACTGAATAAACGGAGCTAATGGTCAAATCTGCTGGCTGAGCATCGATGCATTAAACTACGTGTGCTGCACCATCATCTCGTACGCAGGTGAACGCCGTCCTGTTGTGCTGCTGGGAAAGCGAACTGTTCAGTCCCAGCGTCTCTGGAGTGGAATGTCAGTCACATCTCTGTCCTGTCGTGTCTTCGCCGTCTCTCCCAGATGTTGCTTCCAAATAAGGCACAAACACCACGACCACATTCAGGAAATTAAATTAAAGGCAGCGACCGACCGTCTGGCTTCAGGAGGAGCCTTCGAGTCGGTGGAGAACGCCTCCTCCCTGAAGGCGGAGCGTTGGTCGGCATCCACACCGCTGCCCCATTTCAAATGTCATCGTTCACCAAGAATAAAAGTGACCAGTCCTTCAAGGAAATTAAAGGGACAGTTCACCGTTTTGAAGCAGCAGTTCCACGAAGAGCGAGGCGTGGACAATCTGTCCCGCTGATGAAGACGAGGCCGCTGGCTTCATTTGTGGCTCGATTTCCATTCTTCATCTTCATACAGCAGAGCCTGGGAACAAAGGGAAGAGGAAGCCTTGATAAATGACAAGAAGGACGAAGGGATGCGGAGTGCAAGCTGGACGGTCTGAGGCGCTCCGATCAAACAGCTACAGCAAAAAGTTTCCTGAGTTTAGCCTCCTGATACTACACGGCACGGACACACGCACTTTATCACACACACATCCACATGCTGGACTCCATCACACACACATCTAAATGCTGGACTCCATCACACACACATCCACATGCTGGACTCCATCACACACACATCTATATGCTGGACTCCATCACACACACATCCACATGCTGGACTCCATCACACACACATCCACATGCTGGACTCCATCACACACACATCTATATGCTGGACCCAAGTGTGGACAAACCGACTATTGCACACTGTTATTTTGCACAACTGCACTACAATGCACATATTTCACTGCTCGAATGTTTATCCTGTATTACAGATGGTTATCCTGTATAGCCAGATGCTAAGACGTTTAACCTGGATAGCCTAGTTCTTTATTTTTACTTCACTATTTTTTCTTATATTGTTATTTTGCATTATGTATTTTTACCTCCTACTTGAAAAGGTTCATTACTTGAAAGTAGTTCTTGTTCTTATTTTGCATGCCCTTGTGTGTTCACCTTTTGAGCTGCTGGAACTGCAAATTTCTCTTCGGAGATGAATAAAGTATCTATCTAATTTGAACAAATATCCATTGTTATGTGACAACGTCGATGAAATGTGTTCATACTGTGAACACTCTACAGGTCTGTCGACACATGACAAAAGGCTCACAGTGTCGGTCTGTAAAAGACTAACATCAGCAACAGTCCTCACATCACATGCAAAGCTTTTTATTGGTTACGTTTCTGAAGACTTCCTGTTTTCAGTTATGGAGGTGAGATATCGTAGTTTTATTTTCTTTGATCTCTTAGCGTTACATTCTTGTTCTCTTGCTCGTTAGATTTATTTTGTCCGTTCTGCTGGCCTTTGCCCTTCCTGCCTTGAATCTTACTTCCATCTATTTTAAAACACACCACAGTTGTTAAACATCAGTGATCCGTCAGTCCGGCTGACAGACCGTCGCACGGCGCCGTCTCACCTTGCTCTCCAGCACTCGGCCGTGGCTCGGGACGCTGAGCTCCTCCAGAGTTTCTGCTGCAGGTCCGTTGAGGGTTTCAGGCAGCAGGAGGCCCAGACAGCCCGCAGACAGGCCGCTCACACAGAACACAGTGAAGGGCATGGAGGCGTGCAGAGCCCGCTGCAACACACACACATTCAGAAAGACACAACCACATCCAGGTCAGACACTACGATACTTCAATGACACACAAATATGATCTAAGTACAGAAAAGTCATTACAAGCACACTTTCACTGTTTGTGCTTAATTTGAGGTATGTTTGACACATTTATTTTCAAGTCCTTTGTAAAACACTATTACTCTACTTCATTTGAAGTATTATTAAGTACCGTATTTTCCGCATTATAAAGCGCACCTTCAATGAATGGCCTCTTTTAAAACTTTTTTCATATATAGGGCGCACCGCATTATAAGGCACATAGACAGAAACTACCGTACTGTGGTTTCTGGGGTTGCGTTATGCATCCACTAGATCAGGGGTTGGCAACCCGCGGCTCCGGAGGCGCATGCGGCTCTTTCATCCCTCTCATGCGACTCTTGAAAATAATTAATGAGCATTTAATTAGAATGTATGTTATTTTAGTTTGTTCGTTTTGAAACAAACACCGCGCGCGCTCACAGATGACAGCTGATCCTGCGTAAAGATGCAGGTGAGGTTCAGCAGCAGAAATCACATTAACCACGTTTGATTAATATTTTAATTGCCTATTATTTAGCATATATTCATATTTTTTCATTGATGAGTGAAATAGTCATTTTATTATTCAGGCTGACAGCTGACTGCACGCGCGAGTAAAAGGATGACGGCACGCAGAGAGTGGAATACCGCTGTTACTTCGGCCACACCCCCTGACTACGATAGCCATAATTAACCAACATTGATCCATATAAAAGGCGCATCGGATTATAAGGCGCACTGTCGGTTTTTGAGAAAATTAAAGGCTTTTAGGTGCTCCTCATAGTCCGGAAAATACGGTATATTTCCAACACTTGATCCAGTACAATTGTACTGCGAGTGTGTTTGAATGCTCATGAATCCTGATTTCCACTGTTGCACTCAAGACACTTAAAGTTTGTATTTTGCAACTATTGAGTACACTTAAGTATACTTGAAGGGGACAAAAAGAGTACAAAGTGTGCTCTGTACATTCTTCAGAAAGTATTATTGGAGTAAAATTATTTTCACCTGCGAATGAACAAAGACATCAGATAAACAGTCTGCAGGAAACAGCAAACACAAATGTGCTACACAGACATCAATGCTGAGCAACCAACCCAGCAAAGCTCTGTTCACACATGAATAACGGCTAAAGTTTAACTTCTTTAACTTTCCAGAGCACCTTCACATGATAACAGCATCAAACACACTATTAATTAAGAGGATCTGAGAGATTCCAGGTTAACATCTTGATAAATATGAAGACTGAAACCTTTGGAGGACCTCTGAGTGTTCAGCCGCTCTGGTCCTGTTTGCTTGGCATCATTCATAAAGCGGCTGTCACTAAATCTGTGTCTTTGGAACCAGACGCTCTGGTTCACGCTGCGGTTGCCGTCTCTTAAACCACCACTAGCTGTCGCTGTATCTTCAGCTTTCAGTTCCGCCTGCTGTGTGAAGAGGGGGGGAGGGAGGGGGGGGTCACAGAGCTCAGTTTCACTCTGTTTCACCTGAGATTTCTTTCACCAGGTGTGCTGTCACATGGAAAAGTGAAATTACTCACTTTATTTAAAAAGTGTCATCTGGCAGTTTTAAAGGTACACGGCCGATTCAGAGCGAGCATGAATTAACTAATTCAACCTTTGGTTTAATAAGTTTAGTAAGTAAAGCAGGTCCACGATGCAAATCAATCAACGACTTCAACAATAAAACGACCAAACACAGTTTATATTATTATTATTATTTAGATAGTACTGATAATAAATATTAAAAGAAAAAGGTGCAAACAATTAGCTAGAATGATCAGTTAGCTTGAAGTACAGCATCATGTGTAATGTTGACGTGTGGTGAAAAGGCTTCTGCTGCTCCAACGACTGCATGAATGAAGCCGAATGAACTCTTCATTCATTCTTCACTTTCTTCACACGACTCCGGTTAAAATAAACCAATCACAAGAAGTACTTGTTTCCAAAACTCCATGACAACGGAGCAGCTCCATCCTCCGAGCGAGGCCACGAGGTGTGGCTGAAAACTGACACTGATTCATCATGTTGAGCCGTTTTCCACACGAATCACCACATCACTATTTCCTCTTTCTGATAAACTGAATTTTGCCTTTTAGGCTTCAGTGTCCTGAAATCGTTCATCTCGCTGTTTCTGAACTGTTTTAACCCTGACTTTCGTCTGCAGGTTCTTCTATGCTTCAGTTATTCTTGCTATGGAACACGATGCTGTCTTACTTCTATTTTCTATTTAAGAATTGTTGATCTTTGGCCAAAGGAGTGTAGCTGGAAACTAGCCAGCTGGATCACACGTTAAGAGAAATGCTTAGCACTGCATCCCCTCAGCTATAAGAAACGGCCTCTAAAGCTCTGTTCCAGCATGTTCTCTCTGTTGGAACAAAACTTTTACAATCCTGATGATGATGCGTCATGCTTTGTGAATGCATTCACACCCTTACCATTGAAGGAACAAATGGTGCAAGAATTCCTCCAACTCTGCAAGACATGGAACAGACCCCCAAACCGGCGTTCCTGAAACACAAAAAAAACAGTCGAAACCAGAAAATGCTGAACGGACAAAATCACACAACTTCTCACTCCATCAAACGTTTAGCAGAAACACTGGTCAGCTTCAGACCGGGTGATGTGTGTGCAGACTGCGGTCAGTTCACCTGATGACTGTCGGGTAGAGTTCGGAGGTGTAGACGTAGGCGATGTTAAATGCTGCACTGACCATCAGCTTTCCAAGAAGCGCCAACGTTGTAACGCTCAGCAAAGCTCCTGCAAACACGAATCAAACAAACGGTCACACGTTTGACTTCACTCCCACAAAAAATGCTGTTAAAGGACCAAATGTTTGATGCTTTAACTCACAGCCTGATGAGCATTTGATAAAAGCCCAATATAATCACTTCAGGAGGTTGTAGGGATCTCTCTCTAGCTTTGAGCCCCTGAACAGTTGGTTCAATATAATTTCACATCTTCCTGGTCTGAAACACTGAATGTTAACAGTTCAGGACTTGTTGGGTCGGTGTTGTTTCCACTAACATTCAAGCCCTCATGTATATTAGCCCGCGTCAGCGCCGTCGCTGCCTCACCTGCGTTTTCAGGGATCAGCGTGGTGCAGAGGCAGGCAGAACCGGCCAAACACAGGAAACTGGCCATGCTTTTCCTCCTCCCGGCCCTGTGAACCAGGACACCTGTGAACCAGGACACCTCACATCGCCTCAAACTTTATCTGAAGCCAAAGACACAACAGAGTGCATAATGTGTGTGTGTGTGTGTGTCTCACCAGTGTTTGTTGATGAAGTAGATGCAGAGCGGGTAGGCGGGCAGCTCCACCAGGCCGTACATGGCTACGTTCACATAACGGCTACCAGACGTCTGACCGGCCCCCAGAGTCAGACCGTAGTACACCAGACTGCACGCATACCTGCAGCACAGACAGACAGGCAGTCAGACAGACAGGCAGGCAGGCAGACAGACAGGCAGGCAGGCAGGCAGGCAGACAGGCAGGCAGGCAGACAGACAGGCAGGCAGACAGGCAGGCAGGCAGGCAGACAGGCAGGCAGACAGACAGGCAGGCAGACAGGCAGTCAGGCAGGCAGGCAGACAGACAGGCAGGCAGGCAGGCAGGCAGACAGGCAGGCAGGCAGACAGACAGGCAGGCAGGCAGGCAGACAGACAGACAGGCAGGCAGGCAGGCAGACAGACAGACAGACAGACAGACAGGCAGGCAGGCAGGCAGGCAGGCAGACAGGCAGGCAGACAGACAGGCAGACAGACAGGCAGGCAGGCAGGCAGGCAGACAGGCAGGCAGGCAGACAGACAGACAGGCAGGCAGGCAGGCAGACAGGCAGGCAGACAGACAGACAGACAGACAGACAGGCGGGCAGGCAGGCAGACAGACAGGCAGGCAGGCAGGCAGGCAGGCAGACAGACAGACAGACAGGCAGGCAGGCAGGCAGACAGACAGACAGACAGACAGAGTAAGTGGCTATAGTTTTATGGGTTTATGGTTTTTTTTGCTCTCAGATCTGCAGCCTGCTCAGCAGCTCTTTGACATTCCTGTGGACTCTTCATCCTGCACCATCATGTCCCGCAGAGCGTGTTTACAGTAAACTGCTCGACGCTGTCCTCCGGCAGCAGAAAATACTACAAGTGTGTGAACCTCGAGAGTACAGTCAGTCTAATCTGATCCGCTCCTCTGCAGAGACAGAAAGGTGCTTTAGGTGCTTTCTGTGTGTGAAAAAAGTGGAAAAGCTGTGGAGACATTACACTCCACAGAAAACTAAAAAACAACATGATCTGAAGCTGATTTTTACACTTGAATGGACAAGAAGAAGTTCCCCAGAAGTAACTGAGGCAGAGATATCTGCAGCTGCAAATGTAGTTTCAGTATGAGCAGTGCTGGCTGTCGAATTACTGCAGCTAAAGCAGCCGTAGCAGCCGCAGTAGTAGTAGTAGTAGTAGTAGTAGTAGTATTAGTAGTAGTAAAAGCTGCAGGATTTGAACCAGAAAATCTGCAGCTGCACTAACAGCCGGTGTGTTTTGTTCTTCTTCTGTGGTGGTATACTGACCAGACATACATGAGCACCATGGTTCTCATACGGAGGACTGGGTGGATCACCAGCTGCAGGACCCCCACTCCCCTGTTGGCATGGCTATCGGCTTTAGCAGCACCGACACGTCGCAGCATCAGGTTCTTGGCAGCGCTGCCGTTCCTCAGCGCCATGTAGCGCAGAACCTACATCAATATATCAGATAAACAAAGTAAATAAACTTAAACTTGTGCAATATTTCTATTTCCATTCTCTTCAAGTACTCAACCTCTGCATATATACTGTTTTTTCTACTGTAACACACATATATTTATTACTGTGCAACAGAGTAAATACTGGACTACAGTCCAAGTGCAATTTCTGTGAAAACTGCAAAATTCTCGCCAAATTTTTGCCCGTTGTGATGGAATTTTTACATGTTTCTATACTTTACTATTTTGTTTTCCTAGTTTATATAGTTGATCTGTAGTCTGAGCTGTTTTACTGTTGTATTGACTAGAGGATGTCCTGGTGGATTTGTTGTTGTAACCTACTGCAATTAACTCCCAGGGGTGCCAAAGTAAATGACCTGATGTTATCACACCTACCTGTAAAGTCCTGAGACAGGACATCACCAAGTTTTATTGCAGACAACTGTTTTTCTGTTGTCATCTGTTAAACCAGTTCTGCTAAGACCAAAGGCATGTCAGACTCAGGGAGCACAACTGTGAACTGCTTACTGCCGTGTGGTTCTGTGGCTGTGTCTCCTCTCTATAGAGACATCTTCTCTGCTGTTGTTTGTTGGGCAGCAGCATCAGAGCCAGCGACACCAACAGACTTGATAAGATCATCAAGAAGGCTGGCTCTGTACTCGGACTCAGACTTGAGTCTTTTCAGACTGTGGTGGAGAGGAGGACGCTGAATAAACTGCTATCCATCATGGACAATGATCAGCACCCTCTCCATCACACAGTGGACAGACAGCCGAGCACCTTCTCCCACAGGCTGCTACAGCTCCGCTGTCGAAGGGACACATACAGGAAATCTTTCCTGCCACATGCCATTACACTGTACAATAACAGCTAAAAAAAAATCTAATAATAATAATACAATACTTCTTACGACTGTTTGCTTTTGATATTTTATTATTATGTATATAATTTTTACTGCTCGCTATTTTGATATTTCATTATATATAGTTTGTTCTTTTTAGTCCTATTTCACAAACTTTCACTTTTTTCACTGTGTTATGCTTACAGTCACGGTACACTTTATTTTCTACACACTGCCATTTGCTGTAGATATTTTTTGTGCGATACTTTTTAATTACTACTGTTTGCTATTTGGCTATTTTATTATTATGTATATAATTTTTACTGCTCACTATTTTGATATGTTATTATGTACAGTTTGTTCTTTTTAGTCTTATTTCCGAATTTTTCACTTATTTCACTGTGTGTAATGCTGCTGCTGCACTGCAATTTCCGAACTTGGGATAATTAAAGTATATCTATCTATCTATCTATCTATCTAAACACTTTGTGCACGTTACTTGCTTTCCACAGTGGTTTGTTTGGCTCTCTACAGGCAGACCAGGGAAATTTTCCACAACACCGTGACACAAATTTCCCCAGCCGGGATGAATGAAGTCTTATTTTAAGACCCACAGAGTCCCAACAGCCACATTTATACAGCAGACTGAAATAGATTTTCCTGTTACACCAGGCTGCCACAGGTCTCAGCTGAGGAACATCGGCACTTCTGTCGACACTAAACCGAACCAGACAACAACTTTTGTAGTGACGGATTTACCTCCTCGGCTTGCTCGGTCCGGCCCTGAGAATACAGCCAACGAGGAGACTCTGGAAGAGTGCTGGAGGAAAAGAGAGCAGAGGACAGAACGCTGGATATCAGATATGTCGTGTTAATATGAGGTCGTCTTACATTCGGCAAACGCTCACAACACGACCATGAAACTGACAATCAGTCTGAAGAGCTTCACTTCTACTGAAAGCAAAGTATTGAAAAAAGCAGAATGGAGTTTTACAAGCTCTTTAACTGCAAAACAAAAAACAGCTGACCATTTTTGAACACCTGTTTAGATTTACTGTAGATGTGAACTCCATCACAAAGGTTATTTATAAAGGTTATTTGTGATATAAAGCATCAAATGCCTCTAAAAACCACCAGTTTATTTTAGTGCTTTTGGTTCTATCTGGATCAGGCGATGGCTCGTCTCTCTGAGGTCTGCACTCACACGGACAGCAGGAAGAACAGGACGCCGGACGAGTTGGCCGCTGTGGCCAGGTTCCTCCACGGCTGAATGAAGTAGCCCAGAGCTCCGAACAGGGCGATGCCGACTGCGAAAGCCATGCTGATCAACGTCCCTGCAGAAACAATGAAATACAAACTCAATCCAACAGTGAAGGAACAGCAGGGTCACTTAGTGGTTAGAGTGGCCACCACGTAATGGAGAAAGCACAGGTCTGATCCCTGAAACAGCCACAGCTTTGTCCCGACACAACCGAAATCCAAAATCACTGCTACGTGTTTGGAATGAAGGGAGAAAATCGTGGTTCTGCCACCATCATCCCCTGAGCTCGACCCCACTGAGCACCTGTGGAGCATCCCCGAAAGGTAGGGTCTATGAGGGTGGGCGGCTGTAGTCCAAATACAGGCACGAACTTCACATGGGCTTAAAAATTTGATGGATGAGTTTAAGTCACCTCAAAACTTCTGTTCTGAATTCATTATGAATGGTTTCAAACTGCAAACTGTGTGTCGAATAATTTGGAGCAATGCGTTTTGACTTCTTTTCAAAGTAAATATATAAGCTGTTGACATCAGTGTGTGGGGGGGGGGGGCGAGAGTGACTGCTAGAGGTTGGAGAAGTGGTTGGAGGAGTGGCTTGTGATCGGAGGGTCGCCGGTTCGATTCCCTCACCTGACTGGCAGAAAAAAAAATTGGGTGTGGTGGAGTATTCCCTCCCCCTCCATCAGCCGGCTGATGTGCCCTTGAGGCACTTAACCCCCCAATATGCTCCCCGGGCGCTTGAATGCAGCCCACTGCTCCTGTGTGTTTCACTGCATGGTGCGTGTGTGTGTTTCAGTGAATCAGTGAAGGGTTAAAAGCAGAGAATGATTTCCCAGTTTGGGATTAGTAAAGTAAAATTAATTAATTAATTAATTAATTAATTAAACCTGCTGAGGATAAAAAACATCCTTCATTGTACTGACTGCTCAAGAAAAACTAATAAAAACAGCATTAATATTTGGAACAGTGTTTATCACTGAGCTCAACATTCAATTTAAATAGATACGAAAGAAGAAGAGCAGCAAGTCCTCCCATTTCAGAAGCTATAACCAGAAAATACCTGATTAACATCCAAAACAACGGGTCATCTTATAATCTTAGTATGATTGGCAGCAGTTTAAATCCAAGCCTTCATATACAACCCCATCCAAAAAACACTGGACTCTGTGTAAAGGTGTACAGGTGTTTCTGGAGCGTTCCAACAGTCTTTAGTTGTTCCCGTCCCAACCTGTTTGAAACTGGCATCAAATTCAGAATCAGCAGATATTTACAAAAATCACTGAAGTTGATGAGGTCAAACATTAAATATATGGACTTTCTGCTGTTTGCAGATGAGTTTCTGTCACACTGGATGAACAAACGATCACTTTCTGTTTTATGTTTTTTCCACAGGGTCCCAACTTTTTTGGAATCAGAGCCATAAATTGATTACGACGGGACTGTCTTGGTGTTTTCGTACCAGTCATGGCCCAGTAGGACTTGCCCACATACTCCTGAGCGAGGACGAAACAGACGAGGCCGATGCCTCCGTTCATCAGCCCCACCAGGAGACGAGACACGGCGAAGACTTCATAGCTGGGCGCAAAGGCGGTCAGGTAACCGAAGAGCACCTCAAAAAACAGACCTGGAGGAACAAAAAAAAAAAAAGAGAGACAGGGATGAAAATGATGAGGAGAGGAGGAGGAGCAGGATCCTCCCTGAGAGGCTAAAGGGTTTTCAGCTTGTGTCCCCTGTTGGCTCTGCTGACTGAGGAGAAGTAAGATGTGTGTGTTGTTGTCAATGGGGTGTCAAAACGCTGTAAAAACACCAAACAGAGGCGTTCACGTGTCTTTGTTCTCTTATTCGCCACAATGCAAAGGTCACTGCAGGATGGCGTGTCAGGCCAGACATGTGCATGTCAAAGAACCTGCATATTCGTATCTGAATGTGAGAATTTAAAAACGAAAAACACACAATTTCCAGTTTGTGAACGTGTAATCAAGTTTTGCAGCTGTAGAAAAATTTCATGCAAAGTTTTTGTCTCCTTAGAAATATTTTGTGTGATGTGTCAAAATCAAATTTGATGCAGGGACGTTTTCTGAGTCTGAGAGACAGAAACACACATTTCCGATCTCTGTACGTGACACTGAAGTTACAAGCTACGAGTTACAAGCATGAATCTGACCATTTTTACACCCGAGATGACAATCCAATCAGCACTGAGCATCAAATCACAGGAAGTCAATCATCTATCGTTTTAGTTCTTCTTGTGTTCTGATAAACAGTAAAATCATCAAAATCAGTGCCTCATGTCACTATAAGGGTCTGTAGCTGTCCATGCTGTCGAGGCATATGGAGGTTGACAGTTTGACTTCCTGTGATTGGATGGTCAGCTCAGGTGCAGTAAAAATAACTGCACACACATTAAATATTTCTGCAGCTTCAAAAACTTTAGCACACAACACGTCATTTTGTGTGCAAAAGCTGTTAGAGAAGTGCAGGCTTCATTGAGACAAGTCTGTCCATTTTCCGGCTTTCTGTGGCTTTCCTCACCAGTCAAGTAGACAGGTCGTCTGCCGATCTTGTCGGAGAGCGGCCCAAAGACGATGTTCCCGACCAGAAGCCCAGCGAAGAACAGCGATCCAGCTAGACTGACTTTATAGGCCTGCTGCTTGATGAGAAACCACTGGACAACACAGAGGCAGGAGAAAACCACTTAAAAAGACCAAGCTGTGTTTGTGGACTCACACATGCTGAATCAGAAGCTTCAGCTGGGTAAAAGTGAAAACGCACGTGAACCCTGGCTCCCTCACCTCAGTCACTATGGTGTCGAGGTCCTCTGTAAAGACGACACGTTGGAGGAGCTCCTGCTGGCTGGACGGGGCAGCGTCCAGCTGCTCGATCCGGTACTCGGGTGTAGATCCAACCAGAACAATCAGCATGGACTGACAGGCCATGTACACCTGAAACACACACAGATCACTACAGTACCAACCTGCTAAGAGACAGTTCGACGACAAGTTACACCAACAACATCGCCATCACTACTGCTCCAGCTGTCAGCATGGTCTTAAAATTGGTTTTTCAACCCTAACAACAATATTTTTCTACTAAAAATGTGATGTTGCTGTTCAGTATTCTCATATTGAAACATTTTAACCCCAAAATATAGTTTAAAAAAAAACAAAACCAAACACCAAACAGTCTGTGCAGCAGTTTCAGAAGAGCTGGCTCCTTGATGCAGGCTGAGAAAGGCTCAAAGCTTTGTTATTACAAATATACCGGACATGCATATTGATTTACTCCAGATAACTGAATCCAATTTATAAAACCTGTATCCAACCATGGATCAGTCCTTGACACGTGTACCCAGCCACAACACAGGAGCCCAAGGTGAGACCCGTGTCAAGTGGGAACCGTCTTAAAGATCATGCGATTTAATGTGTATCTTAACGGTCTGTAAAACATGTTCAACAGACTAAGAAACTAATCAAATATGAAGAGTTAATAGAGTTAATAAGCGCACTGAGCTTTTAGCTTAGCCTGGTGAGGTTTAACGACTACTAGCTAACTAGCAAGAGAGGGATTTACTTTAACCGTCACGGACGCCTTCAGAAACTCCGTTTAAAAGATGCGGAAATTGGGATTAAATTGGATATTGGTGACAATTCAGACCGAGTAGGACATTACTTATACTAATTTTAAAATGTGTAGGTTGTTGTGATAAATTCGGCATGCGGTTGATATGCTCATGACCAAAGTCCTTTCAATAAATGTGAAAAAAACAAAAATCAAACCCAAATCATCGGCATGTTTCGCTTTATGAGTGAACGAAGGTGTCCGCCGTGGGGATGCGGTTTCACCTACTAAACGATAAGGAAATAAGAGGTTCGCTACGATTAATTTATCTGTAAACGAGATTTGTATAGTCCGAATGAAGGATTGGCTCATTAGGATGTATACAGGGTACTGAGTTGTAGGCTACCTTGTTTGTACGCTGGACGATAATCAAGGTAACACTATTCACTCCATTTTTAAAGGAAGTCTGGTGTAAAGGTCTTTATACCTGATAATTCGCTGCGTTTATATCTCGCTAACTTCTAGGAAAGTGGCGACAATTCAAACTCTAACTAATCGTAATTTTGTGTGTCCAGTCAAACTCCTGCAAATCCCTCCGGCAGAGGCGGAGAGCCACGTAGCGCTAACGTTACGTCCGCAACGCTTCCCCAGGCTTTGTTTCTCATGTATAAAACACACATTTCTGAATGCACTAACCTGTGTCAGAACAAGGACAGCCACCGCCCGCCTCTGATAGGGTCCAAACTCGCCGACAACTTGAAAAGCTTCTTCTAAATCCATCCCCGGTAGGGCAGTCAGGCTGCTCTCAGGCTCACCATCACCGCCGCAAATGTGAGTATGATCCGCGCACACTTCCGGCTTCGCTTCACTCCTCTTCCTCACAGGAAACAATGACTAGCCTCAGGTCTGTTTGTGTCAGTGACCAATTTATTCTTAAGGCACTTTATAAAAAACACGCCAATCGACATTTCAAAGCGCGAATCATAATAATAAGAAGAATAAGAATAGTGGCATCAATAATGTCTTTTAAACTTATCTCTCATGTCAAAATAGAAACGCACTTAACTAAATGACAGAAGAAAAATATAACTAAAAGCAAAAAACACAAAGTACACAATCACAGAAGCCAGTGCATAAAACGGTGCTAGGCAAATAACTAAGAGTTATCCAAATTATTTTTGGTGTTTGTTCATCATGCACATCGATGGTCCAAAATGCTGTGAAACAGCTTAACATTAGACACGAAGCAGGATAAAAACATTCACGGCATTCCAAACATGAGTGACAATGATGTTCGTTCAAATCATTAGAAGCGTCTGCTGCAAACAGTTCTGTATATATTTCTGGTGGATTGTCCATTTCATCATAAGATCAGAAAGGCAAAAAAAAAAAAAAAAAAATCACACAGCATTTTTAAATTGTTAAAATGATACTGCTAAATGAAATGCCCACATGTAGCTAAATGGACACTACGGGCAGGTATTTTGCCATTCAATGTGACGAACAGACATCTACCTGTCCATCCATCCCTCTGTCTCACCGATCTCACATTTACTTTCATATCCAAACTGGTGGCTGTTTTAAAGCAATAAAAAACAACCATGTCTTCATGTTTTCAAAGTTTACAATACTTCTGCAAGTAACAGTCAATAAGGGCAACAACTGAATGCGGTGAAAAAAAAAACCCACAACAACAGTTGAGAAAAATGGCGGCAGAGTGCAGATCTGATCCTGCTTACAGGAGACAAGAGCTTCACAACTTCATGTAGTTTCTGATGTGACTGCCATGAGTGAGACCATCTCAGATGAATTTCCGCCAGGAGGAGGCTTCCCATCAGAAGGCGGCTGTCCACCAGGAGGAGGCTGCCCATTTCCAGATGGAGATCCATTGGGATGGCGGCCTCGACATTTATAATACCATTCCTTGATGGAGTTTCTTTTAAAAACCGCAAACACAAGCCCACCCACGAGTATGATGGCTAAGGGGACACCCACAGCTGCCCCAACAGTGGTGCCGTCTGACGGTTCCTCTTTGAAGAACGGATTGGCTATGGGTTCACTGTCTTTCACACTGACTGGGTTCTGCATCCGGCAGGAGAATGTTTTAACATGTGCTGTCTCATTCTTGAGGAATGGTACTTCCTTCGTCGAAATCTCCCAGGTTCCCTCTCCCTTCCTCCAGCTGTAGATGATTGGTTCAGCCCCTGCAGTTTCTCCATCACAGAACAGCGTGCAGTTGTCATGAGCAGGGCTACATACCAAAGGTCTGGTCCGGGCTGAAGGCGTGGGCACGTTCTCGATCACTTTAGCATTGTAACGCCGACCCTGGACCTTGTTGTTGATTTCCACTGTGAACAAACCCGAGTCACCTTGAGTTATATTTTTGACGTCCAAACGTCCGGTATCGGTGTTCAGGGCTGCGCGGCCGTTAAACTGCCGGTAGAAAGTCAATGACACCTCATTCTTCACCCATTCAGCCAGCAGATTACCTTTGTGTTTCCACAGTATGCTGGTGATACTTTCAGAACCTGCAGGCCCCGGGTCCAGCGTTAGGCTACCGCCAACCACGAAGTAAAACGTTTTGTCTTCGTCTTCCGGTAAAGCAGAGTCCAGCACCGCCAACAGCAGCAGCACAGCCCCAAACCTAAAACCTCCCTGTGACTTCATGTCCACAGATCAACACAGGACTACAAGAATATCGTCCTTCATTTCGCTAACATCGACAGCTTTCAGTTCGCCACACGGTGATAAGTGCCCACACCCTGTCTGTCTTCTTCCGGAGCCGCGGCCGCTGAAGGGAACGAACGAACGACGAGGACCCGGATATTTTCTTTAGGTGTCATTTTCAGTGCGGGACTGAAACTCTATTAAATTTAATCTATAACTCAGAACATAAGCTAGTTTTACATACTTATACAGCTATCTGTAACACAGCTACCAATTATTTCGCGTGTTTCTCGTAGGAATTGCGATTTGAATTGCTTAATTTATTTAGAAGCGTTACGGCAGTATTGTTAGCCAGCTATAGCAACATTAGCTTCTTGACCAGAGTAACATCACACAACAAACTTATGGCTTCAAGAAATCGTTAATACAAACAAATGATATCAAGTATTCTAGTTAAGATTATCCTGTTTTGGTGTTCATTTTGATGAACCCTGAATTCTGACAGTAAATACGCGTGTCTCTCACACTCGCATTCAAGTGATTTTTGATTATTTCGTGACGTCAAAACGCGCCGTCTTATTTTGAAATGTACTTAAAAAGAATGACATCAATTTAAGTGAAGTTTCTTTTCAGGGACATCTTTAAAAGGGTCAACAACAACCTTACACATTAGTGTTAAACTGGCCATAATTTAATATAAACAGCTTATTCTTGCTGTTTAAGGATCAACATCAAAACTAACATTTTAAGCATCTTTATGTATGTACCTGGATAATGTGTCAAAATAAATTTCAAATGTGCTATTCAATTAAACTTGCCAAAAAAAAAAAAAAAAAAACTTTTTGGAGACTAATGTAATGGTGTCATCACCAGGTTGCACAACAGTTCAATATTTAGAGGCTTTAAAACATGATTAGAGCACATTTGATTAATGTAAATGTTGTAATCCTGTTTGAGAGGCACAGACTCAACAGGAGATCTGTGAGCTGAACTTTGAAGTTTACAAATATGAAAAACAGAAATGCTGAGCTGCTGTTTTTTGCCGTTTCTCGTTCCATAAACATCCAAATTACAGTTAAATTCTGAAACGTCAAAGTTCCTTTGATTTGAAAGTGAAACCTGTGCTTGATTTGTTTTGGACCTCTTAGAAATCCATTTTGGAGATGAGTGTCCATCTTGTATATGTTCCTATACCTGCAACTCACAAAGAGTTAACCATCGTGGTGACTGGTGGGAGTACATCTCTTTGACCCTTTGTCAGGACTGTAAGTGTGGGTACGGGTGCAGATCCTGCTGCTTCACCACATCTGAGTTCTTCATTTTGGACAAACATAAGAAATCCTGTTCAGCTCTCATTAAGAAAGTGCTTTTCACCATGTTCTTAAATTTTATTTAAGGGAATTAATAATTAACAAAAGTATAAAACAAGTATAGGAAGACAAAATGGTTAAAAGTATGACAGACAGACAACGATAACACAGTGTGAGAGATCATTGAAATGGTTTAGTTTAGGCAGCGGAGGGGCAGTCTGGATTTCTGAGGCGATGGTGCAACTTCGCTTTCTGGCGCTTTTGACCTGGAAGGGATCTTCGTCTCCTTCTTGCCCCCCTTCTTTTGCTGGAAAAGAGAAATTACAAGAATACAGAATCACTGTCATCAACACACAGTAAAAGTTGGACGAGCATTAGCCAACATTCATGTTAAATGACGGTTTCACCCGTAGCTAGGTCCTGCAGTGGCTGCATTGATCTACTGAGCCCTCTTACAGGTGACACGTTCTGACCCAGAGTCTGCCTGCAGCTCTCGGCTCTGCAGCATGTCGACACTCTGCCTGCTGAGGTTAAACTGCAGGGCCTGGTCCAACTGGCCGGCCACAGCCAGCTCCGGCAGTTCAAACCGCCATCACTGTATGACTAGTTCCACTAGTGTTACCAATAGCAACCAATTAGCAACCGAACTGGTATGACACACTTATCTTGCTCTGAAAGAACCCGTCACTATGCTAACGGTTAGCCGTCACGCCAAAGACAAAGTCGGCCTTTTCTACAGAGCTCCAGGAAGTTTACTCCCTCCTTCGTTAAGTGCCTGCCAATGAAAACACTGCGTTCATTATGTCCAGGGTGTTGAAAGCTCAATTGCTAAATAATTGTGCCCCATTGAAAACAGCTATGGTGCAAGCAAGCGGTACACTTCTGGTACCACCAAATGAACCTGTTAAACAAATTAGCATACCACACAAATTCAATTAATTCTCTGTTGCTTGCAAGTGATTAGAAATCTTAGTATCTTAAAGATTGATGTAAATACCAATATCTCTCTGTCTATATATATATATATATATATATATATATATATATATATATATATATATATATATATATGTCTATATATATATATATATATATATACACACACACACACACATATACATATATATTTGTGTGTGTGTGTGTGTGTGTATATATATATATGTGTGTATATATGTCCCTTTGTAAAGCTTCCAGACATTTTCAGCCCTGATTATGTGTGTGCCGCTCACCTTGAAGAAGGGAAGGCGGTTGCTCTCGTTGAAGACGAGGTTCTCGTCGATGAAGGAAGGTTCTGTGGCCACGCTTTCGTTACAAGTACTCAGCTCGTCCTCCTGAGAGTCCTACACTCGAAGCAGAGGAACAAGGTGGAAATGGAGCAGAGGTTAATGAGGGTTTATGTTAATTTGGCATTATTCTAGCCAGCGGGTAGCATTTTGAGTTCAGCTCATGCAAAAAAGTGTAAATAAGTGTACATGACCGGAAACAGGGATTGAACCAACGACACTGAGGTGTATGAGCCAGAAATAAGAGGGACAGTGTCTGTCGCTGCCTTCTGGAGAACAAAATGAAGTGAACGTACGAGGTCAACCTGGCTGTGTCTGTCCTCCTCCTCCAGCTCCTCCTCCTCCTCCAGGGCAGCATGCAGCTCCTCCTGCTGCCTCCTCAGGCTCTCCAGCAGCTCGCAGCGGCTCCGCGACTTCATCAGCTGCCTCGGATACACGAACTCCCGACGCTGAGGGGTTGCACCTGAAGGCAGCAGAAGAACTGTTTTGTGACCTGGACAGGTAAAGGACTCAAAAGCACAAGGCTTGAAAAGATTTCACTCACACTCTCTCACACACACACACACACACACACACACACACACACACACACACACACACACACACTAAAATCAGTGAGAGACACACAATGAGGCAGCCAGGTTAAATCATGTACCGGTGGGAACGTCCTGCTGCAGCTCTTCCTGCAGGAAGTTGTGGACCAGCTGTTGGCTATTCTCCATGTGGTCCTGGAGCTCAGCCAAGTTCTGGTCCAGGACAGTCCTGTCCAGGGAGGTCTGGTTCTGCACGCCCATCAGAGCCCCCTCCACCTCCTCCTGCCGACCGGACAGCTCCTCCTCGGCCGTGCGGAGCTGTTCAGTGCATCGCGTCTCGACGTTCTGGGAAGAAGGATGAAGGATTAGAGAACAGAAACCTGAAAACCAGCAGGTACGAATAAAAGTAAAAAGACAAAAGAGGCCATTTTCACCTGATGGAGCGTCTCCACTTCAGCGGAAATAAGCCCCATCAAGGATAGATGTTCCCGGGCTTGAGTCTCGGCCTGCTCCTTGACTCTGGAGCTCCACTGGAAGTCACGTTCGACCAGACCTGCAGCCACAGATCGACAGCATGGGCGATCACGTAAACTGACCGTACGGCACGCGTTTAAATGATAACTGAAGAGGTGATGAGTTTACCCGACACGGAGCTGTGGATGTGGGAGCAGCAGCCCGTCATCTCCTCCAGCGCCTGCTGGCTCTCGTCGGCCGACAGACGCAGGGAGGAGGCCAAAGAGGAGGAAGTGGAGGAGAGGAGGTCCGCCTGGGCCGAGGCCTGATGCTCCACTGCGCAGCAACCGCTGCACACAGGGAGACGAGAGGTGGTGATGATTTGTTTAATTCAAAACTTTTCTAGATTTCTGACAAGCACTTGTGTGAATGAAAACCGTTCACAGAGACTCACCTGCTGAGGTTCTCCTGCAGGATCTGTAGAGGTTTCTGCAGGGATTTGGAGGCAGAGCGCAGATCAGTGTAGTCCCTCTGGGCCTCCATGGTGAGCAGGTTGAGCTGGTTCTGCAGGCACTGGATGGTCTGCTTCATACCCTGACAGAAGGAAGCACAGTCTTTTATTGGGGGGGGGGGGGGGCAGCTGTGGCCTGGAGAAGCAGCTTGTGACCGGAGGGTTGCCGGTTCGATTTCCCCCACCGGACTGGCAGAGAAACTTGGGTGTGGTGGAGTATCCCCTCCCCCTCTTCATTGGCTGATGCGCCCTTGAGCAAGGCACTTAACCCCCCATATGCTCCCCGGGCGCCTGATGCGGCAGCCCACTGCTCCTGTGTGTTCACTGCATGGTGCATGTGTGTGTTTACAGTGATGGGTGAAATACAGAGAATAATTTCCCAGTTTTGGATTAATAAAGTAAATAAAATTAAAATGTGACAATATTTACTGTGACAAAATGCACGACTATATTAAACATCAGATAGCTGCTGCCTGAAAATATCTATTAACAGTTCATTTGTTTATGATTCTTTGCTGAACAGTTTTAACATTCAGTTTATTTTTAAAGCTGCTTAATTTAATTGTATTCACGTGGTTATGTCATTTATATTTTGCAGATGAGACATCAGGAAGCCATTTAGGAAAAGCTGAGATGAGAAAAATGCTGTTTCAGAGTAACGGTGGCAGAAACGGAGAGAAAACTGTTGAATCGTCATCGTGTCAAATGAAAGTCAGCTCAGACTGAGGGGCTTCGCTCTCGTCGTCCAATCAAACAGGACAGAAGCTGCAGGAGGGATCGTCTCCATCACGTCTCACAGCTCTTACCGTCTGGTGCCTCTCCTGCGCCTGTCTGACCTCGTCCTCCAGCTTGTCATGCTCAGCCTGCAGTGAGCTCAGACCCTCCACGGCGGCCAGTCGCAGCCCGGCCAGCTGCTGAACCAAGCCGTTGAAGAACGCTCCCACCTCCTTCATCGCCTCCACCTGAGAGGAGGAGCCGATGAAAATGATCAGGACGATGAGGTTTAGCGCAGGCGCACGTGCTGGAAGACAGAACGCAGATATTGACCGACCTTGTCCGCCAGAGCTCGCTGCGTCTCCACTGTGGCTCTCAGGCCGTCTTTGAGCTGCTGGACAGCCGACAGCCCCATCAGAGTCCGAGACACCAGGACGTCCTCCATGTCCTGCCGATGCTCCTCCTACAGACACAAACACAAAGCTGTCGAACGTGTTCTCCACCCACGACGCTAAAAGTCTGAGGGAAACTGATGCTGTACATCAGACGGCAGCTCGCAGAGGTTCTGTCCTCACCAGCAGCTGCATCAGGCTCTCCTTGTCCTGCGCACACAGCGCCTCCTGCTGCTGCACTTTGTCCCGACAGCGGCCGACGCCCTCGGCCACCAGCTTCCCGACTCCACCGGCGAAGGACTCCATGGTGGTTAGAGCCCCCTTCAGCGCCACCTGATTCATCACGAGCAAACCGTCTGCTCAGGAAAAAGGGCGAAGAGGCAGAATTAGAGAGTCAGACTCTTTTATTTATCCAGAAACTGTGAAATATGAGTCAACCTTTGCGATTCCACTTCATTCATTCTGCAGCAGTGTGAGCAGTGCTGCAAACCTTTCACGGTACAGTAACTCATGTGTTGTGATGACTTCAGCATGCAGTTAAACCACCAGTCATAATTTTGTTGTAATAAAAACTCCTCTTGCTGTCATTTGCTGCTGGAGTTTTTCACCACTTTTAAAGGCGAACCAGCTTTAAAAGCGACGCGTTCCTTTTAAAAATAAGAGCTGTGCGGTGCATCAAAGCTGCACCGATGTGCAGACGGGTTCGTGTGGATCAGAAAAGTGTTAAATGTGAGAGCAGAATTCGGCGTGGGGGCTGAATGAGAGCTGAGCCGCGGCTCTCTGGTCTTACCGATGGCCTGTGAGTAGCTGCTCAGCATGTCGTGCTGTTTGCTCTCCTGCTGCTGAAGGCGGCGCTGCATGGTGCTGAACGCTCCATCCATCCGCTGAGCAAAGCTCTGCTGGATCTGCCTGTTGTGCTGCTCCACCTGCAGTTTCAATCAAGCGCATTTGTTTGAGTGTTGATGAAACTGCCGTAAAGTCAGCGGTGGACACAGACCTGGTCAGACGATTCAGGTCATATTTATCTGCTTTTGTTCCCACAAAGTCATTTTTCAAGGAAGTTTAAACACGATGTCACAAGAAAACATCAGACACATCCACATCCATGACAGATGAGTTAACATGAGTGCACATTAGTATTAGCATTAGCTGTCAGATACATTGATTGATTGAACAGCAGCTGTTACTGTGAATTATGAGACAATGCAAAACGCTAAAACCTTCTGTAACAGTACCAGAAGTACAGAAAAAGCACAGATTTAAGCGTCACTGCTCATGAACTCAACTTTTCATTTGCAAGAGGAAGCTGCCAAACACTATTTCCTGTTTCTCAAATTGTGACGATTAACTCATTTTCAGTCTTATATCATTGAAGTTGAATATCTTCAACTTTCGGAGGGACAAAACGAGACCTCTCAAGCTTCCTGAGCTACAAAGTTTTGCTTTTTGGCATTTTTTGGATAATCCAATGGGAATTTAAGCAGAATTTACATATACATTTAAATTAAGTTTATGAAGCAGGAGAAATTCCCCAACTGTTTTCCACTTCATCTGAAGAATAAAAAAAAATAAAATCAGCAAATCTAGAAATCAGTGGTTTTCACTTGACAGCGAGTGGTCTGACCTTTTTCTTCCTGTCCAGCTTGTCGTGGAGACCCGACACGTCAGCGGTGCTCACATCCACAGTGCTCAGCAGCTGGACAAGGACAGAAATATAAAAAGGTTCTCAGCAAACATCATTCACCAGAAACACAAAGAATGAACAGAGACGTCGTACGGCGGTGCTGATCACACTGATTAGTTCATGTTTGTTTTATTTCAAACAGGATAAAAATATTTTCTGAAACAGAAGTTTGGAAAAAAAAAAACAGGACGGTGCATTTTAAGGGACACTATTAATAGTGTGGAAAGTACGTGTAGAAAAAGGAACAAATTATAGAAAAAGAGAAGGAAAATAAGCAAATGATAACCGAACCAGCCAACATCTAAATATAACTGACACACGAGTTCATAGCTCAGTGTTCGGGAGCATCAGTGCAGCTGCTCTGTACCTGTCCTGCTGTGCTGTACAGGCTCTCCTGGGCTGAGCTGAGCTCCGAGCAGACGAACTCCTCCTGACTCAGCTTCTCTTTGGTCTGCTGCAGGTCCTGGCAGGTCTCCTCCAGCCTGAAATCAACACACACATTTACTCAAGTATTGTACTGAGGTACAAAGCTAAGGCATCTTCATACTTCTACTCCACCACATCTCAGAGGAAGACATTGTACTTAATACTCCACTACATTTGTCTAAAAGCTTTAGTTACTTTCAGATTCCTTCCTGTGTCGATGTTGAATGAAAGTTTTCTTTCATCTCTCGAAAAAAATTCTCCTTCTTCAGCTAAATAAACTTTTTAAAAAGCCTCTTGGATCACCTGGAAACGCATCGTCACAGAGCTGAAAACAGGCTGTTTTTCTGAGATACGAGGTTCTCACAGGACAGCCAGGCTACAAACATATGATTTACGATGCATCGCTGTAGATTGCTTGTTGTTAAAGGCAGGTTTTGAATGCAGGACTTAGTGTATTAATACGTTGAACGTGGCGGTGCTGTTTGGATTGTGTAGGAGCAGTGTGAACTGGCACTAGGGGGGGTGACTCGGGGACGCCGGAGTTCACCGCCAAACCTCCTGGAGGTGTAGTGGGACTAAGTAGGCGAAACACCGTTGAAGGGAGGTATCCACCTGATGACCCCCAGAGACGTGTTAGGAATCACTGCTCTTTGGCAGGTATAGAGGCAGATTAGAGCTCCACGGTTCTTCACTGAGAATGAATCCTCTTTTTGAGCACAAGTATCTTGTGTTTAAATTAACTAAAAGGATAACTTTTGTTTTTTTACAACCTGGACCTTATTTGTAGCATTAAATACGCCCATTTACTCACCCAGACAACTTCGGTGGCATTTGGAGTCGTTTTGAAGAAATTAGCCCCAGAGGAGCGGCGCGTATATCCGTATAATGCGAGTACTCGGGGCATCCATGCGCAGCCTCTATATAACGCATAATCTGCAGAAACTCGTTCATATTCCAATATTTAGTTCTGATATGCTGGTGCTATTCCCCTCTGAGGCCGTGGTGGCATGTTATCAACATCCTACCTCTGACGTGGATGACGTCATTACCGAACTGCGAGCAGCCAGCCACAACACGGCTGACTCTGCGGCGGTCGGCTACGAATACGCAATAACCAACCATAGCTGTGCCAAACTACAGCTAAACTAGCCGACCGCCGGCTCAGAGGGGAACAGCACCAACATATCAGAACTAAATATTCGTATTTAATGCTACAAATAAGGTCCAGGTTGTAAAAAACAAAAGTTATCATTTAATTTAAGGATCTGAGTACTTCCTCCACTGAAATCCCTGATAAAGAATTGACTGATTGACTGATTTCGTTGGATTGGCAGCACTGATCTGCTTCCACCTGCGGACTCATTTCAAATGTTGGAGGATGTGCGAACGTGTCGAGTAAAAACAATCACTCACCTCTGCTGCTTCTCGTCCAGGTCTACGGTACACTGCTCCAGTCTGGTTTTACTGTCCGTGAACAGCTCGGTCACCTGCGGAGAGGAACTCAGCGTGAGGACGGCCGGTGCATGCGGAAACAACAGCAGCTATGACACGAACATGATGCTGCGATGATAATATGGATGTCATAAAACACAAAAACAAATCCGGCAGCAGCTGAATGGAAATGTGATCGTAACTTTGAGTAGCAGCTGTAGTTAGTTTCATAACAGACGCTGAACTTCTGCAACTCGACACTGTCATGATTGAATATGAGCGACAGTAAGACACCTACGACAGACCGAACGCTTCACGCATGAACACACTGATACATGACAGAAATCTCCATCTTTGAGTCAAAGTGTGATCGTGTCATACATCATCTGTTCTGAACAGTAACCACAGTCTCAAGCAAGCATGTCAGGAGGTGTTCGACCACACGGCTGCTTCAATGGCGAGAGCCGCCTTCCTGACACTGACCATTAATCTGGCTTCACCTCCGGCTCCTCGATCACTAGACTCTCATCTTTCACCGTGACAACAGATAGCGAGGGATCATTATATACAGGCAGAGGTGTAACTCGACTAAAGATTCATTTCTTTATTGATCAATCTGCCAATCAAGAAGCCTATGAAATGTTCAATTTACAGCAAATGTTTGACTGAAAAAATTAATTATCAAAATAACGTATTTTCCGGACTATGAGGAGCACCTAAAAGTCTTTAATTTTCTCAAAAACCGACAGTGCGCGTTATAATCCGATGCGCCTTTTATATGGATCAATATTGGTTAATTATGGCTATCGTAGTCAGGGGGTGTGGCCGAAGTAACAGCGGTATTCCACTCTCATCCTTTTACTGGCGCGTGCAGTCAGCTGTCAGCCTGAATAATAAAATGACTGTTTCACAGAACAATGAAAAAATATGAATATATGCTAAATAATCGGCAATTAAAATATTAATCAAACGTGGTTAATGTGATTTCTGCTGCTGAACATCAGCGCACAGCGTCTGCACATCAGCGCTGTGCGGCTTCACCTGCATCTTTACGCAGGATCAGCTGTCATCTGTGAGCGCGCGCGATGTTTGTTTCAAAACGAACAATCTAAAATAAAATACATTTTAATTAAATGCTCATTAATTAATTTCAAGAGCCGCATCAGAGGGATGAAACAGCCGCCGGAGCCGCGGGTTGCCGACCCCTGATCTAGTGGATGCATAACGGAACCCCACGGTACTTTCTATGCGCCTCATAATGCGGTGCGCCTTATATATGAAAAAAGTTTTAAAATAGGCCGTTCATAATCCGGTGGGCCTTATAGTGCGGAAAATACGGGAATTTAATTTTCTGTTACAAACAACATTTAAACTTCCTCACAGCCGCAGCAACAACCCGCAGGCGTCAAACTGAGACTTTAAAGAAACAAGCGCACCTTCTTGAGCTCCTCCTCCATGGCAGCGATCCTGTCGGTGTACTCCACCGTGTGCTCCTCGTGGGCGGCGATCTGACCCATCATGCTCCTGACGGACAGACGGTCAATGTGCGTCTCATTAAAAACACTGAAGCCAATAAACTTCACATTTTTTCCAAGAGACAAAATCCAAACTCAGTTAATTTATGTTTCTGACAGGAAAACACATAAAACATAAAAAACATTCTGTGGTTGCAGCTTCACAAACAAGATTTTCTACATCACTATAAATTGAGGGCGTATTATTGTTTAACCGTTAACTGACTGAAGGTTTTTATAGATTAATTAATAATAATAATAATAATAATCAGCTGTTGCAGTTTTACTCTTATGGCCTCAATCTGGGACCCAAATGGTCAAACCTGTTTAACATCTATTAAGAAAATCTTTGGTCTAAGATGCTCATCAGCTTCAGTCAAGCCCCCCCTGCCCCCGTCATGTGACCTACTCATAGTTTTCTGCCGACAGATAAACTCCGTTCTTGTCTCGAGTGGCGGCCAGGTCACGCTTCAGACGCTCGATCTCCTCCGTGTATTCCTGAGTGGACAGAGACACGAGGAGGTAAAAATTTATTTCTAAAGAGCCTTTTTGAAGACGGGTAACGAAGGTTTGACATCAGCGCCAGCACAGGTGACGTCAACCTGCTGTCTGAGAATAAAGCTGGCGTCCCATGGAGCTCGTCTACCTTGATGAGCGTCCTCTTGGTGAGTTTCTGGTTGACCTCGGGTTTGTTCATGATGTTCTTGGCTCTGCTGGCGTACTCCAGCGTGCTCAGGGTCTCCTGCGCAGGTGGAGAGGACAGGTCACAAACAGGTGCCGAACCAGAGCAGCGAGAGAAGCCCGGAGGCTCTTCCTCTCAAAGCAGAAGACAGAACGTACCTCCAGGTTGCTGGAGGAAGGCGACACGGTGGCGATGATGGAGGTTTTCGTTCGTCCCCCCAGCGAGTCCTGCAGGATTCTGGTCAGCTTAGACTCTCTGTGGGGAGAGTACACATCATTTATCTGACCATTAACTACAGCCACACGTCACCCAGGAGGACACATCAGCTGATGCTGGATCAGCTTTCTTTAAAATCATAAATACACACAAGCATAATTAATGAGAAATCAGTTTAATAAGAGAGAGATCTATGACGACATGCTGCCTTCAAGGGCTTTAGAAATAAACAGAATATAGATGCCCATTAGTGTGTCGAGCTGCAACAATTAGTCCAATAATCAAGTCGTCAATCAAAAGAAAAATTAATTACCAACTATTTTGATAATGGATGAAATGTTTCAGTGATTTTTCAGGGGAAAATGTGAAACATCTGCAGGTTCCAGCATCTTAAATGTAAAGATTTGCTGCTTTGGGTTTTGGACTGTTTGTTGGACAACAGAAGAACTTTGAAGACGTCGCCTCTCACACTCGAATTTCTCACAAGTTTGATATTTTATAGATGAAACGATTAATCATGAAAATAATTGGCAGATTAATAAATAATGACAATGATAGTTACAACCTAATTAGTCAACCTAATGTTATAAATGAGGGTAAATACCAAACAAAACTCAAACAGTCTCTGGCAGCGGAGGAGTATCGTACTCATAACGCTTAAAAAAAGCTAAATCTAAGGGATTTGCATTAATATTGTTTTTTCCGTTTTAAAATATTAAATGTCAAAGTCAGAAATGGACTCAAAAATCCAGCATCAGGCAGCCTAAACTAGTAAATCTAAATTAAAACCGTTGGACACTTCCTGTTCAGAGGTATAAGTCAAAGCTTGATTTTAGTCCAGATCTATGAGCTACAGAGAAGAAGAGGAAGCCAGAGACGTGTTAAAACAACAAGCTGTGGTTTTCTGAGGGTTTACATGCTGGACTGTTTCCTGACAGGAAGGAAGAAACCACAACTTCACACTTTTTTAACAGAGATCTTTAAAGCTGCTGCTCAGTGAATGTCGCCGTTGGATGGAAGACGCTAGCTGTTTGCACCTGTTTCCAGTCTTTGTGCTAAGCTAATCAGATTCTAGCTGTAGCTTCATACTTCAGATACACACGTGAGTTCAACCTTTTCATCTAATTCTCGACAGCTGCTTTCCAAAAACGTCAGATTGTTCTTGTAAAACATTCCAGGCTTGTATATCGACGAACAGATTTGACTCTTTTTTCCTCAATAAAACCACCAACATGCTTTTTGGATGTGGTGACGGTACCTGTACGGGACGTGAGGCCTTTTCTCCACCAGGGCGGTGATCACTCTGCCCAGCGTCAGCAGGGATTGGTTGATGTTTCCCGCCTCGCGAGCTCTCTTGTCCACCGCGCCCGAGCGGCCGATGTTCTCGCTGCCGGCGAGATCCACCTGCAGACGAGGGACGTTCACACAGATTCACTACCATGAAATGCGTTCTGCAATCAAGCTTTAATTTGATTTATCCTGAAAGCCGACAGGAATGTTAACTGTACTTTCTTCAGATATGTTAAAATATTACTCACATGTTAGAGTTTTATTATTTCAGCCTAATGATTAATGTCAGAGAAATGTGATGATAGATCTTCTTATGAGGTTGGTTTATTGGTGCAACGGCCGCACCAGCAGCCAAACTGAACCAAAGGACATGATGGGAACTCGTCATCACCTTCACTCTAATTGGCACAGACTGGGAGTGGTTTGGTGTGTGTGTGTGTGTGTGTGTGTGTGTGTGTGTGTGTGTTGTGATTCAGGTGCTGATTGAAGCCAGGTGTGTCTGCCTTCATGCTGCAGTCTACTTAGGCCACACGCAGCGAACGCTGCAGGCTCTCAGTTCTTTTGTGTCTGCGTGCAGGTCAGGGTCCTCTCGCTGGGATTTTAAGGCAGAGTTGGGCTTCCTGAAGGCTGTTGCCAGCGTTGCCATGGCGACGGCTCAGCGAGAACTGACACCCAGAGACGATTAAAGGTCATCCAGACTGAGGAACCAACCTGCGGCTCAGCTCCTCTTTGGACTGTTCTTCCACTCTTGCAAGTAGGACGCAGCTTTTCCCTCCTTTCTGGATTACCTGAGGAATTAGTGTCACCGCGAGCTTACATGTTCTCCCTTTGACTTTGAGTAGATTTATATGGAATATGAAATTAAACGTATAACCTTTTCCTGTGCCGTGGTGTCTTTTTTTGAGACTATTCAGTTAAATCTGGAGGCTAAATGCACATACAAAAAACCTGCACACAGATTTTGGTGTCATGTAACAGTCTGACAGTTGTCTTTTTGGAGTGCACACTTCCAGATAACTGTCAGTTTTGCTCTTAGTTTCATTAACTGGTTATTTAATGTGTCTTAAAGCTGCGTTTTGAATAATCCTGCTGGAGTCGTCTGGCTCAGCAAACGAGTCTCAGCTGCACCACCAAACCTGGACTGCACCATGTTCCTCCTGCAGCGAGGGGAGGGGGACTGTTCTCAGTTTGTCCCTGTGTGTCTGAATGGCCTCATCAGCCATTGCCCCCCCTCCTTTTGTAAATACAGGTTTTTTTGTTTTTTTTTTAAACCTGTCTCTCCGGTCGACCAGCTCTGTCTGTGACAACTGGCCAACAGTAAAAAGTGCATCTGGTTTAAATTCCTCTAGTCAGAAATGTCAGTCGACATGAAAGGTTACCAGATTGAGTTTGCCGATCTTCACCAGCTCCTCTCCATCCAGAGTGATCTCCTTCATGTGAATGGTGACCGAGAACACCGAGTGGGAGCGACTACGGGAGGGAATGGAAGACAAACATGAGCGTGAAATAAAAAGCTGGAAACAAACCATCCAGAAGCGTGGGATCGCTCGTCGGGACAGTTTACCTGGAGTAGGCGTTCATGAGCGTGGAGGCCGTCCTCCTCTTGGCCGCTCCTCTCTCCAGGATCTGATAGACTTCATCTTTGTTGTGAACCGTCACCTCCTCCAGACCCTTCACCACCACGCCTCGCTGCAGAGATGTCACAACAAAAAGTCAAACGGCAGCAGCGCCCCCGTTTGTTCTGCAGCATCATTACAACTGAACAGGGAATATTTGAATTGATCTGAGTTTTATCAAGTCTGACCAAGCTCTTCTGATCCTTCCCAACTAGGGGTGCACGATAATTATCGGGCCGATAACAGGAAATTATGACGTCATTCCGATAAGTCCGATATCATCACAAACAGCCCCGATAACATATGTGTTTTTGTCAGCACGGCAGTGCCTCGCTCCCACTATGAGACCCGAATGGCCTGCAGTGAATGCTGCGTTCATGTGACGTTGGCATAATCAGAAAAACTCTTTCTCACTGGGAAAAATCAAGAACACCCCCTCATGCCAGAAAACAACTCGTTAACTCTGTCATAATTTTGTTACACATGAGGAATAGAAACACGAACTTAAAAAGGCCGAAAGAACGACTACCGAACGGGGGAACGGGGGAATGTACGTTACACCTTGAATGCAGCATGCGGCACAGCGTGCTTATGAAAACAGAGTTCAGACTTCTTCAAAGTTTCCGAAGGAGACTGTTCACTGGTTATTCGTAACAAATGTTCCGAGTGAGTTCCACGAGGAGCGACAAACAGCACGAGCTTTAATACTTCAAACCTGATCAGCCACCTGAAACATAACCACCGCTTTGACGGAGTTTGGAAAGCGTATGAGGACGGCCGGCCTGCTAAAGACGCTAACGTTAGCAAGCCAGCCACAAAGAAGCCACCGGGACTGACACTAGTCGGCGAGGCTCTCGAAAAATCCAAGAGATTTGCCAAAGATGACCCACGGGCTCAGGTTATTGAAGATTTAATCATGGACATGATGGTGCTTGTTATCCCGCTTAGAACACAGCTTACTACTAAAGCATTAAATAATGTGACAAAAAACACATTTTATTGATTTAAAATGAGCCTACTCGTCTGTCACATCTCTCACTGTGCACCGCTGTTTTTGGTTTTGTTTGTGGTACTGATGTCATGATGTATATGTGTGTGTTATCGGTATCGGCCTTTAGGAGCTGAAAGTTATCGGTTATCGGTATCAGTTTTAAAAAACAGTTATCGTGCATCCCTATTCCCAGCAGTCAAACACCAGACTGCGCTCCATTAAAGGAATAGTTTAACATTTTGGGAAATGTTTTGCAGCTGGAAAGCAAAAGAAGCTGAAGCTAAAAATCTTTTCCTTTAAAAAGAGATGAATGAGGCAAACACTGCATCATATCTGCAGGATACTTTCACAGGACAAATCCCAGAGTCGTAACGGCAGGCACTGATTCGTTTGGTCTGACCTTGTTGCGCGGGTCGTCGAAGAGCTGCAGCCGCTCGTTGACGTCCTCGCTGGGGCTGAGCAGGTCGAACAGCTCCTCGTTGTAAATCTCCAGCAGGGAGACTTTGACTGAGAACTCGGTGCCGTTCTCAGAGAGCTTCTCAAAGATCTGGTGCAGCGTTCTGGGGATGATACCGGCCAGAGGGTCCTACAAACAAACGCAGCAGGTGTTCGTGTTCATGTTCTGCTGCATGCAGCTCGGTTACTGTCAAAAATCTTTTTTAAAAAAGACTAAACTCACCTCCTCCCAGGTGAACTGCTCGTTTGGACTCCTCTCCCCCTCCATGGTGAACGTCTTTCCTGTTCCAGTCTGACCGTAGCTGAGCAAGACGGCAGGTGAGGAAGTTATGCATCAAAGTCTTTGTTACTTGTTAATTAAACAGATTGTTGCAGAAAAGGCTCATCTGTTCACTGAAGAATCACTGACAGCTACTTACGCAAACACGGTGCAGTTGTATCCCATGATGACTTCATCCAGAATGGGGCAAACGACACTCCTGTACACTTCAATCTGCTTGGCAGCCGGACCAAAAACCTGAAGAAAAAAAGAATAAAATATAAAAGATAACAGAGAATTCACCTCCAGTGGACTTCTGAAGTTCTTCCTTTACATCAATCCTCATACATGACTGCTATGGACGTCCTGATCCAGTAGTTTTATTTAACTAAACATTTATTAAACAAGCATCACACTGAAATCACAGCTGCAGCTACTTGATCTGAGACAACCGATTTTACACAAACTACTTGATGCAAATATTGAAGCTCCTGCTGCAAAAATATTAATTATCAATATGAATAAAAGATTAACTGGAAATGTGATTCCTGATACCCTGAACCAGAGAGAAGATGCATCACTGAGTGTTTCTGTGGTTCCAACAAATCAATACAGGTCCATTAAAATCTGGATCAGGCCCGTGTCTTTAGGATCGGTTCAGGACATCTCCAGTGATAACGAGGACTCTCCACAGCAGCGAACGCCACACTGTCACACTGAAGTTGAAGTGTGGAGAGACAAAAGCAGAACTGCTGCACGCCTGCATCCACTCACCATGTCGAATGTGTAAGTCTTTCGTGACGCCTTGTCGTTCATCCCTCCCGTCTTCACCATCACCTCCTTCCTGTTTGGCTCGCAGTCGATGACCCCGTAGGACGACTTGCGCTCCATCGTGTTGAAGGGCCTGAAAACACAACGCAGAGGAGACAGATCTCAAATTAGAAATTAACTCCTCTTGCTTTACTTTCACCAACTAATCATGGCCACAACTATATGCAATATGCACATTAAGTATGAAGGCTGGGACAACATAGAAAACATTTACATGACCTGAAAACAGTTACTGTGAGGCAAGGCAATGACGCCTTTTACTCCACATTACAAACTGCTGTTTGACTGTTTTATAGCATGTGAACAACCACATCACACGTCCTGTGTCATGTTACTGTGCGCGATTAAAAACACGACACCACATTGGAGCACAGGCATTGCTGCCGTCAGACGTCTCAGCCTTTAAACCCACTGACAGTGCTCAGACTAACAGCCGGGATTAAAGCCTTAATCCTAAAATCTTTCCTCAAAGAACAAAATAATGAAGCCACAATTTATCTCTCATCATCATTACATCCAGAGTTGCTCCTATGCGAGATAAATCCTATATGGTCTTTGAGAAACCCTTAAAGTTGTTCACCCATAACACTGTTCTGAAGGTACAAGAATCTATGAAAAAGACTAATAATCTGTATAACAACAAAGATTTTTATCGTGACTTTAGTGTCCGAATTAAGAAAACAAAAAGTGGTTAACAGAAGCAACATGTTCTGGTTTTGTTGCAGGACGAGAACCAAAAAAATATAGAAGTTTTATTATCAGTTGCATTTCTCTATACTGATGTTACTTCCCATTTGTATTTGTGTTGTGTTTCAGGAAACAGCCAGTGTGACAGAAACTGAACAAATCTTTTTCATGGCATCTGGGACAGAAAAGCAGATGCTGAGCTCTGAGGCTGCAGGCAACTTCATCACATGACAGACACAAACAGAGGCCGCCTCAGTATCACATACTACATCCCAAAATAACAGTTTAGAGAGATTTTTGATTGAATTTCAGGCAAACAGTACAACATGTTGGTTTGGCAGCTTTAAGAAACCATTATACTCTGGGAAGAGCCCTTCACATACCTTCAAGTCATTTCACAGGGCGAATTAAACTCCTGCACACATATATAGAACGTGAGTTTAGTATATTTTCTGTTATTTAAGTTTCTGTAACGTTATAAGACATTTTGTCTGCCATGTTAGTTACAACATAATTTAACAGATGTTAACCAGCTGTCAGGTTTTTGGAACTAGTTAACTCACTCTTGACAAAATGTTTCCAACAGCAAGAAATAAATAAACATTAACGAGTGTTGTTTTTTTTTCTTCATACCTGCATCTGACGACCACCTGGATGTTTCTCCCCTTTTCATCCCGTTTAACTCCGCTCAGGTTGTGTGAAGCCATGGCTGCACTGATGCTCTCTGCGAAATCAATAACAGTTACAGTTAGCTACACACTTCACATTAACTGCTAGCATATAAACAAAACAACAATCCCGAGGCGATAAGAACGAACTGGAGGCGAAATCTGCCGATTCACAGTTTGGCTACTAACAAACATCACCGACGGTGGCTGGAGAACATTTAAAGATATGATGTCCGACGTCAAAAGGAAACTAGCATCTCAGGTAACGTTAGCGCTAGCCAAAAAACAACGGGCGTAATTTACCGAATTCCGGTGTACACTTCTCTTCCTCTCCCTCCACGAATTATCCGCGTATTATGTCCACCACTGATCTGATTTATAAGTTATATATTCCGCTTCTGCCCCCTCCGACAACTCAATCTCTTTCCACAGGCTTCTTTTCTGGCGCCGTAAAACCTCCGACGACAAAATACATTTGAAAAAGTCCTTTTAAAATTTGTGGAACCAATAACAGGAGAGTGACGGAAAACAAAAGACACCATTGGTTGGAAGGACATGTGACGTCTTTGGCGCAGAGCATCACGGGAGATTGGTATGCTAGTATTACCATTATATATCCGCTAGGTGGCGACATTGTTCTGAAAACTGTTCTACATTATAACGAACGCAGAGTGCCGCGGCAGCGTTGTTCGTTTACTATGAACCACAAGCATTAAATACCGTTTATGTGCACTCGTAGTAAATACGGTATTGTTCATTTTATAGTTATTTTGTTTAAGGAGAAACTGTTTAAATCAATTAAAGCCTGGAAGCACATACATGTGACACGTTTCATTTCTTTGCGTGAAATTAATGCGTGAGTTTATCTTAAGTGTTCTTATCAAAGTTGATAATTTTGTTTTTCTAAAACGAGACTCTGAATCTATGGAAAAAATCTACTTTTTAAGATAAATATGCAAAATGTACATTAGCCTTCTTTTATCTTGATTTCTTTTTATTATTATATTTATAAGGTTAAGCATTATTACAAAATAGCATTATTTCAAGACAGTTTAAACTGAAATATAATTAAAATGAAATAAAATTTCATACAAAGGCCAAAAAAATCTGTTTTTGGCTTCCAGAAAACTATGAGAAAATAGTGGTAGAGATGACAGAGAAGAGAGTTCAGTTGGAGAGAAGCAGGCCGAAGGTTTGTTCGATGAAATATGAAATATGGCCAAATCCAGCCGTCAGTTATAACAGACATCATGTTTTGTTCTAATGTGCTGAAACAGAATTTGGCCTGTTGTCAACTGTACTGCAAACAAACACATATAAAAAGTTAAATTAGAAGAAAGTACGAAGACTAATTCACACTGATAATCTGGCAAATATTCACACACACACACACACACACACACACAGAGGCTATAATATTAGCATGAATACATTCATTAGCACAGTAGCACAACCAATTATGGCATTAATTAATTTAAATTTAGTTGAGGACTAATTTTCTGTTTGGTAATAGTAAATATACGAACACATGAGACACATGAAGGACAAACATCGTACAGATGACGACATGAAAAAGAGACATTTCAATAAACCACCTCTCTTCTCTCCGAACACACTTTCCAAACGCTGCATTTAACTCAAACACACTTAAAAAGACATGAACCAAATATGAACAGATTCCTTACGTTCACGCTCTTTGTCTGTTTCAGGTCTATGAAGTGACCAGTGGCGAGCAGCAATCCATCTGCTGAGCACCGTCCGCCCACTCGGCCCCCTGAGGAGGACGAGGGGGTTGCCCTTTTTGCTCTGGCAACCCCTTCAACACACACACATGCACACACACACACACAAACCCATTTATGCATTCAGAGACACACATGAAAACACAAACTCTGCTCCTTTTGTTGTTTTCTCACAGTAACGGTGATATGAAGCCTCATCCGGCAGCCACGTTGGAGCAGAACCTGCTTTCATAAACTACCTGAAGTCTGAAACTTATGCCAGATATTTCCCTCAGTGGTTCATTGAGGAGCGTTGCATGAAGCCTCGGTGTTTAGACGAAGGCTTTTACTGTCATGCTACAGCGCATGCACACTTCAGTTACCATGGTTACGCTTCAGTCACATCACCATCCTTTAGCGTTACTTGTCATTGTTAGCTAGCTCCATCAAAATGGACAAGAAAGAGGACAGAAGAAGAAGAAGAAGCCAAACTGGACGGAAGGAGAGAACGTTGTTCTCCTCGAAGAACAAAGAACGCGCAAGTTTATAACCCAAAGCAAATCTAACGCAGCATTAATGAGCCGACATTAATATACGCCCTATGCTAACGCTTGGCTAGCTCGCTACACAAATCCACACGCTAGCAAGCTGCACAGCTGGTTCTTCCTGTGCAGAACGATGCGTCTCCTCCTCTTCTTCAGTCTTCTGTTCCACAAATGATTTCACTTTGGAGACGCTGGTTTGAGTCCCTTAAAGTTTTCTGAGGAGCCTTCTAGCAACGCACAAGAGAACGCTAAAGTAATAAGAGCCGACGCTTAGAGGTCAGAGATTCCCTTTACAGTTTCACGTAAATCTTCACAAGAAAACTGAAGGTCAACTTTAAGAGATTTTATTCAACCAGAATCATTTCATCACCAAATCTTTGTCAGGAAAGGCTGTTCATGCTCGGCCATGCTTGGTGTATCAATAAAAACAAAATGCGACAAAATGCAATGGAAGCAGACTTAAAATAAAATAAATGCTAAATGCTAGTAGAGCAGAACATGAAGCATCCAGTGTGCAGCTGAAAGCCTCAGATCTCTGTGGAGCGATGAGGAGGCTGTAACCTTCCTCACATTCATACATAAAGCAAACATCTCCCATATTTCCATCAGTGTTGTCCATCGTCGGAGCTTCGCCTGCAGCTCTTTTAACGGCAGCATCTCGCTGTGTCTGCAGTGGTTTGATGGCGCCGACTGGAAAAATCAGCTCCACCAGCTTAATGCACAAACCAAGGCAGCAGTGTTGGCTGAGCAGCCTGTGCAGCCTGTCATGAAAGTCTAATGAGGGTCATCTTTTTGGTCATAAAACCCACAATTCTGCTTTTACCAACACGTCAAATCCAGTTTCCTTTGAATCTACTTCCAGCTGAGAAACTGTCAGAAACTGTTTTTCCCTTCAGAATCAGGTCGTCGCTGTCGGAGACGTCTCTGAAGACGCCTCTGAAGACGCCGTTCATGTTCAGATGTCTGCAGGTCTACGCAGATTTTAAGGTCATTTCACTCATCGTGGTTCGTGGAAACAGTTTCAAACTGGAGGATCGAGTTCGAAAGACGTGCTGAAGGTGTTTACCCGTAGAAGGAGGTTTAAAGGAGAGACCAGGACCAGCATCTGACCTCAAGAGGGAATTCTGACGACACAATGGAGGAAGTCAGGTGACTCATTTAAAGCTTTGCACCAACATTAACAGCAGAAACAAGCAGCGAACACAACATCTAGATAACCTGATACGTTAAACAAGCAGCTGTTTATTTCCACATCCAGCAGCACGACTGATGTGGAGTCGTGTTTGAGTCAGTCCAGTATTCTCTCTCTTTTACCTCTGTTTTTGGTCTCCTCCGGCTCCTGAGGGAAACATCTGGTTCTTTAGCCGCTGAACGCGGCTCAGCAGGAAGCGATCGGCTCACGACGCCGAGCAGAGAAACAACCGGCTGAAAGTCTCCTGAAGCTGAGAGGAGCTGCAGGTTCAGCTCATGATTCTCCAGCAGAAACACGAACACCTCATTTTAGACACTTTAACATAAGGATTTCGATAGCCTCGTGCTAAAACGGTGCATTTTTTGAGCCGTTAGCTTTGCTGAGCCACTCATTGCTAAGTCAGCCGGTTCAAACAAATCATTTTATTCTTTAAATTCTGGTAAAGATCCAAACGTTTCGGATCAGATGAGGCTGATTTTAACGAAGCACACAGAATACTGGAGGAAGACTGTGTGTGACACCGTCTGTCAGCGTGGAACGAGATGATTTTAACACATCGGGAAGCGTTGAAGCGTTTCTCCACTTCGACAAAACATCAGTATTTAAAGTGTTTGTACACCTTCATCATCACCATCGTCAGCTGCCGCCCCGCTCGAACACCTCCGGCCTCAAAGAAGCATCTCTCTGTTTCAATCTGCCGTCCGGCAAAAAATCCACTTCATTACCATAACAATTTTAACTGCGAGGGTGGAAGCAAAGTGGGAACAATCGTATTGTCCCCCCCCCCCACTCGCTCTCTCTCTCTCCCTCTCTCGATCTTTTTGTCATTGACAGCCCACTCAGACCCCGGGTGATGAAGACCCTTTCCGGGGGCGAGCCAGAAATCCAGAGCGGGTGACTTTGTGGTGGGACTGACGAACGCTGAGCCTCTCCGATCCTTCTCCATCGCGCTCCTCTGCTCCTCTTTCTCTGCGGAGGCCGAGGCGGAGGCCCGTCGGACGTCGTCTCGCTGGGACGCTGACGGAGGACGAGGAGGACGTCTCTTCACACCAGGTTCAAAGTGAGTTTGGTACTTTTGTCACGTGTAAATCCACTTTAGGTGTGTAAAGGAAGGGAGCTGGAGGAGGGAAACCTGGAGGAACCTTTTCTACTGGAGAGATTTTAGCTGATAAATAACTTCTGGTACAAACATACTGAGCAGCATCAAAAAGAAGGAAAAAAAAAAACACATGACTTCCATTAAGAGCTCGATTTCTCTTCATACCGGACATTCTGTGTCTCCTGATGCTCGACTTTAAGATCTGTTTGCATCCGTTTGCATGAGAGGATTTATGTGTTCTGAAAGGCAAAAGGATCCAAACATGTTCAAGTAACAGCTGAAATACTGGAAAACTGTGTGAATCAGAGAAAACAGACACACACACGATCAATAATCACAATTTCAGGCCTTTAACTGCCCAAAATCCTATAAAATAAAGATTTAATTTGTGTTTTCAAAATGGAAATCTCTGCAGGGATGTATGAAAATGTTAATGTAATGTTATAAAAATATGTTATTATACAGGTAAATGCAGCTTTGGGGTGTTTTCTGGGGGAAATAATTATAATTATCTAATTATATAATATCGTTTCCACATGTTTCAGTACTGAAGCTCGATGCTAACATTTCCAAAGCCTGACGATGTGATGAGTCAGCATTTAACAAGCAGAGACGTCACGTTTTATGGCAATAATATATTTATGATTTGATTCACTGCAGAGCTGAATCGATCAGTCCTGGTATTTGGATAATTGATGAATCGTTTCTGTGAAGTTTCTTCAGTTCCAGCTTCTTAAATCTGACGGTTTGCTGCGTTTTCGCTCGTCTGCGGTAGAAAACTGAATATCTGCGGTTTGGACTGTTTGCTCTGAGAAAATGTTTTTCTTTTTAAGATTAATTGATTAATTGAGAGCATAATCAGCAGAGTGATGTATAGTGAACATCAGTGTTAGTTTCAGCTCTAATTTGAATTTTGAAATCAGTTTGGAGATTTTGTGTTAATTAGTTGTGATAAATAGTTTAAAATGAATTCATTTGTTCTGAAATGTCCGGTTTAAAAGTTATTTCTGAGATTGTCCCTGTTAATAATTGGGCAGCTTTGTGTGGGACATGTTTGATAAACTATCCAACATTTAAATAAGCAGCAGTTCTGCAGCTTGATTTTATTTCATGTTGCTTGTGCAGCTGGACGGTGAACGCTGATCGATGGTGTCTGATATGGTTCAGGATCCTGGTCCTGAACGACGCAGAACTTTGGCTTCAGTAACAATAAAAGTGATCCGCATCCTCCGGAAAGTTAATTATCCTCATCTGAGCTCCGAGAGGAGCCGACGACACATTCTGGGTCGCGGAGATACTGTTGAAGTCGTTGACCGCAGCTCGGCGCTCATTGATGTGCCTGTCTATTATCTGACACTCAGCAGTCAATACGTTTCCCATGAATATGCAATCGCGTCTATTGACGGCCCGGTTAGAGGGTTCATCGCCTAAACCTCCCAAACCCTGACTCATCTGGAGGTCGATCAAGAATTTCATCCCGGAAAGAGAAATCTGAGAGTCAGCGAGCAAGTTAACACGAAGCACAGGAGCGAATCACAACGATTCATGATGCTTGACTCTAAAGTTTCCTTCACCACACCGAGCGACGCCTACAGCTTTAACACAAGCTCCCTTATGCTATTTTCATAAAAGAGTATTAGGTACTTGAAGGCCTTGGCGGGTCATTTATCAAACATTTGCTTGTAGTATTTCATAATCTAAGTTTGCTGCAGGGTAAAACCAGGAGAAGCGTTTTCTTCCTAAATGAGTCATCCACCATTTAAAAGACTCCTACCGCTCTTGCACGAACGGGAGCAGAAAATTCAGATGATTTATGGTGTTTATTTAAAGTCGGAGCGTCTTTTGTTGGGGAAAAAAATGATTCAACTTAATGTCAGCCTGGATCATATCTTTCAGAGAACAGGGATTTCTTTTTCGCAGACGGATTTGATGTATTTTCAGAGTCCAGACTCGCAGATCATCTCCTCTTCGCTTCTGTCAGACGAGAAAATGCACGAAAGGCAACATGAGGATGAGCTGTATGGATCCATGTGGAGAAGCTGGTTTGATAAGACGAAGTGATGGCATGAATATGAATAAATCAGCAGCTAGCTGCCGTTAGCATGAGACCAACAGACAGAAGTTCAGCCCTGTGTGAAGGACGTTAGAGGTTCAGATCTTTAATCAGGGATTAAAGCAGCGTTCTGTTACTAGAATATTTGTGATGCTGCAGAAGTGTCGACGTGAGTCCTCGGAGGTCACGAATTTTACCCGAACATCGACGAGTGCGCGAAACCTTCGAGACGCTGCAGAGAGAAATGTGCAGAAAGCAGCAGTTTGCTTGTTTTTGTTGCTTTTCGGTGACATTCGGTTGCAAAAATGGAAACGAGGGCAGCAGGCGGTAAACAGGCCCGACCCGAGCATCGTTTGAGGATGAAGACAAAGATCCATATTAACAAAAACCGCAGATGACAGATGATTAATCGGCGTGGTGGGGTCTGCCGAGCCGCCGGACCCCCGGCTGACACCCCGAGCCACCAAACACAAAACCAAAAACCCCCCAGAGCCTCGCCGGCCTGGAGGAGCGTGGGCGAAGGGTGGAAGCAGGGCACCGTCCCCACGGAGCTGTGTGTGTGTGTGTGTGTGTGTGTGTGTGTGTGCAGAGAGGAAAGAGAAAGATTTTGTGCGTGTGGGTGGATTTGTGTGTGTTTGCTCGACAGATTCTGACAGAGAAAGTGTGTGTGTGTGTGTGTGTGTGTGTGTGTATTTGTTGCCGGGACTCAGTGAAAAACCAAGTGAAAGTGTGTATTTGTGTGTGTGGGAGTGTTTGTGTTTGTGTGCATCCTAAATGTGTGCATTTGATTTCTGAGTGTGGTCATTGCAGTGTGCGTGTGCATGTGTGTGTGTGTGTGTGTGTGTGTGTGTGTGTGTGTGCATGTGTGCGTGTGTGTGGACCGACCAAACCCCCATCTGCCACAGGGTGGGCGGCTCGCCACACAACGACAATACACACCAACATTTTTGTATCTGTGGGCGTTGAAAAGGCTGCAGAGCTGCCGTCCTCCTGCTCGCTCTGTTCGTCTCCGCAGCTCAGCGAGGCGGCGGGAAGCTTCATCTTCATCAACTTTCTAATCAGCGAATCAAACAGACGCAGCGTCACACTGCCAATATGTTCTGTTTACACTCCAGATATCTGAAAGGATTCGGCCTTTTCTCTCTGGATCATCTTTAGCTGTTTGTCCTCCTCGTGAATCTGTTGTGGAGTTCTGCTGCACGTGCTATGAGCTGTGTGGCGCCTCAGCGTCTCAGCTGTGTCGAGTCTGATTCAGGCGCTCAGGTGATGTCACCGGCGCTGAAAAGTGCACGTTTCAAAATACAATAAATCTGTTGGTGAGCCGTTAGAAGGAAGTGAGCTGAGCAGACCTCTGGAGCTGCAGGCTGCACACCTGAGTCTCCAACCAAACCATGAGCGGGAGAGTTGCATTGTGGGTAATGTAGGCAGGTTCTGACAAGGAAGTCCAGTGTTGGAGGAGTGCAACGCTAAACTGCTGGAGCACTTTTAAAGCAGCTTAAAACATTTGTAAAGAAGTTTTTTTTTTTTTTAAATATTGTAAATTTCGCAGAATTGCGTCTTCTTCTTCCTCCTGTTTGTTGGCTCGTTGCTCGTTAGCTCCACCAACTGTTCAGCGGAGGGACAGCATGAAACCAGCAGCAGGGATGTGTGTGGGTTGTGTCCTCAAACAAAGACATTGCTCCCAAACACGAGTGGTCAAAAACTGCACGAGTTTGTTTCAGCTGATAAGTGAGAAAATCTTTCTCCAGTTTTGTTTTTGAGTTTGGCTTCACTGGTTTCTGAAGCGTTGTCGATGTTTCACCTCATATTTCATTTGCGCGTCTTTCAGTCCGGCTCGTGTGGCGCAGCTCGTCCTCGTCATGCTGGGACTGTTTTCTGTGGATTTTATTCGGTTCAGTCCAGTTTTTCTTTTGGTTGAGGTTACATTTTGGTCATCTTGCTTGAGTTCAAACGCTCCACTTCTTTTTGCACACGTTACACAAACAGCTTCACATCATATCTGAACCTCCTCTGAGATCAGGCTGCAGCATCAGTGTTTCACTCCTGCTGGACAAACCAAAGCTTCCTGTTTCCCCTCGTCCTTCATGAAATGACTCCACGTGTACACACAAAGTGTTTTTCTGCATCAGACATGATCCTGTGTTTCTTTAGAGAGCTTCAGATACACGAGAGGCCAAACATGAGCCTGTTCTGTTGTTTGTGGAGACTCAAATTAGCAGTAAATGATTTCCTGATTAACATCATGATCTTTGTAATGCTTGATGAGTCTGTGTGTGTGTGTGTGTGTGTGTGTGTGTGTGAAAATGAATGAGCAGGTGTACTGACGTCGCACAGGTGGGAAACAGGTGGGGTCTGGGTTTATTTCCTGTCATTTTAGAGAGGACTGAACTACAGTAGATGCTCCTGAAGCGACGGCACTGAAGAACTGAAGAGTCGCCATCTGATTGGCTGCAGTTTGGTCTGTCAGGCTCCTTGTTTTACCACCAAATATCAGAAATCTCAAAACAAAATTGAGGTTTTTGTCTAAAAATAAGAGTTAATGAGAACTTTCTGCATATAAAACAAAGATAAAAGCACATAAATATTGTTAAAATGTGGAAAACTTCAAGTCAGAGACTCGACTGAACCATTTTCTTTTCGAAATCTCAGCTCAGCAGTGATCCCAAAGCTCATTTTGCTGAATGATGATGATGGTGAATGCCCCTTTAATCAACTAAACCCATAAAATTAAGATGAAAACAAGATACATGTGCTGGCAGTTTTGTCATTTTTGGACAAAAACAGAACAATCTTAGTATTTCAAACAACAGAATCGTGTTTCTCAAAGAATTCTTTGTTAAAATGAGTTTTTGTGCGCTGCACATGTGTGAGGTGGATCTGATGTCGTGATGCTACAGAATATTTGCAGCAGTGCAAACAATCCCTCACCAAAGACACATCCGCCTTCATCAAAACTAAACCACTGGAAACATGATGCTTCTCATCCATTAATGTGCAATAAGACAAACCAGCTTCTCAAAGAAATGATTTACAAGATTATTCTCTCCTAATCACCTCATCTATCTCAGCGGGCCAACAATAGCAAGACTCAGTCAGAGCAGTAATCTGTTCCTGACAAGGCAGGAGAGAAAACAAATGGGTCTGCGCAGTCAGTGTGTGGGCTCAGCTGGCACAAAGACAGCACAATGGAGCCGGTTTACCCGGATACCAGCCTTATAAGCAGACCGAGGTCCTCTCACCTCACCGGAGAGTCCATTTATGGAAAAAGTGTGACCGGAATTCCGAACGATGGAGCTCTTTTCCTTTCCATGAGCGCGAGATCAGCATGAAGCTGATGTTTGAGATGAAGGTTCAAATAAAATCACAACATCCGCATTCGCATATCAGCGGTGTTTTGTTTCTTTAGTCCAACTCGAAGGTGTATTTTTATTTGTTTCCACGTTTCGTCATGGCGCGCTCCACCACTCCTATTTCTGGAGTTCCCTCTTCTTAAAAAAAAAAAAAAAAAAAACAAGTCCATATTTGGTAAATGACGTAACGGGACATCCAGAGATCCCCTTTATAACCATACCGCAGCATCCAGGAGCTATTTACAAGAAGTGAGAGGCGGAGCAGACAAGGGTTAACAACAAAATGAGCGAAAATATTGAGAATGTGTGAGAGTCAGTCAGGCAGAAAACTGCAGAACGTGACTTGAATTCTCTTAAACCGTCTAATCTGCAGCTCAGAGGCAGAATGACTGCTAAAGTGCTGGATGAAGTTTCTGCGTCTCTCAGCAGTATTATAGAGAATATTCCTAAAGATGTGTACACGACGGAGGGGGGGTTGTCTTCTCAGGCGTCGGTTGTCTTTAAAGAGGAGGCTGTAGGTGAGGAAGAGCACGAAGGGACACCTGAGAATGAGCGCGGTAAGATTTTGTGTCATGTCCTCTGAAATGGTTTGGATGAGTTTTGGGTGAAAGTGCAAAATTGTGACTTTGTACCAAACTGTTCTCATGATTCAGGTGATAAAACATCACCGCGAAGCGCTGCGCGTTGGAAGCGTGTCATGAGAGGAAAATGATTTCATTTGATCCTTTATTTTCACTCTAACTGAGTGTCCCTTTCTACCTTTTCAGGTGATCTTCTGCTGGAAGAGAAGAGCGCACCTGAGCTGCTTGTGCAGGGCAAATTGGCGCAGTACGTGGAAACTTTACGCACGCACCCTGTGGCGTTTACAGGCAAGTTCTCGGTGGACTCGAGAGGCGCAGGAGGACCTTGGACACCGGGGGAAGTTATCAACGTGGTCAGCGCTGACATCGCCACCCCGGGGCAGCTCACGGTGTCTGAATCTCCTTCAACATCCCCCGATATTTACGCAGGAGGAGGAGGAGGAGACGCGGCGGACGCGGGGGACGGCACCATGGCGCACGGCCAGCCGGACATCAGCCACATGTACGCGCCCCCTCACCCTCATCCCCACCCTCACCCGGCCCCCTCCTACTCCTGCAGCGCGGACATGTACCAGGATCAGTCGGCAGGGGGCTACCTGGCGACGTCCACCTGCGCCGTGTCCTACCACACGGCTCCGTCCTACAGCTCTGTGCCCAAACCCACTGCTGACGGCGCCGCGCTGCTGTCCATCATGCCTGAGTACGGAGGCTTCTACCAGCAGAGCTGCCAGAGAGATATCCAGACGGCCTTCCCAGAGAGAAAATCCCTCCCGTACCCGTTAGACTCCCTCAGGGTGCCTCCGCCTCTCACGCCCCTCAACACCATCAGGAACTTTACGCTCGGTGCGCCCTCGCCGGCCGCCGATGGGCCGATGGCCGCCGTTTTCCCCAGCCACCAGAACCTCCCTCTCAGGCCTATTTTAAGACCCAGGAAGTACCCGAACCGACCGAGCAAGACCCCCGTCCACCAAAGGCCGTACCCGTGCCCGGCGGAGAGCTGCGACCGCAGGTTCTCCCGGTCGGACGAGCTGAGCCGGCACCTGCGCATCCACACCGGCCACAAACCCTTCCAGTGCCGCATCTGCATGAGGAACTTCAGCCGCAGCGACCACCTCACCACTCACATCCGCACGCACACCGGGGAGAAACCCTTCTCCTGCGACCAGTGCGGGAGAAAGTTCGCCCGCAGTGACGAGCGGAGGAGGCACATGAAGATTCACCTACGGCAGAAGGAGAAGAAGTCCTCTGCGTCCTAATCCTCACCCCGCACGGCCCGATGCTGCTGAATGTAAACTGTCTGAGTCTGAACATGAGCTCGATGCGCTCCTGCCACAGCCTGCCTGCCAACAGAGCCCACATCTCATCTGGAGCTGTAGTGTCCTCACAACAACGGGAAGAAAACTGTTTGGAGGCCACATCTTTAAAAAGAAAAAAAAATCAGGGAGAATCACAACCAGAGCTCGCAGTGATGTGTTTGGTCATGACTTCATTATTTATCACATCATCTAAAACATCATTCCTCACGCAGTGGTCCAGATTACTAACAGAACATTAAATTATAGGAAATGTAAAGGGACTTTGGTTTACACTCCTAAACACACTGTAAAGAGACAGCAGTTGGTGTCAGTGTGCCAGTCGTATGTTTCTGCTCCAGTGCTCTGTGGCAAGGCACCATGTCTACTGTCTACGCTTCATATTCTCAGGGATTCAATTACAATTCAGGCTGCAAAGATGAGACCGAAATCCTGCAAGTGAGCCGAGTCTGAGTGATGCTGGAGGCTTCGCTGCTGCTGCTGCTGCACTGCCTCCAGCTGTGGGTGGTGGCTTTCAATTGCAGCTAAGTTGAAAAAAAAAAACCTGTTAATTTCAGATAATACAACAAGTCATAGCGTCTGAGGGGACTTTTGGAGCCTCACTCATTTCTCCCCAAACACACAGAAATACAATTCACTGGAACATCCTACACCCAAAATCCAAATCCGTAGTTTCACTTCAAAACTACAATAATGACACAAGAGTTTCTCTTCAGCATTTCGGTTTTGTCGTGAGGAAAATGTCATTTCAGACTCATCTGACCATCAGTCTACTTCTTATTTAATGGTGATGAGCTTGAAATCTTTGCATCCTCTCCTCTGTAGCTACATCATCGACGTTCAGTGAGCTACAATCATAATACAATACTCATATTAAAGTGAAAAGACGTTTTGCAGGTTTACATCAGACAGAAAATACTTTGTACTGTTGTGATGATACAAACTGGATCTCACTAATGATGTTTTTTACAGTGGAGGCACTGAACTGCCACCCTGCGCTGTGATGAGAGGTTCATGTAAGGATTAAAAAACATGATTCAAATGTTTGGAGGTGGGAAAATTACAGGTGACATTTTGGTGATGTCACAGTGCACCGAAGAGATACTGTGACATCACAAGCAGGGCGGGGCTAAAGTGGGAATCTCAGTGAAAATTTCATTGGAGCTTTTTTTAAACCTGGTTTTGTATCATATCAGAAATGTTGAAACGGTGACGTTCATTCTTGTTTCATTCACGCACCTGAAGAAGAGTCGACTCCACGTGCAGCTCGGTTTGGATTTCATGAGACTGTAGCCTGATAATCTGTTTTGTCTGCTTTGGTTCCATGTTTGGCTGCTTTCAGGTGTCTGCACAGACCTGGCGATAACTGCAAAGATCCAACCAGCATTTCTACCTGACGAGTGTGAGAGAAAGAGTCACTGGACAAAAAAAAGTTCTGTTTTTGAGTTTTATAATTTTTATGCAAACAAGTCGAGCACGAAGGCTTTTATTCTGCTGGACTGATGCTTCTTGCCGATGCAAATAAATGTTGACTTGAGTTCTTCTGGCTGTTGTTGCCTCTGAGTCTATTTCGTGGTTCCTCCGGAGCGTCGGGTCGCGTCACATGATGGCGTTTGCCAGTTGTGATGCTTTTTCCTGAAACCTTTAAAGACGTCTCAACAATGTTTTCTGCTACTTTAACACCCACATCCTGAATCCATTTTCAGGTATGCACAGTGTTTATAATATTATATGTGGCCAAAAGTATGTGGACACCCCCGTCCATCATAAATACATCATAAAGACAAAAAATAAATGTTTTTTCCTGTTTGTTGGAAAAACATTTGGGATGAACTGGATCAGACTACAAGCCAGACCCGATCACCCAATGCTCTTGTGTCTGAATGGGAGCAAATCCCTGAAACCAGGTTCAACATCTGGTGGGCAGCCTGAAACCAGAGGAGCGCAGGCTGTTACAGCAACACATCGATGAGATTCACATGTTCAACCATCAGACGTGGGTGCAATGTTTGGGTGTCCACACACTTTTGGCCACATACTGTATAAAAAAAACAAGGTTCCCTGTGGAGAAAAGGGGAAGACAGTTTGTCCTCTGGGAGACTTTTAATGAGTTTGCATGAACAGCAAACAGCACGAAAAGAGAGATGAAAAAAAAATAAGAAGGCTTCTGTTAAAAATATGATCCAAATATAAAGCAATGATATAATAAGTGAAATCAGTGGAGATAAATAGAAAATTTACAGCATATTATATGAAACTGACACAAACGCAGCTGGAAAGTGGTTTAATAACAGAACTTCAGTGTGCTTCAAACAAACCACAGCACGAGGGATCAGGCTCTGCTGCTGGACTCACGACAGGTGAAGAAGAAGTTCAAACCACCTGTGCACATGTGGCCAATCACTGCAAAGAGTGAGCACTATCTGAAGCACACTGAAGCCTTAACGCATCCAGGCCAGATCCAGCGCTTCAAACCTGCTGGACAGAGCCGGATCAGGTGGGCTCGTGGGGGCTTTGGGGGGCTCCTGTGTGACCTGCAGTTACCTGTAACACCGCTCCCTGCAGAGGCCTCCAGAGTTTACAAGCATCTTTGCATAAAATGAGGAATCTGCAAGAACAGGATTTTAAATGTTCAAAAACAGAACCAACTTTATGGACAGAACGTGAAGCAGTGACGGTTGTGATGCCGTCCTGCACAGACAGCGACTGAAGCTAGCATGCTAACCAGCTAGCCGCAGCCCCGTCCTTTCTCATAATACCACTTTGTAACTGGAGATGAATGACTTTCCCAAAGCTCTTTTAGCTTTTTTAGTCTAATAGACAAAATAAACTCACACGATGTCAAGAAAGGAAACTTTCTTACACCTGTTTTCCTGATTTAACAGAAAAATGCAACCGTCCACCTTCAAGCCTTCCTGCAGAGCTCAGACGAGCTGAATTGTCTTGTTAACTCATCATAAACAAACTTCAAACTCGACAGAGACAAAATGAAACTCACCCAAACTGTCTTCGACTGTTGGAACAGTCTGCTCTCTTTGGTTCTGGAGTTCCATGTGAAAATATTCCCTCGGTGCTCCGAGCTCTCGGTCGAGGAAAACTCAAGTCAGCTGATCGGGCTACTAGCTGCACGGCTAACTGAGCTAACTAGCTAACAGCAGCTAGTAGCTAAAGCCAACTACAACAAAGAGCAGCTGTAAGCAGTTACTCTGCTGATATGCTGCCCCCTATTGGTCACTTCTTACACACTGCACCTTTAATAGTGTCCTAAAAACACCTGAGCTCCTCGACGGCTGCTGAGTGAAAGACAGTTCTTCCACTTTAACCTTTGCTGACACTTCAGAGCTTCTTCATCCTGCAGCTCAGCGACTGGAACGTCAAGTTTTACCGAAAATGTGAAAAGTTTTGATTCAGGAGATTTTACCGAGAAAACTGAGAACAAACATTCGGCGCAATAACTGTCCTGAAGGAATCGTGTCGCTTTCCAGAACCTTTTTGTTCTTTCAGTAACAAAAAAAATAAAGCAGGCGTGTTTAGGCAAAATAAACAGCACATTTTATATGAACAGAAAATCTTCATTACAGGCAAAACACATCAGCACAGTTACTGTTCACTCAACACCGACCGGAGGATCACAGTCTGGACTCTGAACAGCTTCCTGTTCACCGGTTAATGATCAGACCTGCAGAAGTTCCCTCAGCGACACAACACACAGCACGTCAGTCTTATTCTCCAAAACTTCACGAGCAGATTTTAATATAAGTGCTTTACTTTCATGCCACCACTGGTTTCAGAATAAGCATCGTTTTTATGTTAAGTGCTGATTGTAAGGAGCTTCAGTCTGCTGATTAATCCCAACCTCGAACTGTGACACAAATCTTTTTATGATCCTCGTTTTGTAACCAAACAGTGAAAACCCCTCTTTCCTTATGTGGTAAAGATGGTCAGAATTTGTGCTAAGAAGCTTAATTTAGTGCACGTCTTTCAAACAGTCAGTCAGTGATACAGGTCACAAACAGCCCTGAGGATCAAACTCAGAAAAACAGAAGAGTCCGAGACACAGCGAGAGAAAAGATCTGCAGTTACACATGAGCAGGTCTCCAAAAGAGACCTGGAGATTCACACAGTTCTTCATCCACAAAGCCTGAAGCAGGAAGACAGTTAAAAGACGTGGACGCGGTCCCTCCGTGGTCCCGGGCAGCACGAGCTCAGTGTTTTTAATGCTGCATTCAAGATGCAGGCAGAAGTCTGGAATTCTCAACGAGAAGATCGTCACGTCACGGGTACGTTTCAGTGCTGCAGCGGGGAGAAATGCATGCACGGCATCCGTCATGCGACATGTCGTTAGTGTGACTGCACATTTTAAACAGACGCCAGCGAGGACTTGATTTAGACTGAAGGTCATGCAATATGGAAAGCTAAAGTGTAGTGTATTTAAAGGTTATTGAAAGTATGGCTGCATTATACTTAGTTTGAAACATGAAGGGTCTGAAATCTGGCCCAAATTTCCATTTTGGAATTGAAACTTGACTTTGACCAGAATGGGAAGGAGAAAATCCTGACTTTCTGACCTTTCCTGAACGCAGCATTAGCACCCTGCACATCATCAGTTTGTCATTTCTCGGCATCTCTCCTCCAAAATACCTCATTTTAGCCCACTGTTACGTCATCTGTAACTCCACTTTTAATACTTCTCACTTTTTAACCCTTTCAGCTGATGGATGATTTGCTCCGGTTCTGGTTTACAGAGCTCTGCCCGTTCACGACACTAAATCCATCAGATAAACCCTGAAGTGCCGATGGCGAAAGCTTTCAGGAGATAAACGAGGCCTTCAGTGGCAGAGCGACATGTGACCTCCCCCAGAGAGCTCCCACTTCCTGGTTGCAGCTGTCAATCATCAACACTGAAGTCCTGATTCTAAACTCAGAGACTTAAAGCTCCCACATCGCTCAGGAGACAATGTGATTCAAACCTTTTTTGAGGGCGAAAAGTAATCTGATATTTGTCAGAAAACAGAGAACCTGTATGTGCATTCAAAGGAAGATGATGTGCTTCCCTGGCTGTAATCCAGAGAGGGACCACAGTGCCCACAGGACGTGGTTCAGGACCGCCAGGAGCTCCAGCTGTTCTAATGAAATGGGAACTTGACTTCTAATGTTTCACCTTTGAAAAGCTGCAGCTCTTCGTCGTTGCAGGGCAGCGCTGTGCCGAACACTGAGCCACCTAATGTTCATGAATCCTGTCCCTAAAGGAGCAGGTGGTCTCCAGCTCAGCACGGGCACCTTCTGGGTCAGAATTAAAGCCCACAAGTTGACCCTCTAACTTGTTTCTAGCCTGTAGTGGCTTCACATGATACCGACACATGGATTACTGATTAAAGAATGACCCTTCATTTAGCCCAGTTTGTCCATCCGAGTCCAGAGGCCCCGGCCTTGTTCTGCTGCAGGGCGCATAAACCAGACCAGGACCAAGAGAAGGTCAGATGGATCAGAAGCAGACCTCCGGGCCTGGGTACGGCTCCCCTCCGCACCAGAAATCCGGAGGCTGTGAGATCTCCATGAGCCAGACCTCCTCCTTCTGCTCTGTGTTTTTGACCTCGGCTTCTGTCAGAACCTTGTAATAGTGACAGTCTCTGCCGTCGTCCGGGTCGTACGGGGGGGCCAGGATGTCCATGAACGCCGTCGGGCCGTCCACGGCGTCGATCTGGTGGAGGTTGTCCCGGTCAGGGGAGAGGACACACGGGCCGCTCTCCTCGGTGTACTCCCCGGTGGAGCGGAGCACGGAGCGCCGCAGAGCGTCCATCTGGGCCTGGGGGAGCGGAGGCGCCACCTGCGGGCTGCCGGCCGGCCGCTCCAGCCTGTCGAAGCAGCTGATCCTGACCTTGCCGTACATGACTTTGAGCATGCCGTGCATCCCCGGGTGGTCGTGCAGAGGGATGGAGGCGCCGCTTTTCAGAAGAAACACCCCCATGCTGAAATGGTCCGTCTCACAGATGTGCATGTATGTGACCGGGGGCGCGCCGTGGTGGTACGGGAGCAGAGGGGGCACGCCGGGGGAGCTGTCGTCGGCTCTGCGCGGGGCGAGCTTCAGGTCCGCCGCTCGCACTTCCGTCATCAGGCTCTTCAGTTTGCTGTGGTTCTCCAGGAAGGTTTTACCGACCTCTTCACCGACCCGGGGCGGGTTCCTGTAGGTAAGGAGAGCCTGTCGAGCTATTCTCTGGACGATGGAGGTCATGTCGCCGTCACCTGGCATCATTCCGCAGCGAGGAACGCGCTGTCCGGCTCCGCTGGACGCTCGTTAGCTGTAGCCTTTAGCTAGCGCCGAAGATCGTCTCCTAACGAGACCAGTCACTCCGTACATAATTTTCGGACTCGCACTTTGGACGGTTGGAATATGGAGTGTTTGTAATCTGATTTCACACAAAACTGGTGCCAACATAAATAAAACATTTTCGTCACTATACGTATGAAAATCAAACAGGGACAATATCAGTCCGGGTGGTCTTTTACATTTTTACAACGAAAACCTGATAAAACACTTCAGTTCTGAAAAGGCGTCGCGCTTTTCGATGACGTCATGGTAGCCTGAAGTGAAGGCAGAGTAAGACCTCACACCTTTTCTTGCTCTTTGCTCTTTACGACATCACCTTCACTGCACTTAAAGAAGTGTCAGCTTTCTGCTGTTTCACGTGCTCATACATTCGTGTTTTTTTGTCTATGAACACGTGAGGATTTACACGCGGAAAAGCAACAAAGAAAGGTGACAACGTGAATCTGCGGGGCCGATTTTCAGACAGGATCTGGCTCAGAAGCGGCCAGAGCCCCATTTCTGAATAACTGTCACACACGTCCGCACCAGACAGCACTTCACCGGTTACACCTTGTGCATTGTGGGGCATGTAGTCACATGCCTGTTCCGTTCTCACTGTCAAAAAGAAAATAAAGTTGAATTCAAATATTGCTAAAATAAAGTTGTCATTGCTGTCACACTCCTGCATGTAACCAAGGATGGTCTCCCTGTGAATGAATGAATTACTTTTAAATCTGATCCATAACTGCCTGCACAATGTACTACAATACCCAACATGCAACATAAAATTTAACTTTTAATGAGCTTTGCCCCCCAGTCATGACCCAAATACAATGAACTGCACTGTCAGTGAGGGGAAAACCCAGCAGCAGGTGAAACCTTTCAGTCCCCAGCAGGCACTAATGTGCTCTATGTGCTGCATGTTTCATGCTGTCAATGTCTGGAAAACACACACTTAATAATATTAATGAACTTTATTTGTAAAGGACCTTTAATACAGGAACTGCAGCTCAAAGTGATTTACAGGAAGGAGAGTTAGTCTGTAGGTCCTGAGTCTATTGATTCCAATCAGAAAAGTGAACAAATTATGACCAATTCTTTTGCTGTTTCTGTCCCAGCAGCACATCGTCAGCAGATCTGGACTTCTGGAGCGAGCATATTAAGATAGCAGATAAAAACTAGTGGAAAAAAATAATGTGCAAACCTTTAATTTGGCCTGACTCTACTGTTAGCAGTGGTTAAAAAAAAAGCCATTCATCCACTCATTCATTCAGCCTTTAGTTTGAAGATGAGCCAGAGACCCTTCCTGGCAGGATATTATTATCATGACTGATGTACCCTCGAGCAGAGCTGTCAATCCCACCTGCTGACAACAGACTGTGGTTGTTCTTCCTCCTCCAGGTGTGAATGTGTGAACGTGGAGAGGAGAGCATCGCTCTGAGTGAAGCTACCCTGAAGAAGCAAAAATAAAATTCATTGATTGTTCAGTTGCATAAAGAATAATCTAATTCATCATCTTGTATTTAGTTAATCGTGTTTGTTATTTTAGGTTTCAAATCAATTTAAATGAGCACGTTTGAACTTCGCGCCGCCGTTAGCTGAACAGCATTGGAATCTGAAGCTCTCTGATTGGATGCTTTCTAAGAGGAGAATCAACCCAGAGATGTGACACGTCTGTGAAGACTGAGGACGCCTGAAGTAATCCCGCCCAGAGGGGGACGCCATCTTCATACGGAACATTCTGGACCGAGGCTCCTGAGCTTCCAGGGGTCAAAAGGTCACACTGATTCGGCTGGAACGCCGCTGAGATAAAACTGATTTCAGAAAACAGTCTGATTTTTGTTTTCATGCGGGTAAGAAACACACTTCAGTGCCCACGAGATCAACAGTGACTCATGTGTGTGAGCGTGACTCACTTGTTGTGGCATCGGCGCTTCGCTCTGAAGACGTAGGCAGCTCGTTTGGACGTCTTTCTGCTGGGAAACACCCACCCACACACCCGCTCGCCAAAAGAGAGCGATGACAACCTACTTTATGGAATTTCAGCCTGATAAAGAGATTTGTTTGGTGGAATTTGTCGGCCTGTTAAAATATTTGTTCATCGCAGCAGAGAGGAACAGGAAGCAGTGGGAGGACCGGGGCTGATGTGGCTGAGACATTTTTTTTTAATTTCCAGATTCAAGTGATCAGATTTGGTGTTTCTCCTCTTCATTGATTTTATCTGTGATGGAAAAACGGCGTGCTGCGTTTGGGATGTTCTGACTCTGACGCCACGCTGCTGCAGGTACTGAAGGTTTGTCAGCCTCCAGACATCCTGATCATCTGCTGCCCCTCCCTCCTCACGTCCAGGGCCGGACTCCCCTGCGCTCTAAACACAATTCGGCAGGGACCAGCAAGTCCTTCTTCTGCTGGGAGTCAATCAGCCCTGAGCCAGGAGAGGCTGGACCCTCAAAGGACGGATCAGTGTTGGCTTCAGATCTAAAAACCGTGGTCTGATCCAGCAGAGGTTTTTGTGGGGTCAAACCCCCCCCAAAAAACCAAAAAACTCTGGATCCTACACTTCCCATAATGTCAGCCTCAGTTTTCACAGGCGGAGACTGTGTAACAGCTGGGACACCATGTGAAACAGAAATAAATCCTTTTTGACATAAACTGAACTGAAAATAGTACAAGTCACTAAATTTGAGGGCGCAGATAATGAAAACAACCCCCCCCCCGTCCCCGTCCCCCTCCTCCCCCACTGTATCCACTCGTCACAGAGTCTGAGACCTGCTGTGGTGTGAACAGTCAGATCTGAGTCCAGATTGTGGAGCTTCCTCCTGCCCACTGACCCCCCAGGACACCCCCGTGCTGACTTTCTGATAGAAAAGGATCATTTCTGGCACCACCCGCACCCCCACGCCTCACCTCCACCGTCTTCAGCTGCATCCTGTAAAGTCAGCTCCACACCCACCTACTCACAGTGTGACACCGAGGCCTCGCTTGTGCACCAGAAACACCCCCGAGTGTGTGTGTGTGTGTGTGTGTGTGCGCGGTCAGCGCGTGACGCCGCGGCTGTCCTGAAGCAACACGGCGAGTTTTTCTCAGGAATTGAAGGCGGGCTGAAAATAGACGGCGTGATTCAGAGCTCGGACGCTTTTAGCCCTGATGTGGAGCCAAACTGTGGAAGCCCTGCGTAGGTCGTCCTCCAGATCAAATAAACAGGATGAATTATCGTGCTGCACCAGGCCGCCGCCGCCGGGCCACACACACACACACACACACACACACACACACACACACACACACACACACACACACAGTAAACACAAGCTCTGGATGTTGGTGTGAGTCTTCACGTCACAGGAGCTTTCTCTTCTCGTCTCTCCTGCGACTGTCTTCAGTCTTGTGAAATTAAAGGTTTCTCTCTCTCAGGTTTACGATGTGGCCTCCAGCTGTTTCCACATCCATCGACTGAAGGCGGAAACTTCCCCTGAGCTCACCTTCGGTCTCAGTTTCACACCTGCAAGATGCTGTGACATCACAACTAGCTTGGAGCCAATCATGGGCCAGTATGGAACTTACACAAGTGTCCAGCCTTCATACATTCTGGATGTTTCGATGAGGAACGCGTCATGGAAAATATCTGCTTATTCTGACAAGATGTGACAGGAGCAACTAAAGACTGGGGAAGATGTGGAACGCTCCAAAAACACCTGTTTGGATCATTCCACAGGTAAACAGGTGATTGGAAGGCTCAGTGGTTCACAGCGAGGATGGAGCGAGGGTCAACACTTCAGGAAACAGTTTGATTATTAATGACTGATTCTGGTTTTTGATGTTTCACACAGAGTTCAGACCTTTTTGGGTCGTACCACTGAGACATTTCCGATCATCACGTCGGCCTCTGAGCAGTTCTGTTTCCTCTGATCTCACCTCCACCTCCACCTGCACCTTCTGTGTACTCAACTTTTAGGTACACACATACACTTAACTAAGTTATATTCTTTTTTACTATATTGGCACATTTCATTTTCATTGGTATATTTTATTGTCCACTGGTATATTTTATTCTGTCGGTACATTTCACTTCCATATTTTATTGTTTATTGTTTAGTATATTTTATTGCCTTAGTATATTTTCATTCTGTTATATTTTTAATTGTTTTTACAAATATTTTACTGCATGTTTATTTAATTTTATTGTAGTCATCTTAATTTTATTCTTTCTAATCTTCTTATCTTTCTGACTATCTGTTCCTAACATGGGGGTTGCAATGCAAATTTCATTGACATGTTCAATGACAATAAAGACTCTTGAATCTTGAATTGAATGTTGAATCTGAGCTGATCACAGTCTGTTTGGAACGGCTGAATAAGGCCGACCGGAGGTTTGCGTGCCATTGTCCCTCTGACACTTCACCTCGAGTGGATCCAAACGTGTCTTCTGACAGAGTCCTGGGTCCACGGGGTATAGACAGGAAACTGGATCTGGAGGCCAGAGAGTCCCACAGGGAAGCCTCACATGCAGCCACAGACATCACACACAAGTCCGGGTTTTCCTCTGGAGCTGGAGTTTATCCCAGAAACTGTTGCACAACTGTAGGGTCCTGAAGGACACCAGAAGAAAAGCAGGGACAGAACAAAAACTGTGAGCAGCATAACATTCTGCTTGATCTGTCCACAAGCTGCTTCCACAAGCTGCTTCCTGTGGCGTTTTCTCAGCCTCGCGTGTGATTTTCATGTCTCCGCTTGCAGAAATCTGTTATCTGTGGCCCCCACGGCGGCCCGAGAGATGCTCGGCCGATACGGCTGCGCGACGGCTTCAGAAAACACTTTTCTCCGTGCAGCGAACGTCTGACGTCAGAGCGAGGGTTTCACGGGGGAGCGTGTGGAGCGAGAGCGCCGAGCCCCCGCCGTGACGTCAAAGTGTTGTGTTACCGTGTTTACTCTCTCCATGAAACATCAACAGCAGCCTGCGGTGTTTGCAGCGAGGAACCACAACAGAACAAGTCATTCAACATTCTGCCGTGGCCTCGGGTTCAGCTCCACCGACACACAGATGGTTTGCTGAGCTCGGCCAAAAACACGGAGATAAAAACACACACGCTGCAGATGAAGCTGACACCTGGGGGTGTTTCAGATTGTTAAGGACATGAGAAAAAGGGCCGTCTGGCAGCAACAGCTGTGTGATCTGTTCGAGGGGATTCCAGGTTTCACTCTGCAAAGTCAAAACTCACAAACACAAAGTAATCAGAGAGCGAGAGGAGGAGGAGGACTCGACCACACCTGGTCCAGGTGACCATCACTCGTACATCAGCGAGCTCTGACGCACAGAACAAGACTTCAACGTGTCTGTGTTTCCCGCTCAGGCTCAGTTTGGACTTGTGAAGCAGCCGCCAGCGCCTGGGAGGAAAAAGAACTGTGTTGTCATGGTAATCTCGTCCTTATGTTGTCCCTCTCTCACACACACACACACTCTGAGAGACTCTGACCCTCCTTCCTCAGCAGCTTTATGACGTTTTGCCTGAAACCAACCATCTTTCCATCAAACACAAATATGTGTAAAATGTGTTTTTCTGCCACACAAACTGAATCCAGACTGAAATATCAGGGGGGAAGATACTATTGATCAGTTTTACTTCATCACAGACATGATCAGCTGGACAGTGAATAAAAATGTCAAACAGGACTAAAACAGGACTGTGTGTGTTCACTAAAAAAGTTGCTATAGATCACAAAACCAACCAAAGAGGAGCACACCAAGCCAACCAATCAACATCAAGGGATCACTTAGTTATCAGCTGAAGACTGAGATCAGCTGATTAATTGATTCCAGCCTGGTGTGCTCCTCCTTGGTTGGAACGAAAACCTGCCATCACACGGCCCTTTATGGAATCACTTTGACATGCCTGCTATAGATCAAACCATGTGACACAAAGTGCAGCCAGATGTCTGGTTTGTCCTACAGTCGCTGAGTAACTGAACACAACACTGTTAGAAATAATTCAGCTTCTTGTTATTTGGATTTGCTGCAAACTTACAGTCAGTGTGTGTGTGTGTGTGTGCGTGCGCGCGTATGTGTGTGTGTGCGTGTGTGTGTGGGCTGTCACATAATTAGCAGCAAATATAGCCACTGTGGACACACTGTCGTCATCATCATCATCATGTGGGTTCCTCTGTGTGTGTGTGTGTGTGTGTGTGTGTGTGTGTGTGAGGGGTGTGTGTGTGTCTGCTGATGAACGCGTCCTGCTTTCATCATCATCATCATCATCATCATCACAAATGAAAAGTTTGGATGCTCTCATGCTGTCGGACACATGACTATTCTCAACTCAGAAACATGTTTGTGAATGTAACTGAGTACATTTACTCAAGTACTTTGCTTCGGTACAAATTTGGGTTACTTGTACTTGACTTGAATATTTTCACTTTATGTAACTTTGTACTTCTACTCCACCACATCTCAGAGGTAAATACTGAACTTATGCTTATCTGACAGCTTTAGTTACTTTGTTACTCTTTAAATTCCTTTCTGTCCGGTGAAAAGCTTGTATCTCCAGACGTGTTGATGTTGACTGTTTGTGATAAACTGAACGATGAAGATTTCCTTCATGTCTTGACAAAATTCAGCTCCTTTCTCATCTCCTCACAGCTGACATTCTCCCTTTAGGCATCCTGGTGTTTTGAGCTAAATGCTAACACGCTCCCAATGACAATGCTAACATGCTCATGTTTAGCAGACGTCCATCAAGACAGCTGAGGCTGATGGGAATCCCATCAGCTTTGCAGATATTTGGTCATAAACCAAAGTGCTGGACACATTTTGGCCTCATGGTGGCGCTGGATGGAAGATTAAGGGATCTAAATGGTGATTACGATTCGTCCTGAGAGGGACGTGAATGTCTGGAGTAACCTCTGAAGTAATCCATCCGCGGCTGTTGAGACATTTCAGTCAAAACCACAAATGTGAACGTCTGCGGTGCTCGATGAAAGGTCATGAGATCACCACCAGGAACAGGGTTCATCCTCTGGGGAACATGAGTGTCTTTAGAAAACTTCGTCCGATCCATCCGACAGCTGTTGGGATATTTCAGTTTGGACCAAAGTTCTGGACTGACTGACCAGCCAACACCAGCACAGCGCTCCTTAGCACTGAATAACTAGACTGATCACATGATTTAAAATGTGGTCAAGTAATGAAAAGAATTCACAACAAACGGGCAAAAAATACAGAAAACCAGCTGTTACTTACAGCGTGTTTGTGTCGGATTCGAAAACATGAGAGTTTTATGACTGAGGGAATAAAAACTGACACTGTGGCAAAAAGCAGTGCATGTCTACAGTCTGCACAAAGCCAGCTGGCACAAACAGCTCACAGGAGGCATGCTGGGAAATGATGGAAATTAATTAATTAAGAAGAAGAAGAAGAAGAAGAAGAAGAAGATCATGCTGAGACAAAGTGCAGAAAAGCCCGATGCCACCCCTCAGTGAGCAGGGAAACACACCCGTTCCAGCCTTCCTGCAGCGGGACAGAGTGACACCAAGTGGCCATGTGTGGGTACTGCAACAAAGCAATTAAAATCCAGGGTTAGGGTTAGGGGTCCAGTTTGTTTTTATAACAGAGAGGAACACAACTTAGTGATGACAGGAAGTTACACTGCTTCTCTAAATTCTCACCCAACTTCAGTGACATTCAACAATATACAGACGCTACTGTGTCACATTCACAACAACAAAACACACGAATGACAAGTTCAATGTTAAACTCAAGTAAAAAGAGAAAACTTTGACCAGCTGGTGGCGCTGAATGAAAAGTGAAAGAATCTTTTAGGATTTATTCTCACATCCAGGAGACCAGTGATAATCTCTGAATAAAAAAACAATCTGATCATAATCTTGGGGTCATCTTTGTTCTTTAATCTTCGATGGTTATCACACAGACCGACAAGTTTCAACATAAAAAGTATTCCAGTTCTTCACAGTATTGCATTTTGCACAGTGTTATACAGACTACAGAGTTTTTGAGTGAAGGCACAAAACTAGAGATTACTTCTGCAAAGGAAATCCCTACAGACAAACATGATGAACGGAAGGATATCAAACGTGGTGCGGAAACAGTTTTACAACATAAAACTAACTTCATCTCCACCGACTCCCGGCGAGAAAGGTAGTAGTGTCACAATCGACTCCGGTTAGAACGCCTGCTCGGTCATGTTTCTCAAGCTTTTCTCTCCCCGTTTCAGACCTCTTGCACGTTTTCCAAAAACATTTCAAAACACAGAAGCAATTAAACGTATTTTCCAGACTTTTCCAAACCCGTGCATGAACCCTGCTGATTGTCCAGTGTGCAACAGTCCCTTCATATGAAATCCAACAGCTCCGAGCTAAGCGCTGGGTTGGTTTAGTGCAACTTTCCTTCAAATACTATCCCATTAAAATAGACCTCGCTCTGCTACAAAAGTACACATAGTAGTACAAGATAACAGTATTTAATAAGTACTTTGCTACATATGAAGCATGCTTTCACAGTAACACAATAGCTACATATGTAGTAGTAGTAGTAGTAGTAGGGCTGCTTCATGCATCTTCCACCACCTTCCAATGACTGAGCGCCATAAACACACAACAGGAAGCAGCACAACAGAGACAAACTGAAGCACTGCACACACACGTCAGTCCCGAGTTTGCTGCTGTTTGCATAAAAACCCCACTTTGGTTCTGGGTGAACGTAAACCGACAGGTCCGTGACGCCGACAAACTGAAACACAAATATATCTCATGCTGTTCATATGTGCAGTAAACACGTTTATTGGTTCTTGAGAAGCAGGGTTTTTAATGGACAGCAGCGGTAACACTCAGGCTTCAAACAGCAGACGTCTGATCACATGTGGATCTCTGGAATTCTCAGCGGGCAGTTTGTCCAGATCAACCTGGATCAGGCAGGATCAGAGCAAACCTGACAAAACTCAAGCTTACGCCCGTGAAGCCACTAAAACAGCTGGTGGCTAACGCTTCGCAGCCTGTGAAACAGTGTCAGCTGTTACTGAACCTGCAGGATCTCAGTGTGACTCTGTTAAACTGATGAAAGAAAGATCAGAACGTTTGGCTTAAAATCATGAGTGACACAACTGTTAGTCGAGTCTTTGAAAAAGGTGCCTGAAAGCTCTGTTCACCAACATTTCAGACTTTTCAGAATCTTAATTAATGTTAATTAGAAAAGTGACTATTGAATGAACTAAAATCAACTAATTTGGAACAACTTAAAACTAAAAAGTCATCGTGTGACCCATCAGAAGAGTCTGAGCAGAGGAATACAAAGACTTACTGAGTCTTTAGTATGTAAAATCCTTGAAGGCCTTGAATTTACATACTATATTCAAGGACCTTTCCAGGGCCTGCAGACACCCTGATTAAAAAAATAAAAATAAGTAAAAGATGTGACCCAGATAAATGTTGTGCCAAGTTAAAGTACTGTAGGACTACTACTTCCACCTGACGACACATAATAGCTCCGTATACAAAATATCTATCAACACTGTCAACGAAACCTAAACCACCGACATCAAAGATACATTTTACACCGAATACCATCTTTTACATTTACATTCATATCATTGGATGAGTGCAAACATGACGCGTAAACAGAACGATGCAGAGACGGGAATGATTCTATTAAACGAGCCGCCACGAGCTGTTTAGGATACTGCAGGTGTACTGTGATGTACTGCATTCACGGCACTGTAAGTCACTTTGGATGAAAGCGTTGATACGACGTCATTCATTCGTGATCGGAGAATCTCCACCCGTTTCTGTGTGAATGAGTGCCGGTTCAAGCCCGAGCGACGGGGTCTTAAAGCGCGGCGGCTCTTCAGTGTGAGCTCTACGTTAACTCGAGAGTACATTCGTTTTATGTGTGGCGTCCTCCAGACCTGAGCCAAGTCCACCTGCATGCATGGCTCGTTTTTATCCGGCGATGTAGTGGAGGGTAAAATCTCTCAAAGGCTGGAAGAAGGAAACTGCTGAGCTCCACCAAAAGCTCCAATCAACTCCAACTCTGCTTTACTGACACGCTCCACTTTCTATCATTAGACCAAATCCAACAACGTGTTGGTCCGCCTCGCAATAGTTTCTGACTTCCTGTCCGTAAATCTTTAAAAACACCTCACAATTACAGCTTCATGTTTAAAAAGGTTCAGTGACACATCGAACAGCTGCTCACTGTAGTTTTCAGCAAACAAACGGGAGGAAATCGAGCATTCGTTGGGACTATTTTTAGCGGCGGATGAATCCACGTTTGGTGCTGTAGTGAGTGTTTGTGGCAGCAGGACGGTGTGTGTGTGTGTGTGTGTTCATGGTGATGAAGGAACATGTCAGCCAGTGAAAGTGAGGCTCACTGATGTGTTTTAATGGAGCTCTTTGGCTCAGAGGAAGAAGATCGATCAGGCTGTGAACTGTTAGCAGTTAGCAGCTAGCATTCACTGCTGGTTTGGGTCTGAACAAAACTGGATGAGCAGCTGTCCCCTTCATTAATTGGTGGCTTTATTAAATAGCTTTGCACTTGTTTGAAGGTGAATGTTTTTACCTGTGATGGAGCTATGCTAGCAGTTTCTCCCTGCGCTTCAGTCTTTGTGCTAAGCTAGGCTAACAATGGAAAACAAGAGTACTAAGTGGAATATTATACAAAAAGAGTGGGTCCACTTCTATCTGACTTTATCCTTCACCACATCTCCGGTTTAATCCTGCTTTGGTAGCAGGTTGGTTTGCCAGGAAAATAAAAGTCACAATAAAATATATCCAAGTCAGTACATCAAACTGTACAGTTACCAGCCAGCAGCTGGATTGGTCCTTCAAACCAAAGACAACAATTGTATGCAAAGTTAATCTGACTCAGGTCTGGCGTCATCGAGCTCCTGTCTGTGCTTTACAAGCCAAACCAGAGCGGCGAGGGAGCATTAAATCCGTCACAACTGAGCTGTTTTTGAGCCGTCTCATTTAATCTGTGATGAGAACAGAAGTCCCCTCACAGCAAGGCCAGATCTGAATCACGGTGAGCTGCGTTCAGACTCTTCAGAGAGACTCGAGCAGCTACAGAAGCTTCTGTCTGACCGGTGATGGTGTGGATGCAGATTTTGGCGCACCGACTCCATCTGTGAGGATGAACTCTGTGACCCCTCAGCATGACCATCATCTCTCTGATCCTAGACGGAGTGTTGATGCTGGTGGTGGCGCAGATGGTGCGGGCTTCACGTGACATTATTTCAGATAGCACGCTTGGTTAGAGCTGCCGGGGATTTAACTCTTCCAAATCCAACAAAGAGCAGGACGGAGCCGCTAACGTTAGCCTGAAGTCTGATAGCATCCAGGAGCCTCTCCTGCAAAGACGGGAAACGCTGCACAGTCGACGAGCTAGTCGTGACTGCACTAACAAACATAATGCTGCTTTGCCTTGGAAGGAAGTAAGTTAGCTGAACATGCTAACGTTTGCAGCTTACATTAGAGCTGACAAACACACTGTTCCACCATCCAAATACAAGGAGCATCTCGCTTTCTGCAGGCCCACGTGAACTGCTTCAACATGTGGAGAAACTCAAGCTACGATTGGACGATCGCTGTACGGATCCACGTCAGCTATCGGGATGATCACAGGTCGCGATCGCTGCCGTTCGGGCTCGAAAGCACAGACAGAGACGAGATAACGGGACTGATCGGGAGTTTCTGGGAACCGGGCCGGGACGGGAAGGTCCAACCGGAGGAGAGGACGTGTCGTCGACGTCACTGGGACTATTTCTCCTCGTTCCATCTGATTCAGGAAGGAAAACTGTCAACAACTTGTTTCCAGGATCAGACCTCAACTGGACTTAAATCTCAAATCAGACGATGAATACAAAAAGCACGTTTTTACCTGAAGTGTCTCTAAGATGCAGAGGAGAGGATCACCTGTTTTACTGCACTAAATATTATGATCTGTGCTGACAAATGAGACAAAAGACTAGAAGCTATCATTTGTTTCTGTGTTTGAACACTGAAAGTTTCGTCACGCTCACATCCAGCTGGAAAAGCCCAGTGTCCCACTCCATAAAGGTCTATTTCAGTGCAGTAATCTATGGAAAAGTACGAAATGTGCAAGAACGGCGTCGGCGGTGAAAACAACGTGATGCCAAAGTGGTCATGCAGTAATATCTGTTATAGCATTTTGTCCTTCAACCCTGTAACGCAGTAAAAGTTACTGTGATGAATGATGAGTTTTCTTCAATTTGAAGAAACTGGAAAAGAAACTTTTGCTTTTTGTTTTTATTCTCTCATCAGGGATCAAACCGCTGACACCAAGCTGTCATTTCTAAGAGACTTTAAACTTCACTCTCTCATTTTCTCTGGTTTTCTTCCTCTGATTTAGAAAAATAATTGATTAAAAACTGCAAAGGAAGCGTCATTCAGGAGGAGCACCTGTATCCAACAATACAAATATTTCATGTCGGATTTGAAAGGTTATTTTACGTAAAGTAAATGTTTTTTCTACGAACTGAATTCCCTCTTAACGTAGAATGTGTTGGATTTTAATTCTTATCCCAAAAACTGATCATGTTTCTTAAATTAAATGAACAAGTTGCTCCATTTGTGCTCCCGTTGCTGCACAACCTTCGCAGGAAAATCACATTGTGTCTAAATTTGCGGAGCTGCAAACATTTCCGTGTCGAATTAAGATTTTCTAAACGACTTTCCTGTTTCGTTTCCTGTGCGGAAACACTGAAAGCCATTTCAAAAATGTCACGAGTCAGAAAATGCTGCCGACGTGCCGGCGTAGAGATTTTAGTCGAAACAAGAGTTTATTTTAAAAGGCCGTCTGCTCTCTTCCAGCTGAACGAGAGCATCAGTCCAGACTTCGTAACATCTGCTGGACCGAACTGAAGGAGGACTCGCGTCAAGTGACCTCGCAGTACTTTTCCATAGCTTAACACACTGGAATAAAGTCATGGTTGAATAAAGTTTTACCGCTGACACCCCCTCTCCTCCGAGTCTCTCCACAGTTCTACGCCTCGTACCCGGCGGACCGGCGCCGCTGGTGGTTCCAGATGTCGTCCCTGTGTTCGGGTCTGCAGAACAGCCGGGACGACTGGGCCAGCCGCTCCCGGTGCTCCCGCTCCCGGTCCCGCTCCCCGCCCGCTTTGGACGACGGAGGACGGCCGCCGAACTTGGAGGAGGACTGGGTTCTGTTGTCATGGAGACCAGAAGAGGAGAGCTGACCTCCCGCCGACCTGGAAATGTCACATGAACATGAACAAATAAACAGAGGAAGAGGAAGGAGGTTGTAGTGAATGCAAACCAGACCGGCTTTTACAAAAACTGGCTCTGATGGCTGATCGACTCAGGAAAACCGCCACGGCACTCCGTCTCCACGCGAAATAACGCTGTTCACTTATTCTTCATCTATTCAAAAAAAACGGACCAATGTGTATTGACTGCAGGTCTTCATCATCATCGTCATTTTTCTCCAAGAAAAGTGAACATTATGCTCCAGAAGTGGTTTTAACACAAGATAAATGCAGTTAATTCATCTAACTTCACTTCCTGTTTGTGATTTAAACTCTTTTCATTGAAGTGTCTATAATCAATATTTCTATAACAACAATGTCAAATGACGATGTTTCCATCCAAATTTAGTTAAATTTGGATTAAAATTCCAGAAAACTGGCAAAAGAAAATGCAAATCAATGCATGTTTCCATCCAACACTGTTAATGAAAAGACCTCCAGTCAAACACTGGAGTGAACATGTCGTTTCGTTTCTCATCCCTCCACACTGATGTGAAGCTTTCGCTGCTTCTCTTCGTCTCCACATGCACAGTTCAGTAATGAGACGAGTAATGAGACAGTGCCAGTTTGGACCACTAGAGGGTGCTCATGTTGCACAGGTGACGCACACACACACACACACACACACACACACAGGTAACCCCACTCCAGTGACTGAGTGGATGGACAAAGTGTCACATGTTTAACGATGAATTAAAGATGACAAACACAGAAATCTGACAGACGACACGACGGCCCTCATGAATGATGGAGCAGCCGCTCTGTCACCGTTTGGCTCTGATTCAGACCATCAGCAGCAGTTTACCTGCTCTGTTAGAGCGCCGAGCACCTGGACGGTTTACAGCTGAGAGCAACTCCAATAAACCAATAAAAATCCTGAAGACGTTTCTTGTGTAAAAGAACTAACGGTGACAGATTCATCTGAAAGAATCCAGTTTCAAATCCTACATAGATCCTGCATGAGTCCAGAACCACCGCCAAATGAGTCCTGATCCCAACAAAAACCTCTTCAGGAAGCAAACAAGAATACTCAGTTTGAGACTCGATGCAACAGTACAACAAGAATAAACCGTGTGATAGACGGGCTGAGTGACGGCGGCTGCAGGGAGCGATCAGCCTGGGCTGATATGAGCCGACGATGAGGAACTCACCTGCTCTTCGTGATTCTGTGAGGTCCATTATCAGTGGGCTGCTGGTACTGATGAGGACACAGAGAAGGTCAAAGGTCAGGTCATGTTTTAGACAGAGCTCACAAACCACGGACCAGAAACAAGCAGAGAGTAGCTGCAGTACCAGTAGCTGTTTACTGGTAGTACTGACCTGTTCTGACTGAAGTATGAGCAGCTGGTTGACGAGGACGCAGTTTTACTACTGACACATTCTGTGAGTAAATTCTGAAACAGCCCAAACTGTCAGGTAACTTCCAGCTGAGCTCCACCAAACTTTCACCTGACCACAGGTGTAATTAAACACACCTGTGTGGGAGGCCGAGCCTTTACTTTGCAAAGCAACCAGCAGCTGTAGCTGCCAAATGTGGTGGCATTAAGCGTTGTACTTGAGTAAATGTACTCAGTTACATTCCACCACTGGGACTCTGTCGTACCTTGTAGTGGCTGCACTGCTGCGGGCTGCCGTTCACCTGGTAATACTCCACCAGTCTCTCGGCCAGAGCGATGCGTCTCAGCAGATTCTCGATGAAGCGCTGGATTCGAACTTTACCGCACGTCTCCTGACGAGCCGCCGCTTCCAGAAACTTCTGGATGGTTATCACCTCCCTGGAAAACAAAGAACTTCAGTACAGCAGCTGAAGAAACGTACTTTTCACCTCCGGCTGGTCCAGCGAGCAGCTCGTGACCCTGACGGGGGAACCACCTGGTGGTGTTGGGTTTGGAGGAAGAGTCTCAGGGCATGGAGTTACATGGTGGACATTACAGGGTCTAGCATTTTAGCCACACTCAAGACTAAATGTGAAGTAATTTCAGCCTCTGCCGCTTCAATTTGGACCATTAAAAAAAAATCTGTCTCTTGTGAGCCCCCCGACTTTATGCAAATGCAGTTCTAAATCGCTGCAGGACCCCGTTCAGTCGGCACCGTCACGGCTGAAAGGGCTACATTCTGTGCAGGGCTGTGAGGAGTGTTTTCCAGCAGTCTGTTAACGTCAGATTTAAAGATTTTTAGCAGACTGAGTTGACATTTCAATGCAGCGTTGATCCATGCATGAACAGCTCTACCGTCGGGGGGTCCTGGGTGCATGACCCGGGACCCAGCGATCCACTGGGCCTCTGCACGACAAATTGAGACACAGTAAAGGTTAATTGGGAGAGATCTCTTTAATTAAGCTGCCGTGGATGCTAACAGTACTCACAGAACACCCAGAACAGACTCAGCATTGCACTGCTGTCAGACTCCAGGAGCCCCCATCGGCCCGCTCACCTCTCTCGTCGCTCCAGCTCGTTCTCTGAGGCGTTGAGCTGCTCCCTCAACGCGGCGATCACCATGACAGCCACGTCCACCTGCCGGCTCAGCGACCTCTCCCTCTCGGCGACCTCCTGCCTCTCCTGGGCCAGGTGCTGCGTGTGAGCGCGCTCACACAGGAGCTCCGTGTCGGTCTGGGCGAGCTCGGTGCTCACCTTGGCCAGCCGGCGCTGCATGGTGCTGTCGGCCGCCCGCAGGATGCTGGCCAGTCGCCGACGCACGGCGGCCGAGGCCGCCGCCGTCTCCAAACCGGAGTACGAGTTCTGCTCTGGTGGTTACGGGAAAGGAGATAAAGTTTTAGCTGCGTTCTCACGACCCTGTCTGCCAGGAAAGAGTCACCGCTGTGACATATATGATAAAACTCACTGAAGACCAGCGTGATTAATAAAGACTGAAGGTGACAAACAGCGAATAAACCTGCCTCAGATCAGATTCCAAGCCGTCACTCATTTCATTACATTTCTGGGTCTCGTGTTGCATTCATGTCTGACGCTCACTGAAAAACCACAAAAACAATATAACAAAAAGTGAATTAAGTATCTAAACCTGAACGCACCAACCAGGCCCAGGTCTAGGTCCAGGTCCGGGTCTAAAGGGGGGCCAAGAGGAGCTGGAGGCGGGAACGGGAGGTGATGGTGGTTGAGGTGATGGCCTGCGTCTGACCTTCTGATGGACATTTTGATATCCTCCTCATTTCTGCCTCCATCTCTCTCTTCACCTTCGTCGTCCTCCTCCACCTCCTCTTCTCCCACATCTTCGTCCTCTGTGCCCGCTTCCTCTTCGTCATCGTCGTCGTCCTCCTCCTCAGCCTGCGTCCCCACCCCGACGCTCTGGGTGCGTCTCCTCACGGAGCTGTAGGAGTGGAGGTAACTGCTGTCTCTGCTGTCGCTGAGGGAGCGGGCGTGAGGCGGCCGCCCCGCGCTCTGCTGCCCCCTGCGGGTCGGGAGGCTCATGTCGTGCCAGGGGATCGCCGCCGTCAACGGATCGGGGAGTTTGCCGGTGATGCTGAAGCCGCCGGCGATCACGTCTGGCGAGCGGTAGGAGTGGCGGTACTCCAGGTGTGCCCGGAGCGAGGCCAGGCTGCGGAAGCGCTCCTGCTCGCCACAGCGGGGGCAGCGGAAGGGGAGGTCACAGGAGGTGACGGTGACGGCGCCGTAGGCCTGGCCATTCCTCTCTAAGAGGAAGGAACCTGAACCTCTGGAACACAACTTCTGCTGCATCACTCCACACCTGGAAAACAGAGGAACAGAGGAACGCTGAATTCTCATTTAAGTCCTTCATGAAGCAAAAATACCAAAAAATCTCAGACAGGAGGATTTACAGCTTTCCCTGTTCATCATCACTGCAAACCGAACATCTTTGGATTTTTGACATTATTTGAAATGTTTAAATGTTGAAATGATTATTTGATCAATCAGGAAAGAAAACAAAGATTCAGAGCTGAAACATAATCGATTAATTAACTTGTCAATTAACAGAAATTTTATTATTTTGATGATCATTTAGCAAACAAAACACCAAATACACTTTAGTTTGTCACTAGATTATAATGGGTGATGTCTTCATGTGTTCAAGTGTTACTAATGCTGATTCTACATTTTTAATGAGATTAATCCATTATAACATATCATAATCTGTCTGATTTATATTTTGTATTTGACCTGCAAAGTAACTACTTTATTATATTATATATATAAACTGTAATTAGAGCAAGTGTAGCATCATGAGAGCACAAACACACTGCTTATCGTTGAAGATGTGTCATTTCTCTGTGGATGAAGGCTAAGAGGACAGACCGGATGACAGCAGGTGACCTGAGCAGCCAAACAGCGGCTTTATTCTCCGGACACAAACAAAACAAACGAGACATTTTTCATTTCACACTTTTCCTTCTGTGTCCATTTAATTCTGCGTCTGAATAAAAGCGTAACAGGTCACCCCTCACACAATCTTTAGCATCGTTAGCCGCTGTAGCGTTAGCCCTACCCGCTGAGTGCGCTGCACAGCGGAGGCTAACGTTAGCTAGCAAAGAGCAACAATCGCTGAATCATGATTCAACAGAAAACGGTGAACGTGCCGCTCTTACCGCGTGCAGTTTAACGGCAGGTTTTCAATAAACCTCTAACCGTTAATGTCTGACGGTGTCATGTCGCAGATGGAGACAGGCGGCAGCCCGCATGATGTCATTCATTCAGAGACACACCGTGGACCACCGTCAGGTTAGCCACCGAGCGATAACCACACGACATCCGGTTGGTCTTTCAAAATCAAGCTAATGGAAGAAGTAAGTGCGTAAAAGTTGGTAACACTTCCTGTTTGTTGTGTTAGTGCTCTGTATTATGTGATGCTCAGTTCTTAGCTTTTATTAAGTACACTGCATAAAAAAACAGTTTTTTTTAACTTTATTGAAATATTTATCACATAGAAATAGGTTGTTAGAGGCAAAGTATCCATTTTATCATTATCTCTCTGTATATATCTGGCTGTCTCTAGATAGATATGTTACATAATTCCCTATTAAATAAAGACAAAATATACATTTAAAAAGAATACAAAAAATAAAAGCCTGAAATCCTACTTAAGTCACTTTAAATTGCTTCTTAAATGCATGTGCTCATTTCCTATGAGCAATAAATTTGAGGAACTAAATTCAATTTCCAAGTTCAACAATTCAGTGATGCCCAGAAAAAAATTCAGTGACAGTCAGAAGTTATTTTTTCACTCTTCTTCCTTTATAAGTTACAAACATGTAACACCAGTTGTATAACTTCATGTGCAGCCTTATGGTAGCGCTACACCTGGCACCTGCATCAATGATAAATCTGGTCTCATGCACACTGTTTGATAGGAAGTCTCTGGGGAAGAGTGCTGAGCAACAAAGATGGAGTCAAACAATTTTATTATAGAGTTTTTTTTCTCATCATGATCATGTACAGTGATTGTGTATATTCATAATAGTCCATAATCTAATCAAAGGATTGTTTGAAAGCAACAGTTTTTCAGGCAGAGATGAAGCTGCCAGTATAAAGATAATTCAACCATTTTAACCAGGTGTTAAAAATCAGCTTTAAATCAATCTGTCATCTGAGGCTTTAGATGCTAAACGATGATGCATTCAGGTGTTATTTGGTGCAGAAAAACCAACCCAGAAGGGGAACAGTGAGACTGTGGAGGATTATAGTAAACAGTCAGTGTCTGGTGGAGCTGTTACTGCTCAGTGGGACACACGTTGCGGTCTTTGCAGCAGAAGTAATGTACCACCACGCTGTTGTTATACCTGGCAAATGCACTGTTTCCTATTTTCTTCTTGCAGACCCCAAGCCAAGAGGGAGAGGAGGAGGGTGTATGCAGACGTGACGCCATTGCAGATTTGTTGTTTAAAATCTTTGATTCTGGAAGCTCATGACGTGATGAGGAAAACCTGCTCATAGATTTAAATGAACAGTTCTGTAATATAAAGGTTTGTTTTTACTGAATATCTACTGTCTGGGTCTCATTGCACACATATCACTCTCATTACTACTGACAGAAAACACATTAATGCTGACATTAAAACACATAGGTATTACTGTGATTTACTATTATGGGGATGACAAATGATGTTATTATATTTGTTTACATGTTTCCAGAACAGTTTCACCCTGTTTTACAGTTCAGATATAGAAACTAAAAATGTAGTGACACAAAATAGACTTCAGGATTGATAAACATTTAATTAACTTTTTTTTTCTGACATGGACCTAAGCTTCATTCTGAAATTAGACTTTCAAAAAGGTAAATCATAAACGTAGATGCCAGTGTATTTGGAGTATTTCTCTTCATCAGAGTGGATGTACAGGTCACAGCCAATAAAACATGACACAATTTGCCAGAAAGGGACAAATAAGCAAATAAATGCGCAATGAAATCAATTTATTTTGAAAGTATAAATCAGTAAACAGTCAGCTGCAGAAAACAGCAAGCAATTTCCAAAAACACATAAAACACATCAACATCATTTTTCTCGTCACAAAAATTCATCAACTAGGTTTAATTCTACTCTGTGCTCTGGCAACAATTTTATAAGTAACTATAAAATGTTGAATTTGTATATAATCATCTTCTAAATCACTCAGATGTTGTAGCAGTCTGCCAACACTGGGGGGCACCAAAGCTTAAATATTACTTAAAGCCCTGAGCTGCGTCTCCCAGGCAGCTTTCCCGATCAGTTTACAGCCTCCGACGAATTTCTGCATCAATTAAATGTTTCAGAAGAAAAATGAGTGCAATGTCTGAGGGGGAGGACTGTGTGACTCAGCTCAGGGCAGAAAAGTATGTAGGAGCTCCTCTCCTACATAGTCTCCTTTCCTTTCCTCCTCTCCTGCCTCCTTGCTTCCTACTGACAGTGCTGCTGGTAGTCGAGTTTCGCTCCCAGCCTGGTTACTGCCAGGTGTTTGTTGAAGGCGTCGTCCATCTTTTTGCTTTGTTCTGGTGTAAAGTGGTTTTTCCAGTCCCCGACCTCGCCTGCCCAGGGACACAAACATCACACAGTTAAACTCCCGCGCTCTGATTTTCCCTCACATTTCTTCTGAAGTAGCTTTAAAACAAAAAAATCTGCACCACGCTCTGTATTTAACTCACGAACATGAGATTGATATCCATCTACACTCTGATAAAAAACAAATAAGACAACTTTATTACAAGTGGTCCTGGTAAATAATTGACCTGTCCTCCCTGCACTCACAGATAATACCAGGTATTATTTCCAACATGATATCGCTTTCCAGGACACAGACGTGTGTGAATACGAGTTATTTGACCTTGCTGTAGTGTAATGCTTTGCTTTCAGAACACTTTGACTTTGCTGCTTCATCGTAGTTTGCTTTGTTTTTAAGGACTCGCTTTTTTGGACTCATCATTACACAAATATGTTGCGAAGCTTTATTTAGCCCAGGGTGCCAAATATGTACAAGACATAGATTTAAAAAGCAAAGCAGCTTTGGCTTCAGTGTTCAGAGCGAATAACATGCAGTGCGACATGTAGTGGACGTGCACGCTGCAGCATAGTTAGAAAACAAATGGATTTTTGAACTAGAATAGAATTAAATGGATCAAAAAGGTCACGGAGCAACAGTCCTGAGAGGTGTTTCATGTCTGTTTCATGGCACCTTTTCTGAACACGACATCTCCCAGAGCGTGCGAGTTGGCGGAGCTCGTCTTCATGGCTTTGAAGGTGCTCCTCTCCGAGATCTGCTGGACCTGAGCCTCCGTCAGGTTGTAGCCAAAGAAGGTGGACATGAGACGGATGCCCTTGCTCAAGTCCTGCAAGACGGGAAATAGAAGCGGAGCCGTTACAGAAAGCAGAGAAAGCTGATCAGAAATGCTTTTATTACAGCAAAAAACATCAAAGCCACACAAGCTTTATGTGAAGCCTGAGCATTTTACATGTAAACATCAGATTACTGATCCTCTATATCACAGAGCCACGACTTCCTGTCAGTTAAAACCAAACACTGTGTGTCTGGTCTACCTGTTTTAGTTCCTCATAGGTGATCACCATGACGTTGGGATCGTCCAGCCTCTTCTCCCAGGCCAAAGCGTGGTCAAAGTATGAGCCCCAGGGAACTACACACACACACACACAAAATAAATAAATAAATGAACAAAAATTAATGTCTAAATCGTAAAAAACACCTCAAACAAACTTTCAGGCCTCGAACAGATGATCTGTGTAAATACATTCAGCGGTGGAAAGGAACTAAGTACATTTACTGAAGATCGTATTTCAGCACAATTTTGAGGTACTTTTATGCTATTTTATACTTCGACTCCAGTACATTTCAGATTGGAATATTGTACTTTTTACTACAGCAGGTGACCAGTTTTGAAAATCTGATGCATAAACATCGATGAAGATATCCAACAGGACTAAGAAGCAGTTAATGAACTCCATTTGAATACTGCTCACATGCTAATGCATCAGTAATAATCCAATAATATATTAAAACAGAGTTTCTGCATAAAACTTTGGTACTTTACTGTGTTTTGCTCCTAATACCTCTACATTGTACACTTTGAACCAGGATATTTTTATACTGTGGTATTGCTCACTGGATCTGAATTTCACTGAGTCGTAAACATAAAAGCAGAGACGCCCTAAAGCTGTAAAGCTGCACCGTTTCATGAAATAAGGGCCAAAAATGGTGCTGATATCTGTCAAGTTTCTCATGTTGTGTCAGGCTGAAAGCTCTGTGGAAACCGTCTGAACACAGCAGCACAACTCAGAGACCAGGACGGGTAAACTCATCCAAAGGGTTCGACAGCAGAGAAGAAGGCTGACCTGCAAAGGCAGAACACAATATAGGCAATGTGGCGGGAGATGAATGGACGTGGCTCATATATACTGTGTTCTGCAGGGCTAGTAGGTGTGTAGCATTCAGGGGGTCGGTGATGGGGAATGGAAGGAACAGAGGTCACTACAGGGCAGCTGGGAGTGGCAGCACCTGAAGCTGTGAAGCTGTAAAGTTAACCTCTGTACAGATCTGTGATCTGTGGGCGGTGATGCTGACTCACAGTTACAGCAGAGTGACAGAGTACAGTTCAGGCAGCTGCAGCCACATGTTGCACGGCACGTTGCTTCACCTCTGATCCACTTCAGTGGTGTGTGACCTGTTTTTTCCTCCACTGCACGCAGTGGAATGAGGACGACACGTTCAAAACCACAAAGCATTCAGGTGGGGGAGGGGGGCTTCTGTGGTTGTTTTTGCAAAGTCATGGTATCAGTCTATATACTACAGTGCAGTGGCGTGCACAGGGGGGGTGAAAAACGCGCGCTAAAGTGCCCTCTTGGGAGCCAAAACGCGTGCTCAAGTGAAGTCCTTTTCGCCCCTGCTTCACCTGCTGTGTCTGATTATTGTTCAGAGCAGGTTATGTCTTTGAAAATGAAATGAAATGAAGCAGCTTTTCTCTTCTCATTTTAACGTGCCCCCCCCCCCCCCCCCCCATGTGTGGACCCAATTAGCACAGACATAAATGAGATGCTATGATGCTATTGTGGAATTACATTTTCACTTTCACGTTTGCATTAACATTTTAATGAAGTCCCCTGTGTGTTTCCATACCAGGTATTAATCTCCTTTATCCAATCACGTGTTGACCCTCGCTCCATCCTCGCTGTGAACCACTGAGCCTTTCAATCATGATACTATCACCTGTCACCAATCAACCTGTTTACCTGTGGAATGATCCAAACAGGTGTTTTTGGAGCGTTCCACATCTTTCCCAGTCTTTAGTTGCTCCTGTCACAACGTGTTTGAAACGTGTTGCTGCATCAGATTCAGAATCAGCAGATATTTACAAAAATCACTGAAGCTGATGAGCTCAAACATTAAATATATTGACTTTGTGCTGTTTTCAGGTGAGTTCATGTCACAAAGGATCAGCAGGTGATCACATCCTGTTTTATTATGCTTCCCACAGAGCAACAGCTGTTTTAGAATCAGGGCTGACTGTGAAGACACGAGAAGCATCTTAATGCACATTTTATGAGTGTCTTGATGTCGTAAACTCTCTGAATGAACAGTCTTGTTTCAGGCCCGCTTGCATGTAAATCCATGGAACATTTGCACAGTTTATCAGCCCATAAACACAGCAGAGCTCACGAGCGTGCAAAGCAAACGCTGATGTATCTGCGGCGAGGGCGATAAACTCACTAACAAACGCCATAAACAGACTTCTGATTTCATGTAACGCCTCATCATCAAATGTGGTCCAATTAAAACAGAATAATCAGTGACCAGCTCACCGTCTCCACTCATGAAGTCGGAGTAGAAGGACTCCCAGGACTTCGCGGAGGGGAGGACCGGGTTGTTGTTGTAGAAATGGAAGAAGGAGACCAGAGTGTCTTTAGGGTTCCTGAACACCACCAGCATCTGCACAACAACACAACACACTGTAGACATGGAGCGGATGAAGGTATGAATAAAGTAATACTGTAAAATACTGTTGCTGCATAGTTTTTCTTCTTCTATGGTGCAGAAATGACTCATTAGTCGTGTATATTCCTTGTGTTAAAAGCCACTTCTTTTGTCCCGCTCATCATTTTTTCCATCTCTGCTCATTTAAACTCAGCTGTGTTTCCCATCTGAGACATTCAGGGACAAAGCTCTGACGGGACACCGTGTCCTCCTGTCCCATGTGACGATGTGAGCGGAGTCAGTCTGAGCGGAGTGTCTCTCTGCAGACTTACTTTAGTTTTCTTTGCGTAGAAGGAGGGGGGGATGTTGTCGGGGTGCATGTGAGTCCCCAGAAACCTCGGAGACGGATCTTCATCCACCGCCTGAGGGCAGAGTCGGACAGAGAAGATGAGAGGATCAGCTACAGCTCATCTGCTAAGAGAACATCTGTTCAAGCTGAATACTCTGAATACATCAACATCATAGATTCTACTGTTGATCGATATGTTATTCTACATTAACACACAGTATAAGTTTAAGTATAACACTGGTTGTGGGTATTTTAATTACTCTTGAATACTTCTTATTTTTATTTCTCTTGTTCTTTATTCTATATTCCTGTAATTCATTTTTTGCGTTTCTCTGTTTCTCTTTAATTATTTCCATCCTTGTGCTGCTGCAACACCTGTATTTCCCCTCAGGATCAATAAAGTTTATAATTTAGTTAATAATGTTTCTGAAAACACATTTCTTTTTTGTATCTGCTGGAAGCAACTGAAGCAGGAATGACAGTTTTAATGCTTCTGCGCTCGCAGCACCTGGCTAAACAAAGACTGAGGTCTTAGTCTGATAATGAAAAGATCAACAGTGACCGACGTGTTTCCTGTTTTAACACAAACCCACAGCCTTTCCCTGAGATTACAGACAGTCCTGAACGTAACCAGAGATTTAGAGTTTAAAGGTAATTAAATGGAGAGATGGAAACAGACGCCACATTTAAAGGATAACTTTGTTTTTTTTTACAACCTGGACCTTATTTGTAGCATTACATACGACCATTTACTCACCCAGACAACTTTGGTGGCATTTGGAGTCGTTTTGAAGAAATTAGCCCCAGAGGAGCGGCGCGTATATCCGTATAATGCTCAGAGGGGAATTGCTAATGCTATTCCCCTCTGAGCCCGTGGTGGCATGTTATCAACATCCAGTGTCTCTAGGCAACTACCTCTGACGTGGATGATGTCATTACCGAACGCCGCGCGCTGCGAGCAGCGAGCCACAACACGGCTGACTCTGCGGCGGTCGGCTACGAATACGCAATAACGAACCACAGCTGTGCCAAACTACAGCTAAACTAGCCGACCTCCAGCTCAGAGGGGAATAGCACCAGCATATCAGAACTAAATACTGGAATATGAACGAGTTTCTGCAGATTATGTGTTATATAGAGGCTGCGCATGGGTGCCCCGAGTACTCGCATTATACGGATATACGCGCCGCTCCTCTGGGGCCAATTTCTTCAAAACGACTCCAAATGCCACCAAAGTTGTCTGGGGGAGTAAATGGGCGTATTTAATGCTACAAATAAGGTCCAGGTTGTAAAAAACCAAAGTTATCGTTTAACAGCTTCTTTCCACTGACATGAACAGATATTTTAGATTTTAGTGCAGGGAGTCAGAAAGAAAGAGTTTATCTAAAAACAGACATGGAGGCAAACAGTCAGCAGGTATAGAGACTTAATCTGACACAAAACCATCCCACAAAACCACGACATGCTGGTTATACACTTTGATTTATGTACAAACTAAACAAAGGAGATATGATGTGTGAGTTACTGCCAGGCCGAAACTGCTGTGTGTGTGTGTGTGTGTGTGTGTGTGTGTGTGTGTGTGTTCAGACTTCTGTCGCTCCATGTCAGCAGCACTGACAGTGATCCTGACGGCTGGCTCTGGTTCTGCCCTGGATAGGCTCATTTTCACTGTAGTGGTATGTTAAAGGTGCTGGTAGGCAGATTGCATTAGCTGTTTCCAGTCTTAATGCTAAGCTAAGCTAACTGTCTGCTGGCTGTAGCTTTAAAAGACAAAGAACATTTCAGTTTCATTCTATTATTTGCTGCTTTTTTTAATGAGGCGTGAGCTTTCTGACCAAATATTTGTCTTTGATTTGTTCTTTCATTCGGTCTTTATGGCAGGAACAGCCAGGCGGGCTCACACAGGAACATTATCTTCATGCTCAAACCACAACGACACTGAAGTGGTTGATCTGAGTGTCAACACGTCAACATTCACAATGAGGCAGAGTCTGTTTGGTTTCCTCCACAGGGACACTGAGAATGAACGTGAGATAGGAAAAAATATTCATTCACAGCAGGGAAAAATTGAGGTATTACAGTATTACTGTAGTCGATATGAATGATTTAAAGTAGGCCGACAGAAACAGAAACTACACAAGAGCAAACAAACCCACACTGAAATGACAGGAAGTGGAAGCACATGTACAGTGACTCCATCTACTGCTGTCCTGCAGGTGACAGGGAAGTCAGGGAAGTAAGTGAGAGTACTGTGATGCCATCAGATATCACAGAGTGCTGTCAAAACCATGGAGGAGCATTTCCAGCCTGGAGCTGCAGTGGACCAATGACAGTCTCACCAACACAGATTCAGACAGCCAGAGTGTCCAATCACGTGTGAGGTGAAGCGAGGGGCGTCAGAGGAGAAGCCAGGTGTAACCACTAAGCGAAGTATTTTCAAAGCGACGGCAGAGACGTGTTCAGTTTGCAGTTGTAAGTTTGCAACTGGCCAAAAGGTGAATCGTCATGTTTTAGCTACGCTGCAGCCTGCAGTCGCCTTTTTCCAGAGATCTGTTCAGAACATCTGGCACAGCTGACACAGAGGTGTCGATCAGTTTCTGTTGTGTTTCATCTGTTGACTGTGTCCTGATATCAAGCCTGCTGAGATACAGCCTGACTTCAGATGATGATTTTTCAGGAGAGGAACTTTAAAAGCTGCAGAGCGTCTTTCTCTGTGGGATCACAGCTGTCAGTGACTCCGTTCACTCGCACAAATGAAGCTTTAATCTGTCAGTTATCAGTCAGATAGCATTCGATGACTCACACAGACAGACAGACGCTATCTCTGTGTGCCTGTCACGCAAACACTATCTGCCACACACACACACACACACACACACACACACACACTCACACACACCTCCAGTGAGTACCTTTAAGGCGTCTGGTCCGAAAAACTCGATCAGCGGAGGCATCTTGGATTCCATGTTCACCCCTTTGGCCTCTGCAATGATCTTCTTCAGCACCCCCACCATCCAGTTAAAACCTGCACACACACACACACACATGCACTCTGAGACCCGGTGCAGTCACCTCCACCTACAAACCACCACCACCACCAGAGTGGAGGATAACACCTGCACCTTCCTCTGCTTCACCTCTGTCCTTCTCTCCTGTTGTGGGGATGATCCTGTCGCTCTGACTGGTCCGCTGGTGAATTATGCATCACATTTAACAGCTGTGGAAACATCACTCTGGATGATTTAAAGGTGTTTACAGACAGGCTTATCACCTGTAAGGCTAAAAAAAAAACAGGGTCCTTGACATGTGATTTTGGTGCTAATTAAACTTGAACTTGCAGCATCTCCAATAAGAGCATCTGCTTGCAGAGTAAGAGGACGACTCAACAGGCTGTTACGGCATTGCATTTTTAATAAACACATTTTCTGGCTGATTTGAGCAGGTTTTTCATATTTTTTTAATGTTTTTCTTCTCTGTGGCAAAAGCTCAGACGATTTAAAGTGACTGACGGCTTGAGCCGTTTCTCAACCTTCACTCCCTTGAAAAGCAAACAGGGTGGTGAGAGATTTATGAAACATTGATGTATTTTCACTCTTCCATTTGTCCGGTTTGTTCTTTTTATAATAAGGATGAATGAAACTCGTTTTATGCTGCTTCAAGCGCTGAAGAGCGACTTTTAAAACGTCATTAGTATTATTTTCTGTTAACGACTGACACTTTAAAAATAGGTGAAGCTAAAGCTAAACAGAGCAACAGAATTTCTGTGCAAACCAAATGAGGCTCCACTGAGAATGACACCTGGCTACTTCCTGGCTGCTTGAGAGTTATGTTGTGTTTGCCGGGACAGAAAGGGGTGACAAAAGCCAGCTGCTGCACACACAGACACAGGGGTGACAGCAGGAAGTACTACAGGCCAGTCAACAGCAGCAGGTAAATATGACGATTAACTCATCTGTCTTCATGGCGTTTCTCCACCAGCAAACTAACGCCTCACACCCCAGAAAGAAAACGCGTCACATTCCTTGAACGCACCACGTCAACAGCAGGAGGGTCTCGCTGCTCTTCCTGTGAAAACTGCACAGTGAGCGCTGCGACATTGAAGGTGGTGTAAACTTGGTGCTTTTAGGTGTCAAATCAGAGCATTTATGGTCTGCAGTGACAGAATTCCTGCAAAGTGATGTCAGTGAAGGCCTCACATGATGCCGTTAAGGAGGTGGTTTTGTCACAACGTCCACCTCTCTTCATATACTCATTATTCTTTAGCTGTTTTTCAGATGCCCCCATTCTTCTTCCATTCTTGATCCTGCCACGTTCACCTGAGCTGTCCCATAATTCTGTTTGCTGCATTTTTGTAAGATTTTTATTTTACATTTTAAGCAGTTGTTGATGAAATCTGTCGTGACTTAAACAGCCGTCACTTTCACTGGTGTCACAGTCATCAACATGACGAGCAACCGGTGGAGGGTGGCCAAAGGTCAGAGGTCACAACAGTTACACCAAATGTTGCTGTGGCCTTAAACAAACTTTATTAATGGATTATATGAATGAGCAGCTTCGCTCATGAATAAATGTTGTAATTGGATCCCTACTCACCACATTTTGGGTAAGCCACCAGCATGATGTCGTCCTCTCGGGCCTTGAAGTTCTGCAAACCCTTTAATTGTTCCTCGGGACACACGATGCGCGGGTACAACACCCCGTTGAATCTGTACAACTTGTCCTCATCACTGACTTCCTTTGCCTTCTGCATCGTGGCCTCTATGCTGGCGACGGAGTCGTCGTTGCTCATTCTGATTCAGTAAGTCGCACCTGCACAGGTGAGAAACTCAGAGATGGTGATTCAAGAGCAGCTGCAGCTTTCACAAACACACAGAATAAACAGGGTGTAACTGCTGCTGCCCTGAGAGTCTGTGTGAGGTGTAGTAAGAAGAGGAGGAGGAGGAGGAGGTGCCTGGCTCCTCCTCCTCTTACCACACACACACACATGCAGGAAAATGTGTGTTGGCGAAGGTGTGACTGATGGGAGATGGCTGTACAATGTTCAGCAGATGGGAGATACATGCTAACAGACTGACTGCAGACCCCAACTCTCTCTCTTTTACACACACACACACACATACACACACAACAGCAGTCATGTTTTTCACTTTCTTCCTCTCTAAGTTTCGTTTCTTGCAGCTCAGTGCGTCTCGTTTGGCTTTAAAGGCGTTTACAGCTGCTAACAGCCCCAAAATCTCTAAGAACTCAAGCACAAACTCCCCCACAAAAACTTCACATATTAGGAAAGAAAGGAGAAAACCTAAAGGGAGGACGTTTTAAAGCCTGATCCCCCTTCCTCAGATGTTTGCGATGTGACATAAGAGGGGTGCAGAGTCAGTCTTTGTTCTGCAGGCCTTCCTGTTGTGTAATTGTGGAATGTTGTACTTTGCTACAAGGTTTAAGCAATAAAATAATCTTTAAATTGCTCTCTCACCAGAGAAGAGCTGCCATCGAAAGGCTTTTTACTTTCTCCTAACTTTATTGTTGTGCCCCACATTACCAAAAACCAAACTCCCTGTATGTGAAAACTTACCTGACAATGAACCTGATTCTGATTCTGAATGTTTTCCTCACATCTTGAGATTAAAATTCCATCGATTTACTGTTGCAGGACAGATTCTGAACAACAAAAGGTCAAAATTGAAACATGCTTCATGTGGATTCAGCCCAAAAAACACTGGAATTACATTTCCCATGATGCAAATCGACCATCTATTTTATCTGGTAATCACATCTTTCAAACTGTAGGCCTTTAGTTTGTAATTCAGGCTTTCTGTTTAAAATATCCTGATGGACAAACTTCCTCCAGAGTCACAGACGACATCATACGTAACTCAAACGTGTGTCTCCAGGAAATGATGTGAAAGAAAATACTCACTTGATTCTTTTTTCTATAACTGACAATGTGTTTAATTTGTTGTCCACTAAAATGTCTTGCAATATAATATCTGACTGTTTTACTGTCCATGAAGTGAACCCATGCTGTCAGAGGGTTTTATAGTCTGCTTCTAATTCACAGAAACTACAAGGCGAAGCCTTCGGGGAGTGTCCTACAGTAACAGGATGAAGCTGCCGTTATTTTATCTTCTCTGAAGAAGCAACAATCACTTTATCCTGCTGACTCGTCTGTGGCTCTCTGATGGCTTTTAATATTGTTTTGCGGACATAGAACTTGAATCTACTTGTTAGTGGAATAAACTGCTCTACCAGCGAGGACGAGCTGGTAGAGCAGGTAGATATCGTGGACAGCTCAGTTCTGAATGGATCCACCACAGCGAGCTGCAGTCATTCATTTCCCTGCTCACAGCCTGAACGGTGCAGATTTACACATCACTATCTAACAAATCTGCCAGATGCACTTTTCTTTTACAGATCTGCACGATGCTGTGCAGAAGACATCAACAGTATTATTTTGAATGCTGCTCACTCTTTTAGTCCTCAGATATCACTCTTTTCTCTCCGACTCATCCTCCCTGCACTTCTCTCTTTCTGTGCTCTGGCTTCTCTGTCTTTCTTGTTTTCTCTTGTTGTTTGGGTCTTTCATCTATTTGTTTCTGTTTGTTTCTCTTTTATAACTTTATTTACATTAGAGTCTGTATTGTGATGTATGTTTTGTGAATGCATTAGTTCCCCGCAGTTGTTCTTCCTGTTATTTGGTGCGATCATTTTGTCAGCCACCTGACAAAACAGACCTGTATGAAACATGCTTTTCAAGTTTGGATTGCATCTGATGAACACAAGGTGAGAAACAGGCCACGCAGGTGCTGAATCGAGCTGAAAACTAGTCAGTTCACAGTGTTTTCCACATGATGTAATGTCAGCTCAGTTTCTGCCATGTGAACCGTTTATTTAAGATTTAAGTTAGTGTCCTACATTGTAGATTACTGCTGGTATTTTAATTTGGGCTGTGATTTATATGAGTTTTGTGAAATTAATTTGGAATCTGCTTAACACTTGTTTGTTTCAAATCTAAGTTTATGTGCAAAATGTCGACACAAATCTAAAATAAAAAAAAAATATATACATTATATGTGGCAGGTTGTATGCATTTAGAACCTTTTTAAAACTTTGCTAACCTCGGTTTTATTTTATTTGTCATTATTTATTTTCTTTCTTTCTTATGTTGGATGTCATGTTTATTTTTTTATCTGCTGAAATGACTTTATGTTAAGAATTTAGAGTAACTCTTTCATAATTTTAATGTATGTCAAAATGCTGACAAACTATCTAATGGTCTTCCATGGACTTAAAAAAAGATCTCTACAGCAAATGAACAGGCTTGTTATTCAGTGGTTTCCCTCAGGGGCCACATTCAGATCAGTCGCATCAGACTTAACAGGCGCTGATTCACAAATCACGATCCACGCATGCGCCTCGCAGTCAATGGAAAAGGCTCATGGGTACAGGAAGTCCAAAATGGCGATGGACGGGATGATGTCCACGTCTTCGGGTCTGTCTTACCACAATGTCGGGGACTTTTACCCCAGAAAGTTCGGCCCGAAGCCGGATGTGGTGCCGTCCGGGGTGACCGAGAGGAAAGTGGGGCCGCTGGATAAACCTGACATGGTGTCGGTGGATGTCATTAACATCAATGATTCAGGTTTGTTATGCTAACAGGCTAACTGCTAACAACACGTAGTCAAACAGGCGGCTCTGCAAGGTAACAGCTGTTTCTGAGTTAGTTAGGATGGATTTTTTTCGTTGCTTTCATTGCTGTTACTTGACTATATCGACAGTGCAAACTTTAATGTGTTAATGTCTTTCAAGCCTAGTGTAAACCAGCTTTGTGCTCCGTCTGGGCCTCTGTACCTTGTTTGTTGGCGGCAACGTTAGTGTATGGCTAATCAAGCTAGCTTGTTAGCATCAAAGCAACTGTCAACTAGTTGAGGCAGTCTCACGTCTAAATGAACAAAAATGTTTTAGACTGTAGGTCATACCCCAGCGATGCAGTTGTGGTAGTAACTGACGTAAGGTTATGTTCTGGCGTTAAATTGTAGTTTTACGATGACAGAACACGTGAACAAATTTACTAACGTGAAGATTTTTGGTTTTAATTGTCAGTTAATCTCTCCGGTTTTAGCAGTTGGTGAACTAACGTTGCCTCCTGAGCTGGCCCATTCTCTCTGTTCGCAGTGTGTTATCTGGATTAAACCTTTTATATTGGACACGTTATTTTAGAAGACACTTCATCACATTGATGCAAACTATGATATAAGAATCTGATATTTCTATGAAACACTTTTGTCCATTGCCTTGAAACATTGTCAGTCAGCACAGGGATATTAAAAGGACAAGCAGAGATGCTAACAGCTCATCCTGAGATCCTGCTGCATCTCATCTCATATCATGACTGTGCATCATGACATCTCAGCACCTCTGCCTGTTTTCTCTGAATCTTATGAAGCCTGATATCCTCAAACTTCAAACTTCCTTTCATGATGGTGGACGTTCTAGACTGTAGGCAGGATTTTATTGTGTCACTGTTTATCATGGTTTAATGGAATAAACTGAAATATGACAACATAGAAAGTGGCCCCAGCATTTCTGGGTGAAGGTGCCTTCAGAAGAGGGGTAGCAGTGTGTTGAGGAGTCTCTGTTAAGTTAAGCTTTGTGTTTTGTTGTTATTACATGTTGACGATGGTTCCTGTATTCCTCCACAGATGTCCACATGCACAGGAAGAAGCATGAGCATGACACGTACGTCTTGGTGAGTGTCTCTGGGAGTTTTTATTATCAATGTTAGAACTTTGTGAATGAGTCCTCCTCCTCCTCCTCCTCCATGCTCTACCCATAAACCAACAAAGCATTTCCAGTGAGTGCGAATGCGTCAGACATGGACACAAGCTCCATGTGTGAAAGGACAACTCTGGACAATGTCCTGGCCTCATTATGTGGACACTGTCCAGAGTTCACATGAGAAATCGGATTTAATGTCTTTGGGATATATATATATATATATTTAGCATCTGCCTTGCAGGCTCACGTGATTTGCTCAGCAGGCTGTTGACCACGTTCTCACTTGACCTGAGAACAGTTGGTGGCGGTCATGCACCTCTGTTGGATCTCTGTTCTCATTTGGAACCTTAAAGCTTCCATTTTCACTGTTTTGAGTCTTTTTCGTCGTGCTGTATCATGTGAGGCAGCTGTTTGTGTTTGTCTGGAAGTTCCAAATGAAAGTAGAAAATAATTAAATGTAATGACGTATGGTACAATATGGTTATTTTAATTTATTGAACAGTTACTGTACCATGATTTATACTGTTGCTGTGATATAAATTTACATACATCATGATTTTGGCCATATCGCCCAACCAGAGGAAAGACGAGTGTTTTTAAATCCAAACAGTAATACCATTATCTTTCACGTAATCCTGGTGTGATAGTCTCTCCTTCAACACGGCCGCCTGTAACATTTGGTGATCACTTTCAAAATCAAACACCCACATTATGTGCAGGTATTCCAGTAGGTTATCCAGCGAACAATCATGTTAATATTGTAGCACTGAAACTTGTCAACAATAATCCTCATTAAGATGCTAGTTTACGTTTTTGGTTTGTGTGAATTGCATCTGTGAACATTTTGTGTAGGATTTCTGCTGTCATTGTTTAAAAGAGAGCACACATATGATGACATGTTTATTTTTTATTCTGCATCATCCCTGAAAATTAATAACTCTGTCTGATCTCACATCACCACCAAGTCAGGCTGGGCATTTGTGCAATATTTCCTGGCCTTCATATTTTGATCTGCAGACATTAAAATATGGTCAAACTGCAATTTCACAGTCAGGAAAGAGCTAATCAGACTGAGCTTAAACTGATGGGAGTTTACAGGTTATACTTTATTTTTACCGTGACTTTTGTTCCTTATTCTGTCTATATTCATGTGTTTCAATACTGTTTAGACCAGTATGTATAAATCTTCAAAGAACAGTGAAGAACTGATTTAAACTTTTCTTTTTTAGAGTTAAGTGTTATTAAAATTAATACCTTTTGGACAAGTAGGATCTTTGTATAAAGAAGCCACAAATTTGATCTTATATTAAAGTCTTAGTGTGACACAAAATAATCATTTGTTGACAAAAGTTAGATCTTCTGTGGAAAATATAAACAAAGTCTCAAAGGGACTTTTGGCTTTGTTAGAAAATTAGGGGAAAATTCTCCAGTTCTTAGTTATTTTTTACTTCTGTTTAAAGGTTTGTTTGGTCTTTCGGGGGTTTGAAGAGATATATTTTATTGGAATGAATATACTTGAAATAGTGAGGGCCATTATTAACAGCCATCAAATTCGTTTTGAGAACTTTATTACTTAAGACATTTGTATATCTTAAAACAGTGTGTTATGTAAAGAGACTGTGTTGTTCTTGAATCCCTGAATTGTTGTTTATTTTTCCCCTCATCTCTTCATTTCTTAACCCAGAATTCCTCTTTCAGTCAGAGTTTTAATAAAAGTTGTCCTGTGGCATCCCGTTCAGCTGTAGTTAGTGTTATACAGCAACACACCACTTGGTGGCAGTGTAGGTCACATTTTGAGTTCAAATTAATCTAAATGTCAACTGACAACAATACAGAATGATTTTAGCTGCACACTCTGTCTGCATGAAGTGTCATTATCGGTTCTCACGTCAATAGTTCAGTCCGTTTTGATAATTATGATTAATATGTTTTAATCTGCAGGGCACCATCCATCCATTCAGGAAGACACACAGATCCATCTTTGGAAAACTTGTGCAAGAATTCAGACTAGTCTCCTCAGATAGACGGGTAAGTGAGTGTGTGTGTTTTGTGTTTTCAAGGTTTGGAATAAGCTTGAATTTACACAAATGATTGATAAAAGAAAAAAAAATTGCGATATAATTCCTGCGGGTATAAGCAAATTTTGTAAGCTTTAATTCTGCATTTTTAGATGTGATGATAAAGAGTTTGGATTTTTGGTTTAGGTCACCTAAAAGTCCTCAAATATGACTCTTCAACAGTGGTATGAACCTTGTAGCGGCAGGAGGATCCTCACTTGGTTAATCCCATTCCATTTTGCGTCTCATACACAGAGTCAAACCCAAACACTTGCAGTAATCCTGTTTTCCTAGCAGGTCACAATGTTCCAGTGAAAGCAGAAGAGATGAAGCTCTCGCAGTAAAATACCGTCAGCCACGAGCTGAATGCTGCCCCGCTTTGTCTGGCAGGTTGATCTGTCGTCATGGGCAGCTTCTGTCTGTAGTCTCTCTATCTGAACGCTTTGCATGTTGTCGGCTGTGGCTCGTTAATGTTGACGAGGTGCTTTAATGTGTTGTTCTGCCGTTTTTCACCTGCTGCGTGTTCTCTTTTAATTTGAAGTTGGAGTTTGAGAAGCCCTTCACCCTGTAAGGAAGAACAAAATGCAGTGACTCTTTAATGCAGTTTTACACTGAAACTCATACTTTTTCATCAAACGTCAGCTGTGGTCGTCTTGGATTAATGTCACTCACCTTAAAGTCCAATAAAAATAATCACTGTGGTAAAATGAGACTTCTTGAACCACCTCTGCAGCATCACCCACCTGTGACTACACTGTAAAGAAAGATATACCATATTTACTCAATAAAATTGAGGCAACAGATTGCACGCAATATTATTAATTAAATATTATCAGATTTGTAATTGAGTAAATTTTAATTAAATGAGACCCTTTGGAGTTAACCATTTAATATGAGTAGATTTAATTAAAATACAAAAAGGCAATAATTAAAACCTAAACAAAAATATTGAGTATATATCAAAAAGAGAAATGTCTAAATTAGTAAAAAGTATTAATAAAACATAATTAAATTCTACATACAAGTACCATGTAATTGAGTAATAATGAAATATCTTAATCAGTTAATTTATTTGAATTTACTCAGTGGATTTAATTAAATCGAAATATTATTCTTACTTAGATATATTGTGTTTATCTCATGATCTACATTTTAAGGTGAGATTACACTGGGTACCAGGAAGAACAGAGGAAATAAAACTCAGAAATTAACAAATCACACATAAAATGCTTGCCAAAATTAACATTTTTTATTATAAAAGTTATAGCATTTCATTGCAAACTTTTACAAATTATGACCTTGAACACTATTTTGTGAAAACAAAAATGTGTACAGTTGCCAGAGTACCTGTCGAGAAGAACTAAGAAACATTAGGGCATGGCTACACTGTCCTATCATGGACAAGACAAGGTACCGAATTTCCAGTTTCAAATGTCCTGTGCTGTAGCCTGTAATGGGTCAGAAGATCACCTCTTGTCGTTGCTCTGTATCCACAGGTTTTACACTGCCATCTCATCTGGGGGCACATAAGAGAAACACAGTCATGTTAATTACAAAATGTGCCTTTCTGTTTAATTGCAGATAAAATAAAAACCATCCATGTATCAATCACATGCATATGGTGTATTGTAGGGCTGGTTGGTATATCAATATTTGCATCCCTTTATTGTCAACATATATGTACACTGATGACATCCAGTCTAGCAAGAAATTAAATTTTAAACAATTATAGCCTACATTCTAGATGTGAGAGTTACTCCAAAAACAAACCTTGTTAATTTAACTTTATTTCAATATTTCATATTTTAAATGAATTGCAAAACCTAATTGTTGTACACTTGAACACATAATTACTATCATATAATAAGTGATTGACTAAATGTTTACTGAGTTTTATGCAAAGGTAGAACAAACAAACAGATCACAGCAGCATGTCCTGACACGCCCCCTACCCCACCCCCACCACACACACACACACACACACACCACACGAAGTTCGCTAAACTTTTAAACTATCAACCCTGCATATGCTGGACATAAAACGAATGGTACCACATTGTTCCTCACATATTGTCAGAAGAATTTTATTGACGCAACCGTTATGTTAGCTCGCCGACCTGATTCGACTTTTCGCGGCTGGCGGGAGATTATGAATTAAGAGTAACAGTAAACCTCAATAAAATTGAAGCCCTAAAACGTAACACTGACTTAATGCGTTTTCGAGGTAACTTAACGTTTATGACAAAACAGCGAAAGAACAGAGATAAGTGATAACGTTACCTGCGTGGTAAACGGTCCAACACAACGCGGAAGTTAAGTTAACGGAAGTGCAGCAAGTAGAGTTTGGAAATAAAAGCTCAATATACTTAGCGCGATAATCCTGATCATTTCTCGATATGGAAAAGTGTCTGATCGCAACACAAACCCCAACATGATTATCGGCAGGATTTAATAAGTACATGCCGAGGACATATGAATAACAGTAACGCAACATGGGCAACACCATATCGGAATAATAACCGACATCTTTCAAAGTAAAAGCTTGTGCTTTTATCAGCAATACGAACGTTTCCATTTTGGAAGCGAAACACTATCACAATACGAGCCTATATTAACATAGTTAACATAGTTAGCTAACAGAAGCCGGCTTTCTGCTGCTGAGTTTCTCTCTCTCTGTGTGCTATGCTCTGCTCATGTTGTATTATAATTCAGCATGCACCATAGACATGTATTGACTTCACCATCCCAGTACAGACAAAATAAGTTTACTTACCACAGTTAACCAGATAACATAGATGAGTAAAGTGGAGGAGGGTAACTGCCCATCTGCATGTTTTGCCTGCCAAATTCAAAAAGCGCGGTTAACAGGAAGTGCTTTTCAATTAAAAATTGACAGGTTCAATTAAGTTGGATTTATTCAATTTTCTCTCCGTTTAGAATTGCATAAACAGAAAGCTTATATTTAATTAATCCAAAATACGCTGGTTTTATTCAAGACATTTTTATTTGAATTTTACTTAAATAATCACGACAAAATCAAGGACACATTAATATTGAATATACTTTACCAAATTCATCAGTTAAAACCTACATGACCACAGAATCATTTATTACAGTGTATTGTTTGTCTTTCTGGGTCAGTAATTATTTAGAGTGCAGTGGAAGCAAGACCTTATTTTTGAAATTAGAGAGCCTATTTATGATTTGATAGCATTTTGGGCCCACTCGACATGCACTCATTTAATGGAGAAAGTCGAACCAGTATGGCAGTAAATGAGTTTTTCCAGAGCAAATCTTTTCAGGCCTCCAGGCGGTTCTTGGCCAGAGGTTTTCACTCTCCATGAGGAGCTTTCCTGGTTAAATAAGTTATTACAATTCTGGTCCAGTGAAAATAAGGCTTTCACTGCGTATTTTAAAGTTAGTACTTCTAAGAAGTCAAACAAAGATTATACACGTTTTCCACTTGTGCACTGCAAAAAAGCCCGGTGGCTTCTTTGCGGCTGGCTTGCTAACGTTAGCGTCTTTAGCAGGCCGGCCGTCCTCATACGCTTTCCAAACTCCGTCAAAGCAGTGGTTATGTTTCAGGTGACTGACCAGGTTTGAAGTATTAAAGCTCGTGCTGTTTCTCACTCCTCGTGGAACTCACTCGGAACATTTGTTACGAATAACCAGCGAACTGTCTCCTTCGGAAACTTTGAAGAAGTCTGAACTCTGTTTTCATAAGCACGCTGTGCCGCATGCTGCATTCAAGGTGTGACGTACATTCCCCCGTTCTCTGGTTTGCCAGTCGTTCTTTCGACTTTTCTAAGTTCGTGTTTCTATTCCTTATGTGTAACATATGTAAAAATACTGCGAATGTTAATTCAAGTCAGCAACTAGCAAAATTATGACCGAGTTAACGAGTTGTTTTCTGGCATGAGGAGGTATTCTTGATTTTTCCCAGTGAGAAAGAGTTTTTCTGATTATGCCAACGTCACATGAACGCAGCATTCACTGCAGGCCATTCGGGTCTCATAGTGGGAGCGAGGCGCTGCCGTGCTGACAAAAACACAAATGTTATCGGGGCTGTTCGTGATGATATCGGACTTATCGGAATGACGTCATAATTTCCTGTTATCGGCCCGATAACTATCGTGCACCCCTACTTATCTTAAAAGTAGTACAGCCAGACGGAAAACAAGATCTTTATTCTGGATACAAAGAAATTCTGACTTTGGGAGTTTTGTCTCTCAGTGTTGAAACAGCTTTTTAATTCTAAACAAAAAAACTTGAAACAAGTGGAAAGCTCGAACATCAAAACTGCCTGGTTACAACATATATGATGTCAGACAAAAAGCAAAGCATGCTGCCATGATCTAACATATTTAATCTTGCTCAGACTTCACTCTTTGCAGTGTGACCTCATCCAAGCCGACCCACTCGTGCCTCGTTAGCAGGCGGCCGGTCAGCAGCTCTCACACTTTTACAGCAGTACTTTAGGATGAAGGTACTTCTGTTCCCGCAGGCTGTGATCCGCCTCATAAACATTAATTAAATATTCCAACTCTGACCTCACCGCTCTGAAAACAGGCAGCGATAACAGTTTAAAAACACGTTCAGTTCAAATACCTGGAAAGGTTTTTTTCTCTAAAACTAAAGTACATGAAAAAACACAGTAGTGCTCCGTGTGACACAGAAAACGGGGGCAGATGCAGAGTTGAAGATAAAAATGCGTCCGGACAACCCTGGGGGGTAAAAATTAGAGAAAACTCTCTGATAATGAGCGTGAAAGGATCTCAGACATGATTGTTTTGTGTGTGTCAGCGTTATTGTACTGTAATCCACTTTGACCACACACTGGCAGGGCAGGGGGGGTCTCGCTTCTCCATAGAGCCTTGGATTGGATTACACGGTGTCGTACACGGCTCAGAGGCCAAACGTAGTTCAAAGCGGCGAAAGTTGAGATGTGCTTCCTCGGCGCCTCGTCGCCCTCGTCTCACGTCTCCTGTTACCTTCTGTGTTGTGAAATAACACAAACATCTGGCTTCAGGTGCAGTGTGACGGCACAGCTGGTCGCTGACAGATGAAAACTCTTTTACAGCAGAAATGTTAGAGGAGCTCAGTGTTTTCTAACAGAGAGCTGGTTGGAAACGTCGTCCTCACGCACCTTCCTGAGAAACCGCTCATTGGACCATCGTGTCCAGGTTACGCACTGATTGGTCGGGTGTGTGGAGGTTTGACAGCATGCTGGATTTTTTCTCTCTGCTTGACACGACTGTTTGTCGCATCACGCGAACAACCTCGTGCCACACCACGAACACATCTGTAACACTCCTCCGTACTCGTTAGACTGAGTCTCTCAAAACATGAACGAAAAGCTCAATAATTACATGTTTTCATGATTACTGGTTTAAATCCAAGGTGACATCTCTGCAACTAATTAATAGAGGAAACTTTAGTAAAGATTAGGCCATAAAAAACATTAAAATGAGAAAAACTGTATTTCCAATCAGCCCTCCTCATCCTTTGGTTTGCCAGGAACGATGATCAGTCTCTAGATCTTTGTTCATGAGCAGGGTCATAATGCGTCATGTGCTTCTGACCTCACCTGTAAGACTGTGAAGCCTGATTTGCACATTGTTTCTCTGAACAAACAAATGAATGAGTGTCAGCAGACTCCCCCCCCGTCTTTCCATATCTTTTATTATTAGTGATAAACTCTGCAGGGCTCAGACCCAGAATACAGCATACTGCAAGCCACATGTCTCATATTGAGTGATGCTGATTAAATACTTGGTCTTAAAAGACGATCTGAGTGATTTAGTTTAGCTCCTTCATGAAGCTGGGAGACTTCATCACCTCCCATAATGCAGCTAACTAGTGTCTATTCATTAGACCCTGCTTGACTTGACAGAGCTCAACAAATAAAGTTCCTAACATAAAAATTTCACATTAGACTTTCCTACTGTACATTAAATAATATTAAAGGATAACTTTGGTTTTTTACAACCTGGACCTTATTTGTAGCATTAAATACGCCCATTTACTCACCCAGACAACTTTGGTGGCATTTGGAGTCGTTTTGAAGAAATGAGCCCCAGAGGAGCGGCGCGTATATCCGTATAATGCGAGTACTCGGGGCATCCATGCGCAGCCTCTATATAACACATAATCTGCAGAAACTCGTTCATATTCCAATATTTAGTTATGATATGCTGGTGCTATTCCCCTCTGAGCCGGCGGTCGGCTAGTTTAGCTGTAGTTTGGCACAGCTGTGGTTCGTTATTGCGTATTCTTAGCCGACCGCCGCAGAGTCAGCCGTGTTGTGGCTGGCTGCTCGCAGCGCCCGGCGTTCGGTAATGACATCATCCACGTCAGAGGTAGTTGTCTAGAGACACCGGATGTTGATAACATGCCACCACGGGCTCAGAGGGGAATAGCAGCAGCATATCAGAACAAAATATTGGAATATGAACGAGTTTCTGCAGATTATGTGTTATATAGAGGCTGCGCATGGATGCCCCGAGTACTCGCATTATACGGATATACGCGCCGCTCCTCTGGGGCTAATTTCTTCAAAACGACTCCAAATGCCACCAAAGTTGTCTGGGTGAGTAAATGGTCGTATTTAATGCTACAAATAAGGTCCAGGTTGTAAAAAATGAAAGTTATCCTTTAATATACTGAGTTACAGCTGCTAGTATGTTTATTAGATGAATTGACAGACAAACAAAGTGTTGTCAGAGCAGCACTGACAGTAGTACTGGACTCCATTCACCAGGTCTGGTTTATTATATCGTACAGTAACACAGTGGAGCCCATGAGCCACTGCTGCTGTAACAAAATGTCCTGATGAAACTAGAACAGGGACATCAGGCCGTCAGCAGAGGAAAGACGTGCCCAGAGGACCGGAGAGCGAGAGGACCAGGCTTCATCTCGTTTCTGCTGCAGCCGCCCAGTCGGAAACTCCTCCGTCTGCGCTAACAGGCAGCCGCCGCCGCTGCCGCCGCCGCTTCATTATGTAAGTAGGTTTATTTTGAGAGGAGAACACGGCCACCCTGGAGACACACAGGCCCGACAGCCAAAAGAGCGGGAGAGGACGTTTTTTGTTTTGTCGTTGCCACCGGAAGTGAGTCCTGGTCGGCTGTGAAGGCGGCATGCTGCAGGTCTCAGTCCCTGCACACACCCCCAGCCTGTTATCATGAAACTCCCCCTCTTGCTCTTCCTCTCTTTAGAGGCTAAAATGAGTCATACGTCTGCTCACCACGATGACACACATTTGCTCGGCGCTGCTCTATGATGTGGCACGGCGCTCAGCAGTGATGTAATCAGGCCCGGCGTCGGCAGGGGCTCCTTATTTAATACAGTACCTGGTCGCTGCCGCTGTACGAGCCGCTGTACGAGCCGCTGTGCGAGCGTCGTGCGAGCGCCGCAGCCCTGTCACTCCAATGTCACATGTAACCTCAATATGTTGGCACGCCGGCGTGCCGTCGGACATCCGGGCGACGCCGCTGACCAACAGACGGGGGCAGCAGAGCGTCAGGATTTAACAAGCGCGCACGCTCCTTCAGGCACAGAGTGTATGTGTACGTGAAGGGGGTGGGCAGGGGGGGTTGGGAATGTTTTGGACCAAGTGTTGTCTCTCTGTTTGCACACACAGACACATACACGCATGCATGCGCACACACACACACACACACACACACACACACACACTGTGGGTCTCCCATGCCTGTCGCTGGCTAGTGCTGTCACCAGACGCCCCAGTGCTGTCATAACACAGCACACCACAGTAATTGTAGATTTCACAGCACTCGGCGCTCCCCACCACGGCATATGACTCCAACACGAAGTGACAGGCCAGGACACACACACACACACACACACACACACACACACACACACACACTCTCTCTCGTTCCCTTGTTCCATTTCTTGTTTCTCTTCCCTCTGACACACACAAACACTCTCTCTCTTTCTGCTCAGAGGGCGAGTGGAGACCCAAGGTTTTATTTTTTGTTTTTTTTTTTCCTTCATTGAAGATTCTGCTGAATTTCCATCCAGCCAGTGTTGAATGGGCTCGGATACAGATTGTACAGAGACAAATGGAGAGGTCTTTGTTACACTGTCAGACTGCTCTCACGTTGGTCATTTGTCTGAACACTTGAAACATCCTACGTTTCTGTTTTCTTGAATGGCGGCCTGTGGTTATTGTGCGAGAATGACGGCTGTCTCTCCGAAGCAAAGGAGAAAGTCAGGTGACCTTCGCCTGAACTGTCTCCTGCCAATAGTCAGCGTTCGTTTCTTGATTACTCTCTAAATCTTTTTTCAAGACTTTGCACATGAGCAGGGTCATAATGCGCTCGCTTCTCACCTCGTCTGTAAAACTCACAGTGTCAGCATCACGGTCTTCTTCTAACCTTAATTACATAGCACTGATTGCCTAAATTAAACCTTTACTTATTGAATAAAATATTTGAAGACATTTCCAGACTGGCAGTTTGCAGCCGATGCATTCAATGGATACGACCCTCTTCCGATGTAACGCGTGCAGCATGCACACATACATGGATCAAATAGCTCAGTGTTACTTATACAGCTAAATATGCAGTATGCCACAGCTGCTGGAGCCGAGCAGTGACGTTTAAGACAGAAGAGAGCCTTCACCTGCTTTGTGATGCATGGATGAGCTTGTAGTCGTTACTGTGACAGTAGAAAGGCCATGCACCAAAAGCATGAGCGCTGTAGCCAGACCGAGTGTGCACCTGTGGGCCGGGATGCGATGATATGTTAACTTCAGTGGTTAATTAAGCCATGCAACCTTTCCTTTTTTTTTTTTTTACCAATGTAATAATTACTGTGTATTCCTGTGATTAATGATTAATGAAATGATTTAAGCGTCCTCACTCTTTGCACTCTTTCGTCATCACACAGCAGTGTTTGGTTCTACTTGAGTTGTTTTTTGCAGATCCTGAAAGATGTCTTCAGGAAGGAAATCCCTTAACAGTCCATTTTCAGTATTTTGGCGTTGCTGTTGTAGCTCCATTCTTAACATTTGGTAAATGTATTTCTCTGTTGGGATATTTAGGTAATATCTAAAATAGAGATCTGCACTTTCTGTAACCTGCAAGTGTTCCTGATGAGCAGAGCTGCTCTTTGTCAGCACTAAGCCTGTTTTCTGCTCCCGTGTCCTCTGAAAGTGACCTTCCCCTGAGCTGGTTTTTCTCTGAACTGATTCAGACTGCAGTGAGCGTGTTGGGCCACACGGCCAGTCCTCGTTCAGTCGGAGAATTCACTTAAATCCCAGAGACAGCGGGTTGACCGCAGGGCAGGAAGCCCACTCTCCATCCAGCGGTCAAAACCCAGCAGCTCCCAGTCGGCCTGTAGGTGTGGGTGTAGATTATAGAGAGCGGCTGGTCACCTGTCTGTTACAGGACCCTGACTGACAGTCGAGGAAACCCTGTTCAGGACGAGTCCTGCTCAGCCTCAAAATAATAATATTCCCTGTGGCTGAGGAGAAGCTTTGTGTCAGCACGGTTGTCTACGTTTGGAGGCAGTAGCTGTGTTTCCATTACAGTTGTTCGCAAAATAAAAGCGATATTTCTGAAATTTCGGCAAAGTTCAAATGCTGCTTGCAGGTGTTTCCATCGAACAGTGTTTTGCGAACCGGCCGAAATTCTCATAAATTCTCGGACGTCCCGCGAGATTTCATTTTAAGGAAGATGGCCGAAAGTGTTATGCGTGTTCTCTTTCAACCTCCTTGTAACATTCAGCATTTCGTTGCTGTTTGCTGCCCAAGTCGGGAGAAAATTAAAAATGATTATGAATAAATACAAAGTACAGTCGGACAAATAGTGACTCAGGTGTGTTTCACTGCTCTTCAGACTGAGCCGCTGCATCCTGACTCCGCTCTGCAGTGTTTTCTTCTTCTGAAGCCTGCGGTGCAGGTGTGTTTGTTCGGGAGAAGAACACGGTGATAGGCAGTTGTTGTCGCTCTTTTTTCTTCCGCATCTTCCGCTGCCTTTTGGGCCCTGCCGCAGGTGCTTTTGTCGGTCCAGAGCGTTTTGTCGACATTATGGGTTTTAGAGAAACTCGAAATTGCAAGAGAATTTGCACGTACGTAATGTAAATTTGGCGAGCTGTTTTACATACGTGTACATATTAAACTGCAACGTTATTGACGCACAGGTAGAGAAGAAGCGGAGTGACTTTTTAGCCAATCAGAATGCAGAACACAATGCACGATGCAAATCCGTGAAGTAGCGAAACCGTGAAAAGTAAACCGCGTTATAGCGAGGGATCACTGTAAATGCGAAAAAAGTGTTTCCATTACACTTTTGCGATACACCTTTCTATCGACACGTCTGAAGAACCACCTCATGAGAGCGTAAAAATGTTTTAGCGATATTTGAGAGGATTCTTGAAATGTAGGTGTTTCCATTACCAGTTTTTTATTGCGATATTTTGGATTTGCGCATTTCTATTGGCAATGGAAACGCAGCTAGGGACTTTGATGCTGTTGAGTTGCTTTATGGAAACAATACAAAAGACTGAATTTTCACCATCGATTCGTCTGCAGGTTGTTTATCGATAATTAGCTCGATAAAATGTCAAAATTGTGAAAGCGTTTTTCCACTGATTCTCAAGATTTCGGCTTCATATCTGTGATTATGCAAGTTCTTCTGGAAGTGATTTGTCTTTATTTTAATCTTGTTTTTTTTTAATTGGTTGCTTTCCATGTTCCATTAACAAAGACGTTTTTAGCTCAATTAAAAATCCATTAACGATCTATTAGCCAGTCGGTGTTTTGATGAGGATTCTTCTTTGCCTGGTGAACTGTATTAGTGTAAAAATACATTCTGTTGTCTGGTTACACAGTTTTGACTGCTCTCAAAATTCTTACCAGGACATGATTCAAAAGAAAAAGTAAAAAAGTAGATCCCCATCCCCCCGTGTGCATAACGACGGACTGCTGTTGGGCCTCGACCCAGAGGTTGAGCCCCTCTGCTCCTCTTGTTCTTGTTCTTTAACAGTCGTTTTGTTTGTTCGTTGTCGTTTTCAGTCGTGGAGGATCCTGCTGTTCGGCACCCTCAACCTGCTGTGCACCGGCTGTCTGCTGATGTGGTGCAGCTCCACCAACAGCATGGGTGAGCACGCACACACACACACACACACACACACACATAAAACAAACACAGTGACAGAGGGAAACACAGATAGACACATGCAAACTGACACACACACACACGTACAGACAGACAGATGTGCGCAGGCTGACAGAAACACACACACAGAACAAGAAAAACCACAGTTTGAGACCCGGACACAGACGTTAACAGGTGGAGACGCCTGTCGACACACAGTAAACACAGATTGACAGTTACACACACGTAACCAAAGTGTGTGTGTGTGTGCGCCGCAGCTTTACACACACACACACACACACACACACTGTGAAGAAGTCTTTCGGAGTTGCGTTAGCAGCCACAGGGGTTCAGACTGATCCTGCTGCTGCTGTATGTGTGTGTGTGTGTGTGTGTGGATACATATGTGTGTGTGTGTTTGTGTGTGTGTGTTTGAGGGGGGCCACCTCAGTCAAAATATGGCACTTTAAAGGGCATGTTGAAGAAACAGAGTCCTTCACAGCGTCTCGTTTTAGCCTCTGGTGCTACATCACACAGAAAGAACACCCCCCCCCCCTGATACAGTAGAGCTGTGTCATCAGGGCCATCAGGGCACTAATGTTTAAAAGAAGGTGTTTAACAACGGGGGACTTATTTTTCTATCACTTCTATGACTAATAATAATCGTATAGTGGAAATCTGTGATGGTCACATGAACAAAAAGAAGTCTGACTGGTCTGAAACGGCTGTCAGATGATACAGGTGAAGACAGGTGAAGAGAAAACAAAGGCTAACTGTAACATTATTACCCAGATTGACCCACTTCCTGCCTTAGTTTTGTCCTGTGCTGCTGTTGCTTCAAGCACTTTTCCTGCACAGTGATTGATTACCAACATTTCAGATGTGCTTTTTTTCAGTTTGACCTCCAAATAAAGTCGATGTCATGACGACCGATGATGATTACAATGAAGATTAATTAATAAATAATTAAAAATATGAAGTCTTAATAAACCAGAATTACGTTGGGACTTTCTTGCTCGTTTGCTCGCTCACTTAAATCTAAAAAACTGAAGATTCCTGTATTGATGAGGTATATCGATCACTTCAGGATGTCTGTCCACTGTTTCTAATTTTTGTGTCATTAATAGAATAAATATGAAGTGAAACAAGTTGAGTTAATATGGCAGATTTGTCACTTGCAGTCTGTTAGTCTGCCCTGTTTGTATCCTGCTGGACACTGTTGTGTGTTGTGGTGTGTCCAAACACTTCTGTTCTGCTCCAGAAACACAGAGAGAGTTTTGGCCTGTAAAGACTTTGAATATGTGCATGAAGTCTTGGTTTCCAGTCGCTTCCACAGATATCAGTGTTGGTCTTAGCTGTGAGTTTGTGTTTGTGTTGTGTAGTGTGCCGCGCGAGCAGAGCAGCACTTAAAACCATTTCTCTGCCTCAGCTGAGCTGTCCACCGGCTTCGCTCTGGACGATGTGACGAGCTTATATTTAGGACACTAAAAGACACACATGCACACACGTTTGTACATCTATCCCTGTGAGGGCCTTCATTGACATACTGCATCGCCCAGCCCCTCACCCCAACTAACCTAACCCTTCACCCTATAATGCCTGACCCAAGAAATAATTGATGATTGTACAGAGTTGTGAGTGTTTTTTTTAAAAAAAGATTTAAAAGAAAATTAGCAAATATGTTTTTTTGTTTGTATCATTTTGAGCAAAGTTTTTACCTTATGGTAATGCAAAACGTTTCAGAAATGCATGTATCAAATATGATGCCCACGGCATTAAAGGGTTAAAACCAAGTGTGAGCCTTCGAACAGCCCTTTGAAGGTCTGTCTCGAAGTGAGCATCGACCAAAATGTCCTCACTTCCAAAAAATGTCCCCACTTTCAAGGTCTAATAAATCTAAAATAACTGATTAATCTTTTCAAGCAAAAATGTCAAACATCTGCAGGTTCCATCTTCTAAATCATTGATCCCCAACCTGTGGGCCGTGGCCCACTAGTTGGCCGTGGGTCATTTGGTACTGGGCCGCACAGAAAGAAAAAATAATTTCCATTATTTTGTTTTTTCACATAATTACAAAAACAGGTGGTGCCTGACAGTGCCAGTCTGCAGCCAGGTCCTCTTGACATGATTAAAAAGTGGATTTCCGTTCATTATTATCGTTATTATTATTATTAAAGAGAAAATACCACAGTTTTTAATGCTGATCTTATCATTTTATTTTGTTTTTATCTGCTACACCTTTAGACTGGGCCGTGAAAATATTGTCAGACATTAAACTGGGCCATGGTACAGAAAAGGTTGGGGATCACTGCTGTAAATGTGAGGATTTGCTGTGGACGTGAGCTCGGTGGGCAAATTGCAAAGGAATGACATCAAGACATGATGTCGGCCTGATCAGAAAGGTGGTGTGTTGTAGAGTCAGGAGTTAAACGTTGGGTCAGGTGTGATTTATGGTGTTTTAAACGATAACTTTAGTTTTTTACAACCTGGACCTTATTTGTAGCATTAAATACGACCATTTACTCACCCAGACAACTTTGGTGGCATTTGGAGTCGTTTTGAAGAAATTAGCCCCAGAGGAGCGGCGCGTATATCCGTATAATGCGAGTACTCGGGGCATCCATGCGCAGCCTCTATATAACACATAATCTGCAGAAACTCGTTCATATTCCAATATTTAGTTCTGATATGCTGCTGCTATTCCCCTCTGAGCCAGCGGTCGGCTAGTTTAGCTGTAGTTTGGCACAGCTGTGGTTCATTATTGCGTATTCGTAGCCGACCGCCGCAGAGTCAGCCGTGTTGTGGCTGGCTGCTCGCAGCGCGTGGCGTTCGGTAATGACATCATCCACGTCAGAGGTAGTTGTCTAGAGACGCCGGATGTTGATAACATGCCACCACGGGCTCAGAGGGGAATAGCACCAGCATATCAAAACTAAATATTGGAATATGAACGAGTTTCTGCAGATTATGCGTTATATAGAGGCTGCATGGATGCCCCGAGTACTCGCATTATACGGATATACGCGCCGCTCCTCTGGGGCTAATTTCTTCAAAACGACTCCAAATGCCACCAAAGTTGTCTGGGTGAGTAAATGGGCGTATTTAATGCTACAAATAAGGTCCAGGTTGTAAAAAAC